>NC_041224.1:58447848-58617655 GCF_002837175.3 Physeter macrocephalus
AGCGGCTGGGCCCGTGAGCCATGGCCGCTGAGCCTGCGCGTCCGGAGCCTGTGCCCCGCAACGGGAGAGGCCACAACAGTGAGAGGCCCGCATACCGCAAAATAAATAAATAAATAAATAAATAAAAATAAAAAATAAAACACCAGTGCTAGGGGAACTTCAAAGGCGGCGAGACAGTGTATAGTGCTTCTCAATTTATTTGATCATACAATCCTTCTTTTGAGGAATGCTATTTATTGACCTTCTCAGGACACACATTGAGAAACAATGACTTAAGGGAAAAAGTTCATAATTATTCCTCTGGCATTAATGGCCTTGCTTAACATGCTCTTATCATCTAATTTCCTCCACTTCCCAAAATGAGTTTCCTTACTTGCTTCTTCCTTCAGGAGTCAATGCTGGCTCCTCCTCTTCTGGGGAGTTCTTCCTAGTCATCTCAGTCCCTCTGAACTCTGGCATTTGTTGCCAGAACTCTCATTAGTTACTCCTTCAGAACTGTTATTGATATTCCACCTTTCTTGGGTCTTACCTTGTCTACCCACCTGAATAGTGCTGGAACTGTGTGTTATAAATACTCTGTAGCAAACATAATATTTAGCTGCTTGAGTAATGTTGTGCATCTCCCCCAGTGTGGATAATGACCACCCCTGCACAAGGCAGTATCTAGGCCTTAGGTAAACCTTCTGTTGGTTTATACTGTCATGGAAAGCACTGAAAATGGCACTGTATTAGTTTTTGATTGCTGCTGTAGCAAATTACCACAAACTTGGTGACTTAAAACAACAGAAATTTATTATTTTATAGTTCTATAGGTCAGAAGTCTGACATGGGTCTCACTGGGCTAAAATCAGGGTGTCAGCAGGGCTGTGTTCTTTCTGGGAGCCTTAGGGAAGACCCCATTTCCTTGCTTTTTCCATCTTCTTCTTCTTTTTTTTTTTTTGTGCCTTTTCCACCTTCTACAAGCCTCTGCATTCCTAGGCTCCTGGCCCCCTTTCTCCATGTTCAAAGCCACAAGGGCTGGTTGAGGCCTTCTCACACAACATAACTCTGACCTCCTCTGTGTCCCTTTGCCACTTTTAAGGACACTTGAGAGGACATTAGGCCCACCTGGAAAATCCAGGATAATCATCCCATTTTATTTTTTTTTATTTTTTGCGGTACGCGGGCCTCTCACTGCTGTGGCCTCTCCCGTTGCCGGAGCACAGGCTCCGGACGCGCAGGCTCAGCGGCCATGGCTCACAGGCCCAGCCGCTCCGCGGCATGTGGGATCTTCCCAGACCGGGGCACGAACCCGTGTCCCCTGCATCAGCAGGCGGACTCTCAACCACTGCGGCACCAGGGAAGCCTTATCATCCTATTTTAAAGTCAGTTGATTTGCAAACTTAATTTCCATCTGCAGCCTAATTCCCCTTTGCCATGTAACCTAGCATATTCACAGTGCCCAAGGATTGGGAAGTGGACAACTCTGGGGAGCCATTACTCTGCTTACTACGGGCACGCTTGCCCAAAAGTCTAAATTGCATATAGGTGGTAGTGGGGTTTGACAATAAATGGGAAAAGCTTTTTGGCATTACAAAAACTCTCTTCAAATACAGGGAGGCCCTGCTGCGTGATCTTTGGCAAATCACTTGAGTCTCCCCATCCACATTTCTGCTAAAATGGAAATTGCGATCCTTTGCTCTGCGTGTTAAATGAAATAATTATGTAACCAGGTTTAGCTTAGAGGATGACAAATAGGGTTCAAGAAGTTCTTGATGAATCTTGATGAGGAGGGTGGGCGACGTTCTCTGAATGACATCTGGAGAAGGTTAGAGATTTCGGGAGAAAAGGAGTGAGAAGTGCCTGCCCTTGAATGAAGTTGGAGGTTGAAAATTCTAGCAAAAGGAATCAACTTTCATGGAAGCTTTTGAAGAGGGCCCAGGTTAAAAAAAAAAGGGCGAAGAGCAGAGGCTACTTAGGAGACACCTAGGTGACACCTAGGTGACAGAGAGTACAGAATTGAAGAGGGAAAGGTATGTGGTTTTCCTGGGCAAACATAATATTTTGTGACATTCTCTTAGTTCAAGGACACATATACCGTAGGTGTACAGTCACCTAGTGAATAAGTAAATGAATTATAAAACCGTGGCCAGGATAAAAAAAAAAAGCGATAAAAAAAAACCCAACATAAAAACCCAGCGGTGTAGGTTCCACCGAGATTTGAACTCGGATCGCTGGATTCAGAGTCCAGAGTGCTAACCATTACACCATGGAACCGCCACACTCATAATGTCGCCTTCGGCTCTCTAATCCTTAAAGAACCCTGCCCCCATCCACAAATCAACCGCCAGACGCAGTGCTGAAGCGCTCCCCAGCGCCCCGCTTCGCGGCATGGCGGCGCGTGGAATGAGGGAGAGACCATTAAGTGTGGAGAGCAGCCGCTAGGAAGGTCAGCCGGGAATCCAGGGTTCAGTAACTGCTCTGAGCCTTCCGGGGGGAGGTGAGGGGGAGGTGGGGACGAGAATTTGAAAACGTAAGCGAAACCCGAGAGCTCCGCCCTTCTTAGCCTCAGGGGCGGGGCACCGCCTCCCCGGAAGTACTTCCCCTTAGGGGCGGGGGCCTGCCGGAAGTGGCGTAGCGGCAGGGAGGGGTTCTTTACCGGGTCCGGCCGCTGAAGCTCGGCGCTCGGGTTACCCCTGCAGCGACGCCCCCTGGTCCCACCGGTACCACTGCTGCTCCCGCCCCTTCGCTTCTCGGCCGCGCAATGGGCACCCGCGACGACGAGTACGACTACCTCTTTAAAGGTGAGGCCACGGACTCTCGAACTCTCCCCCGAGTCCCGGTTCGGGGGCCCGGGACACTCCCGGGGGACCTGCCCGCGGGCTGCCCCTTCCCTGAGATCGGCCTTCCTCAGACCTTCCTCTGTGTGCGGTTCTTCCTGCGGTCTCCCAGCTCAGCTCCTTTCCCTCCCGTCACAGAGGGGATCCTTACCACACAGCGGTCTCTTAGCGACCTCCCCAGAGGCCTGAGGACGCCACAGAGCCCCTACCCTGCGCCCTTCTCGCGGCCGGCTGCTGTCTCCCAAATCGCCTTCCTTCCTCCCCGGGTTCCAGGGCCCCTTCAAAGGGGCGCCCCTCCCACCGTCCATCTTTTCGGGTTGAGCGCCCCCTCCCCCTCAGTATACACCCTCCCTGAGCACCTCTGACAGGCCCTTCCCTCCGCTCTTCACCTTTCCCTCGACGCACGCTCCCAGTACAGGTCTTTTTCTTATCCGCCGCCCTTTCCTCTCGGGAGGGCCCCTTCCCCTCCCCTCGGACAGACGCCTCTCCTAGCACTCTTCTTCCATCACCGGGGCCAGGCCCTGGTTAAAAGCCGCACGGGCCGGCGGCCCCACCCCCACCCGCCCCACAGTTCTCTCGGTCAGTAACCTTCTCGCACTGCCCCCAGCATTGGTAGCTCCTTTTCTGCCTTCCCTCCCCAGATAGTTGAAGAGCTCTCCCACGTCTCGTGTGCGACCCCGACGCTGGGGGGGTAGAGCAGGAGGGATCGTCCCAGCACCCACGCGCGCACTTGTCGCAGTGACCTGGCCGACCGATGTGACTTGCCACCTACCCTTTTTTCTTCTACCCTCCCTTCCCAGCGGCAGCCAGCCTGGGATAGCTCTTGACTCTGCTCGAGAGAAGGGGTTGCGGATGGGTGGTGGCTGTTATCCTTGCCAGACCTGAAGGCCCAGTTCCTGAGCAGGAAAGGTTGTGCGCTGCACAAATACTAGCTTTCTTTATCGCTGTGGACTGGTTGCTTCCTGCTGCAACACTGGGAGGATCCAACCTTTTGGTGTTTTTAGAACAGGAAGGGAAGAGTCCTAGTTGGCCGCATACCTTTTCCCAAAGGTGGGGGGGGGGGCGGCCTGGGGAAGTTTCGTGCTCTTTGGTCAAATTAAATATTTTTCATAAGGTAGGGAAACATGTAGTGCACTTGGACAAAACATATTGGAGGGTGGGGAGTGAAGAAAAAGAATTGCTTATTGGTTAGTCCAGAAAGAATCCAAATAGTTTTTTTTTATCAACAAAAATAACAGGTACAGTTTTCATTGAGAGAAGAGTACACTAAATGCTTTTTTTTTTTTGTTGGATGAATGCGCTCTCTCTGATGGTCTTTCTCTGCTCCTGAATTAGGAGGGCAGCCATCAGTAGTATGCCGAACAAAGATCATTACCAAGGAGGAAGAAGCCATTGCTATTAAAGCTTTACAGTGGAGGGTGGAGTTTAAAAAGAATGTTAAGCTTGGTGACTGTTTCTGACTTTGCCACTGGGTGCTAAGAATGGTTGACTAAACAAGCAGGAAACATTGCTTTACCAATACTTTGCAAATCTTGGCACACTAGCGGATGATATGCCCTTATCACCACTTATTCTTCTGGGCCAGAAATTTTTGTATAGGGCGAGTACCTTCAGTATCCACTCCCACCCTCCTGATAGTGGAAAGGCATTTATGGAGAAGAGGGTACTTAATGTATTTTACAAATAGAAAAAAGAAACATGGATTAGTTTGCACCCTCTTGGCTCAAGGCATCTGAGGTCTGGTGCAGTTACTTAAGTGAGACCCTGGAGACTGGATTTAGTCATTAAAGAGAGATTTGTTTTTTTTTTAAACAAGGTGCAAGGGCAGTGGGCAGCTAGGTGCTTTTGAAGTAATTAATTTAGGACGAGATAGACTATCAGAGTTTTTCTCCTGTTTGTTTTAGAACTTGAATGTTGGTTATAGAAGCCAGTTATTTTCTCAAAGAATACTCAGTATCCTGGATTGGCTTAAGAAATTTTAACTTAGCTTTGGGTTTAGACCATCCTACTAACAATGATTGAGAGAGCACAGGGCTTTGGAATCACACAGGCCTGGGTTCAAATACTGACTCAAGTCTTAATTTGCTGTGTGACCTTTGGAAAGATGACTTTTTTGAGCCTCAGTTCCCTCATCTATTAAAAAAAAAAAACCTCTCAGGGCTGTTGTGAGAATTAAATGAGACTGATTGTAAAATTTCAGCTTCTGTGAGGACTCAATAAATGGTAATAATGTGAAAGAAGTTACTATGGTTCTCATCGGGTTTTTTTTTAAACCTTAAATCTATAACTGTAAGCATTTAAGTATTAGTAAAGAAACTTAAAACTAGGACCTCCTAAAGTGTTTTATATTTCCATGGGTTATGGTTTCATGTGTTGTACATTTTGCTGTTTGATAAGGTGTTTTAAAAATTCTGCGAAAGATTTCCACTTTTTTTAAAGCTCTTACAGGATATGAGTCACTTTTTAACTTCTGTGATGATTATGTAGCCAATTTCTTATTTATACAATTATAATTTAAAGCGAAGCAACAATAATTTCATTTTAAATGGTTTCATTCTACATAGATTTATTCCCTGAGATGAGCTGCAGCTGTCTAGCTGGAAGAATGCTTACCTAGCAAACTTAAGAGTTGAGGGAATTGTAAATTAGTTTGTAACTCTAACCAGCTGAAAATGAAGGAATATTTTGATTGGTGTAGGATGGAGTGGTCCAAGTGGGAATGTAATGTGGGGAGAGCAGGAGCATTATTCTAATCTATGTATTTGTTCTTGAACATTAATCTTTAGTTAAGTTCAACAGTGAGACTTTTGGGGGAGGTGGGGAATTAATTTAATTTTTTAAAACTTGACTTTTTATTTTAAAAACTTTAATTCCACAAATATTTACACACAATGTGTTTAAGACCCTTTGGGACACATAAATGAAGTATGAATCAATCATAGTTCCTATTTACAAATATTGTGGTAGACACCAATTCAGTCAGAGTCACATTTTCTGAAAATACCTGGATACATAGTCTACACCATTTTCTTTTCGGTCTCATTGAAGGTCAGTAGTAATTAACCATCAGCTGATTGCCAGTGGGACCGATCATAGGAACTTTGCTGTCTTGCATCTTGATAGATTTTCTTTCACAACTTTTGGTTGAGCAATTTTGGTTCTGCTGAATCTAGAAAAACTTGTCTAGACTTCAGCCTTATTGAATTTTAAAGACTCTTGGTGAGGTTGGACTATGAATAGTTGAAAGAGTAGAAAGATCTCCAAGTTTATTTATAAAAGCCAGTATGAAAATTATCAGTTACTTCTTCAGGTG
Organism: Physeter macrocephalus; assembly: GCF_002837175.3. Classification (NCBI taxonomy): domain Eukaryota; kingdom Metazoa; phylum Chordata; class Mammalia; order Artiodactyla; family Physeteridae; genus Physeter; species Physeter macrocephalus. Next base: position 58,453,981 of record NC_041224.1, read on the forward strand.
ATAACTTTTAGGTCTGAGATACTATGGTTGATTTGTTGAATTAAATTTTAGTCCAGTACATTAGTTTGCAAGAGAGTGTGTAAAACTAAATGTGGTTGAAGAGTTGGAAATTTTTGTTAAATAATGGTCAGTTAATATGTATATTCTGTTTTTATGTCATTTAGCAGCCTAGTATTTGATATATAATGAACCAAATTTAGCATTAGATATTAGATGATATGTAAAATTCAGCAGATGAGGTTAACCAAGTGGTAATGAATATTATCAGGTTATTTTAGAAATGTGATACATGTTTCATATACAGATGCTGTCATTTAATTTATGCTTACACACACGTATATATATGTTATGTAGATGGCTATAGTTATAAAATGTTTAAAGTGGAAGTACTTTTAACCTAAGATACTAGTTATGGAAAGTATAGGAAAAACTGCAAATTCCTTTCTTGAACTATAGGATGTGATCATATAGTTTGTCTCATTTAAAAAAATCAATTAAGTTTTGTCATCTTAATAAGAGAAACTGTTTTGATTAGAAATTAAGTCTGAGTCCATGAACATTCGGGTTTTTGGTTTGTTTTTTTAAATCATAGCCAGTAAATTCTCTTCTGTTGTTTAGGTAATTTAATCCATTCTAGTTTGTTTATTTTTTAGTGAGCCTAAATATAACCTTTCTTGGTGTGGTTTCTCATTTGGCAACTGAATAGAAGCAGCTTTCCTTAGTGTGTCATTTCTCAGCATCATCTTGGCAGCGCTATTCTTAAAGAACCAATACCTTCTGTTGTCATTTAAGATACAATCCTTTAAGAAGTTGCTAGTCATAACTGTGTCAGCCTTTTCCATGTCTAGTTGAGATAACTATTTTATACTATATAAAGTATTCATGAATCTTGAATTATTTTCAGATAAGGGTACTAATTTTATGTTAAAATTAATTGGTTATATCAAGGGGAAAACATACCCTCACTAAATATTTTTATGATGGCATAAAGATTTGAGGATGGGGAGATAATGAACATAATGATTAAAGTGGAGGTTGAAAGGCAAGAGACCAAACTTTGAAAGTACTAGAGTTTTTGTGGGATGGAGAAAGTGTTCTTTGAGTTATTTATTTATTTATTTTCCAAAGGCATTATCATTCTAGATATCTTGCTCTTTGGCTTCCAACTAAATGACTGGCTTCTAAATCGATATATCTGATGTATCTGAGTGCCTATGCAGTAGAAACGTTCAGCTTTTTGGTTTTTCCCTTCTTTCCTATTCCCACTTCGAGTGAGGCTTTTATACCTCAGTGCTAGCATGGGGCCAGAAAAGATTCAAAGGAGTTTTCCTCAGCAGAACATCCAGCCCCTTAGGCTAAGAGGCAGCAGTGAGTACACCCTGCTAATAGGGTGGACTTGATTACTGAAGCTGGGGTTTCATTTCACATCTAGAATGGGGGACCTTGAGAACTAACATATCAACCAACTATCCTATAAAATTGGAAGTGCATTGTTTTTGTACGTTACTTTCATGACCTTAGCATCTTCTTCCCTGGTATCCAAATTAAAGCATTTACTGTATTACCTGTGTTTGCTGCAGTACCTCTGACACCTCTAATTGACTATATAACTAGAAATAACTATGCATTTTGCTGCATGGGGTCACTGCTGCCGGGATGATTTCTTGCTGAATCAGCTGATAGAGGAGGCCAGAAAGATATGCATTTGCTAATTGTACTCTCTCCAAGACTGTCCAGAGGCCAGCTTATATCCGCTCTTGTGGCAAGGAAGGAATGCGTAATGGACTCTGCCCTCTGACTTGAGTGCAGTGAGCTCTCACAGTTTTCACTGCCCTTGCCACCCTCTACCAGATACCAGTCTCTTTAGTAAGGCATGGTCTTATTCCTGGTGTTATTCTTGCATGTTTGATTATCTAGTCCTGGTATCTAAGTCAATTAGCTAATAAGAACTAAGCAGCAGCATTAGTAGTCAACAGTAGGAATAAGTATAATATTTTATGAAATCCTGATAAAATTTTTTACCAAGGAAAAAATTGTTATCAAGCTCAGATTCTGTAAACCTGTGAACTCATTTGTTCTTTAGATTCAGATAGAAATGCTTTAAAACAAGTTGACTGCCTATTTCCGTATTGTTTTTGAAGTGTAATATCACCTTAGGTGAAAAAGAATCCACTGTATTTAGCTAGTAAATAAACTGCCTCCTATAGTAATCATAGGAAATAAATTCATCTAATCAAAGCTTTTTTTTTTTTTTAAGTCATTAAGTCGTAAGTAAAAGTGTTGCTTTGGCTTTGACTCAGAGTAAGTAAGAGTTATTAGTCAGCTTTCTAGGGCCCCTGTTAAACTTAGTGGGGTGCTTGTTTTTGGTGGGGTCTCTAGTCTTCTGCCAGTCTGGTAAATGTAACTATGAAAGGGCCATTGTAGTTTCTGTGATCTGGGTGGCAAAGTTTATAAACTTGATGCCTTCTGTGTTACGTGTATTTCATTTTGCCTAAGTATGAGTCCTGAGGTCATCCAGGCTTTGATGAGACTAAGTAGAACATACTTAGGGCACTAACATCCTTTGTTACTTTCATGTCTAATACATTTTCATATCACAAATTGTTCATTTGGTTTAGGATTTATCTTTCAAGTTATTACCTTCTAAGGTAGTAAGGTTGGTATAGCGTTGATTGTTAAATTAATGCATTAGCCTGTCATCAGTGCCTAATAGACCTATGATTAAAATTTGCATGTGTGAGACAGGATACTTTATCTGTGCTAAGCAGGTGATGTGTGAAAGATGATGTGTGGAAGTCACTATGCAGGTAGAAACATGTTAAAAAGAATAAATTGGTTTTATCGATTGATAACATGGGCACTCAGCTCCACCCCCACCCTCATCCCTTTTTAAAAATCAGATGCCCTGTCTTTTTTGCTTTAAAACATGATGGCATTGTGAATGTGTGTGCCTCATTCATCTGACATTAAGTTCTTTGTCTTTTTAGTTGTCCTTATCGGAGATTCTGGTGTTGGAAAGAGTAATCTCCTGTCTCGATTTACTCGAAATGAGTTTAATCTTGAAAGCAAGAGCACCATTGGAGTAGAGTTTGCAACAAGAAGCATCCAGGTTGACGGGAAAACAATAAAAGCACAGATATGGGACACGGCAGGGCAAGAGCGATACCGAGCTATAACATCAGCGTAAGTCTCATAGTTTTTTAAGTTCTGTGAAATAGGCTACCAAAGTGAATTAGCTGACTTTTGGTATTGGAAAAAGGTACTGTTTTGTTTCCTTTAAAGAATTCCGGTATTAGGATTCTAAAATTTATAAGTGTGTTTAAAAAAATATATATATGTGTATGTTTATATATATATATATTCCATATACTTAGTCTTTTCTGGTGTTCTCTTCCATCTTGTGGTTGTTTTCTAATAGTTAAATACATGTTTCTGTTTTCAGATACTATCGTGGAGCTGTAGGTGCCTTATTGGTTTATGACATTGCTAAACATCTCACATATGAAAATGTAGAGCGATGGCTGAAAGAACTGAGAGATCATGCTGATAGTAACATTGTTATCATGCTTGTGGGCAATAAGAGTGATTTGCGCCATCTCAGGGCGGTTCCTACAGATGAAGCAAGAGCTTTTGCAGGTTAGTGATATGAATTCTGTGATATTACAGTGATTCTGGATTTCTTGCAGTTTTGATAACCCTCCCATGAGGGTAATCGGTTACAGTAGTTTTGGAAAGGTAAACATGAACGCTTAACAAGTATTGTTGTTTTGAAAGTGTGTGATGACTGTATGACTCTTTTGCTTGACTTTGAGTTATTAAAACTGTAGTATTTTCAGTTTTTGCTGCCAAAAATTGAATATGAATACTGTCTTTTCTCTCCCTGGAACGGGTAGATGAAATCTATGTTTATTCTGTGCTTCCTGCCTTTTTCCATTATGTCTGTTTTACTAAGGCTTGTTCTATGTGTGTCCAAAAAGCAGTGGCCCGGGGAGTGGTCAAGGACCAACAGGGATGTAGCTGCTTAGGAGTTGTAACTTTTTTGGCTTTATAGAGGATCTGCCTATCTATTGACTCCGTATTGGTAGGGGCAGCCTACTAGAAGGCAACATTGTACATTCTTGACTAATGAAAATTGTGACCTTCCACTATTGATTATGCTGTGAATAAAATTTTCTATCACAGTTTTTTAGTTTTCTAGGAGAGAAGCTTTATTTCAGATAATACAGTCACAGAATTCTGAGTGAATCACATATACCCACCCACGTTCATACCATAGCTATGTGGTTGATGGGGAGAATCCCAGTAAGGGATGAAATTAGCTGAGTATTTGATAAGTTTACTACATTATGCCTAGTGTTGTTCGTTGCTAGTGGTAGTATTTAGATGTAACGAGTATTTATTTTAATTAAGAAGTCGGTGAGGGCTTCCCTGGTGGCACGGTGGTTGCGCGTCCGCCTGCCGATGCAGGGGAACTGGGTTCGTGCCCCGGTCTGGGAGGATCCCACGTGCCGCGGAGCGGCTGGGCCCGTGAGCCATGGCCGCTGAGCCTGCGCGTCCGGAGCCTGTGCTCCTCAACGGGAGAGGCTGCAGCAGAGGGAGGCCCGCATACCACAAAAAAAAAAAAAAAAAAAAAGAAGAAGTCGGTGAAAATTTCTCGCTGTCATTTTTAGTCTACTACAGTGGAAGTAACATGTGCTCTTATTCCTCAAGAAGTTGGGGAGGTCTTGGGCTTTAAAAAAGTTCTGTTACTTTCCTTTTGAAAGCTTTAATATATCCCTTGTATTAAAATTTGACAAGACTGAAGTTTTTGTGTCTCCCCACAGAAAAGAATGGTTTGTCATTCATTGAGACATCTGCTCTAGACTCTACAAATGTAGAAGCTGCTTTTCAGACAATCTTGACAGGTAAGACTTGCATTTTTAGATTATACCAGTGGGAATTTGAAGTATTAGGAAGGAAATTTAAACAAATTAATCAGGAAACTAAACTATAAAATCACACTGAGAATGACTATCATTTGAGAGCTACTATCGCAACACATGTTTAGAGTACAAAATTAGTTAACAACCCTTGCTTGCTGAGCTTTAATCATCCTAATTCATCTGGTTTATAGTGGGAAAAATACTTTGAAAATAATTTGTTCACTTCTGTTATTACTTTGGTCCATGAATTCCTTATTTCATGGTCATAAGCACAAAGCAATGCTTAATGGTACTTTTTAGAAAATAAATATTGAAATCCCATTTATGGAAAGATATGAATGTCCTGTTGAGATTCAGTAAAGAAAAGGCATTCTTGGTTCTGACTTGTTATAGAAGCACCAGGGAAAAATATATTCTTAAAAACTTAAATGAGAAAACAAAAAGTAAAATTTTGCCATGATCTATTATTATTGGATAAGAAGCAAGGTGTCACCTGTGGAGAAAATCAGCCAGTGATTACATACTGAAAAGTTTAAATAAGTGGGAAAGGAACAAAATTCATGCTGTTTTGGAATGTGGATGTGTAGACCAGGTCAACCTCAGGGATAAGAGGATATTTTATTTATGTTGACTCATATTTACCCTGACTTTAATAGAATGAACAATTCATCTGAAAGTTTAATATTAATCCTCTAATAGACACTTCAATGAGTTGTTTTTAAGTACTTTAAAAATGTATATTACTTAAAAAAAATTATTTATTTAGTTGGCTACGCTGGGTGTTAGTTGCAGCATGAGGGATCTAGTTCTCTGACCAGGGATCGAACCCAGGCCCCCTGCATTGGGAGCGTGGAGTCTTAACCACTGAACCACCAGAGAGGTCCCTGTATATTACTTTTAAGAACTCATAATTTAAAGTATAGTCTTAATATATAGTGATCTTATGTGGTGTTCTAAAAAATATATATGGAGAAATGGTTAAGTAAATGAGCTTCCAATTATAATGTAAGAAGATTTTTATTCTTCGTATGCAGCACTTGTATTGGAGACCAACAGATTTTAGCTTTTAAATGTTATTTTACTGTAAAAATGTAGGGAATAAAACTTAGGGTTTAGGAACATGGGCTTAGAAGCCTGACTTTGTTTCTAGTCCTGGCTCTTCCACTTATTAATTAGCTTCTATAATCTTAGGCAAGTTACTTAACCTTTCTAGCCCTTAATTTCTTAGTATGTAAAGTTGAAATATGTTTTGGGAGTTCTGTTATTTTCTTTCAAGTAAGGGCTTGTATTTATAAATACCTTGTGATATGATTTGACTTGACTGTTAATGTTGTGACTTAAAGGTTTTTGTCTCTATAACCTAACTCATAGAAAAGAATTGTCTGTCTTTTGGACATCTACTCTAGACTCCAAAAATGAGTACATGAGTTTGTACATGTAAAATACTTAGCTGTCCTTGGTACATTGTAAATATTTGATATCGGTAGCTAAATAGCAGTTAAGGTATGAAAAAAAGAACTTATTAAAAATAAACTATATTGATGATTTACATACCTGGTTTATTAGAATTCTTTTCTGTTATCAGAAAAATAGTAAATAAAGGATGGTACTAGGGTTGGATAAACAGTCTTTGGAACACAGTAGTTTTCTCTTAGAATCTTGGTGTCAGCTTTCATTGCAGATTGTTTCAAGCAAGCAAGATCTGATTGAATATGCAGTATGTCTGCAAATCCTTTTTTTCCTTTTTTAGCACTTGTGTGGTTTCTCTTGGGTCAATGTGTTGAATACTCAATTGAGACCCAGGAGCTGTAGGTTTTACTTTTTATCACTTTGCTCTCAGTCCCTGTGTAACTAAAGTCAGTGAACCTCCCTAGTCCTAAGATTCAGTGTCTTAACATGAGTGAATTAAATCATCTTCAAAGTCTGTGAGTCTCTTAAGGCCTCTGAAAAACCTCATTTGAAAAAACTTTAGTTAGTCCTTGTTGGGTTATTTTTTATGTCCTATCAAATCTCTGCTATAATTCTAGCCCATTCTGATTTCAATTTATAGCCCGTTTATTCTCATATTGAGTGAAAATGAGTCCAAGTGTTTTCCTCCATCTGCGGTTAACTATTTTATGTATCATTTTGTAACATTGAACGTACGATCTGTTCAAACATGAACTAATCAATAAGCAGTGATATATACTTAAAATTGATGTTTTGTCCTGAATGATGAACATCTGGCTGTTTCTCTTAAAATTCACTCTTGATTAAGCTTTTGTTACTGCTTAATTAATATTGCTTGAAAGCAAACAAAGCTTGAGCTTCACTTACTACTACCACTTTTCCTCTCTATATAGCCATTATTTCCTCAGCTTCCTATAATAAATATCAGTGTTGATCTGTGGGATCAGAGATCACTGCATATGGCAGCAGACATCTGTGTTTTGCAAGTGTTAGGATGTTTGTTCTAAACTTTTCTATATAATAATGGGAGTATTAATGCATAGAAAAAACAGGAAATAGAACAGTATTCTCATTAGGCTTAATTCTGCCTTACGTGTTAACAGTATTAAGGGAGCATTTATGTTGTATATTGATGTTGCTGGAAGAAAAAAATAGCCTTTTACTTTTTAAGATGCAAAATTATGTATTAGAAAATGTATCTCCATTGTTACTTCAAAGTTAACTGTTGCTTTTTTTAGAATTGACCCATGCCATTCCTGACATTCATGAATTTGACAGTAACTTCATGACATAATTTTGCTGATGGTATTTTTAGGAGGTAGTTGGTTAGTGCATGAGTGAGCCTGATACATTGCTTAGCCTCTAAATTTCAGTGCAGCTTTGTTTTCTTTCATCCTCAAGTTCATTGAGGGATGTTATTAATCCATATTTTCCATACTGTATTATTTTTTTCTTTTAACTTTGAATTTTGACAAATTCAGACTTAAAGGTTGCAATAATAGTACAAAGTATTTGCAAATACCTTTAACCCATATTCCCCAGATGTTGATACTTTACCACACTTGCTTTATTCTTTTTCTTCCTCTCTAAATATATTAAATAATACTGTTTTTTTCCTGTACCATTTGAGAGTGACAGACGTGTTGCCCATTATCCCTAAGTGCTTTTCAGCATGTATTTCCTAAAATCAAGGATATAGTCTTTTCATAGCCATAGTACATTGATCAAAATTAGAGAGTTAGATAATAGTACCACATCAATGTTAAGCTACAGATCTTATTCAGATTTTGCCAACTGTTCCAATTATGTCCTTATTAGCAAAAGACAGTCTGTAATCAGATCATACATTGCATTCAGTTGTCATAAGTCTTTTTAGTTTTCTCTAATCTGGAATAGTTCCTCATTTTGTCTTTATTGACATTTCTTGAAGGGTATGGGTCCGTTATTTTGTAGTGTCCCTCAATTTGGGTTTGTCTTATGTTTCCTTGTGATTCAGTTCTGGTTATGTATTTTCAGCAGGAATACCACAAAAGTGTTCTCAGTGCATCATATCAGAAGGCTCATGATATTGGTTTGTCTTATTAATTACTGGTGATGTTGGTTATGATGATGTCCTCCAGGTTTCTCCGTTTAATTAATAAGTCCAAGCCATGTGTGTAGTATGGAGACTAAATAAATTCTTAATTCTGTGGTTGAAAGAATTTTTTTTTTTTTTTGGCCGTGCTGTGTGGCTTGTGGGATCGTATTTCCCCGACCAGGGATTGAACCTGTGCCCCCTGCAGTGGAAGCATGGAGTCCTAACCACTGGACTGCCAGGGAATTCCTGGTTGAAAGAATTTTAGTTCACTTAGCATGTTGTCTCTTAAAAGTGAGGCTAGGGTTTTTCAGGAATTAGTTTTATTGGAGTAGTGAGGATCTTTTAATCAGACATAGTAGCTTTGATTCTTTGCATGTAGCAACCTTGTGTCAGTCAAATCAGAGCATTTTTTTGACCTTCAAGAAACTTACATCGTGAGCAGTAGGTTTGAAGAAGGTCTATCAAATTCTGACGTAGGCTGTAGTAGGATAACTCAGGTCTCTATTTTCACAATTTTTGGAGGGACTGAGGAATTTTCGTTTTTTTTTTGTTCCCCAATTTGGAGCTATTGCATTTAACTTCCTTAGAATTTACTTTGAAACTTGATCCATACTTCCATTAGAGGAGAAATAGGCATATGTCTTTTATTTAACTTTACTCGGTTATATTTAAAGCTATTTTATATTAATATTTTACTTTATATTTAGATCTCATACAAGAGATCCTGATATAAGAACAATAAAGCAGAATTCCTTTTCTTTCTAACCTTACCTGTCCTTTGGACTTCTTGAAAAGGGTCTGCACGGGAATTGGTATATCACATACATTTGGTTCTAAAGGAGAACATGCCCTTGAAAGAGGAAAATATTTGCATCTGGTTTAGCAAGTTATTAGTCCTGTTCCCCTCCCCCCACTTAAATAACCTTCTCTAATCAGATACCAGCTAGAAGGTACCTGCTTTATATTTTCTTATCAAAGTTTTTTTTAAGTGACACACCCAGCCACAAGAGATGTTAAATTACTTGTGTAGCTTCTTAGTGCCCATTCTAACTGAAAGAAAAAATTTCTCCTAATTTTCTGATCAGCACTTTCCTTTTTCTTTGTTGCCTTGGGTGGCATTTTTATTAGCAGACATCTTTTTGGTGACTGTAGCAATGTAGTAATAATCTACTTCTACAAAACAGTATGCAGTACTTGCAGGCAGTTTTATAACACTGCTCAAATTTCTTTCCTTGTAATGAGATCTCTTTATTTACCTTTCTGTGTTCTCTGAGAACTCTGCTTTCTCCTTTCTTCCAGTATTTGCTTTTTATTTAAGAACCTGCAAAATAATTTTTGTTTTGGTTCCCCTAACGTAATATTCAAAACCACTTGTAAAGAAGTTAAATTTGTAGAGGGTCACATTTAATCATTTGCACTTGAGAAAGAAGAGCCTTCCAGTTGGGGATTAGGGAGAAAACATAAAGAATAAAGAATGAATGGTACAGTTTTTCAGTAAGTTGATGATTATCTTTACTTCTTAGTCACTAGCCTGACTGAATGACTGTCTTTCTCTTTACCTTAGACACTCTGGTCCCATCCCTTTTTAAAATTTCTTTTAAAATTAATTAATTCTTGGCTACGTTGGGTCTTCGTTGCTGCACGCGGGCTTTCTTAGTCTACTCTTCGTGGCGGTGCGCTGGTCTCATTGCGGTGGCTTCTCTTGTTGTGGAGCACGGGCTTTAGGCGCGCAGGCTTCAGTAGTTGTAGCACACAGGCTCAGTAGTTGTGGCTCGCGGGCTCTAGGACGCAGGCTCAGTAGTTGTGGTGCACGGACTTAGTTGCTCCGCGGCATGGGGACCAGAGCGCAGGCTCAGTAGTTTTGGTGCACACACAGGCTCAGTAGTTGTGGCTCGCGGGCTCTAGGACGCAGGCTCAGTAGTTGTGGTGCACGGACTTAGTTGCTCCGCGGCATGGGGATCTTCCCGGACCAGGGCTCGAACCTGTGTCCCCTGCATTGGCAGGCAGATTCTTAACCACTGCGCCACCAAGGAAGCCCCGGTCCCGTACCTTTTTAATGAAAAGAATCCAAATGAAGACTCCACGTCCTGTATATCCATTATTTTTTTTCTTTTTTAAACTCTAGTCTGCCTTTCTTTATTGGAATCTAATTTTTTCTCTTGTTTGCTTCTTCACCTTTGAACTACTGTCAACCTTCTGAAACATAAATTTTAGCCACCTGCTTCCCCCAAAAAAGCATAAGAGAAGGCACATGAGCTGTCAGTGTTTTTGTTAGTTTACATATTCAGTTGATTACAGTTTGCTGTTATTCAACTTTAGGGAAATTAGTTTTTAACTTGGAAAAAAATGTATTAATTTAGTTAGTACATTTCCTTTTCTTTAACTTTTTGTTATGGAAAATTTTCAGAATACCAGAAGTAGGATACTATCATGAGCTCCCACGTAGCCATCAACAACTGTCAGTTCAGAGCCAATCTTTCCTCCACCTACTCCCTCCCCCATTATTTTGAAACAAATCCCAGATATTACATCATTTCATTTGTAAACATTTCATGATGTATATTTAAAAGGTAGGACTTAAACCAGTAACAACAAAACCATTTAAAAACTGGCAGTAATTCCTTATTGTCCTCTATTATCCAAACAATATTAAAATTTCCTGTCTCAAATTTTAACAGTTCAACCTAGAATCCAAATGATGTTCGTACATTTGAAAATATGATTCCACTTTCTTTTTTTCCCCCATAACTTTATATTTTTAAAATTTTCAAATACTACAGAAGTAATACAGTGAACACCCATATATCCTTCATCTAAAATCCTCAGTTATTAACATTTTGCCACATTTGGTTTATTTCTGTATGTGTAAATATACTTTTCTTCCCCTTTGCTCAGTCTTTGGAAAGCAAACTGTAGACATTATGGCACTTTACTACTAAACACTTGAGCATTTTATCTCCTCAGAAAAAGGCATTCTCCTACATAATCACAATATCGTATATCATATCCAAGAACTTTGTTTACGTAGTATTATCTAATGTGCAAGTTCATATTCAGATTTCTCCAGGTGTACTAATAATGTCTTTTATAGATTTGGTTTTTACAGTTTAAACCTAGGATCCAGTCAAGGAAAACACATTGCATTGATGGAATTGTTATATATCTGGGTACTGAATAGAGTAGCCACTCGCTACGGGTTGTTATTGAGCACTTGAAATATGGCTCTTGGACTGAGGAATTGGATTTTGAATTGTATTTATTTAATTTAAATAGGTGGTTAACGTATATTTAATATAAATAGGTGGGCTGTAGCCCACATCTAAAGCATTTATTCTCATCTTTTAAATGTATTTTGTGGCAGTAACTTTTTTTGAAGAGTCTTGGCCAGTTGTCTTATAGAGTGTCCCTCAGTCTGGATTTATCGAATTGTTTCCTCATGATAAATTCATTTTCAGTATTTTTGGTAGGAATACATAGGTGTCATTCATAGGAATATATTATACTTCATAGTCCATCATAATAGGAGGCATATCATGTCAATTTGTTCCATTTTTAGAATTCCCTTACCTTTTGAGGGTTTGTTTTATTTTATTTTTTTTTTTTGGAGGGAGCACTTTGAGAACAAAGATAAGATACATTCTTTGTTTGTAAGGGGTTTATATAGTCAGAGGGAGTTACTTTTAGGCAGTGTACTGTAAGACCAAATACAATATATTAAATAAGGATACTTGCTGTAGAGGAATTTAATAACATTTATTCGTGTACTTAGTTATCAAACCCCTACTATATGCTGGAGATACAGCAGTGAATAAGGTAGATACAGTTTTGGTCCTTATAGTTTGTTGACTGAAAAAAATGCACAACCTAAAAGTTGAGGATTATGTCTTATTTGGCGGACTTGCTGAGGACTTACACCCAGGAGGCAGCCTCTCAGGTAGCTCTGAGAGACTGTTCCAAAGAGGTAAGGGAGGAGCCAGGATATATAGGAGTTTCTTGAACAAAAAACTAGGTGGTCTGGAACATCAAAAGATTACTGTTAATTAAAGAAAACCAGACATCTCAAGTTAATGAATTTAGGGCTTTTCTTTGTATGGGAAGATGCAAGAGTCTGGGCTCATTGAAATTACTCCTTTGATATGCACCTTAACTATCTAGGGCCAGTATCCTACTTTTCTCCATCCTGAATTCCCTCGGGGTGCACTGTGGGAGAGGGGAGTGGGTGCAGTGGCTTATGACTTGATGGCCCATCATCCTTTGTTTACTGATACGGCAGGCAACGTTCCTCATCCACTAGTTTGTTTAGTGGAAGAGGTAGATGCTAAATGATTAGCTTTGATAAGTGTCATAGAAAATCTTAATTTGCTTGATTTGAATAATTATTTCATTACAGTTTAACTTTAGTTCAGGAGGCACTGATAAACATTATCTTTCCGTTCTTCTTTTCCAAGAGTCCTTTGGGATTTTGACTTGTTTATGAAGTTGTATGCTTCCCTATGTAGTCAACAGAAATACCTACTGTGTCTGATAATGCAGATTTAGATATTTTTCTGTGGTACAGTGTCAATGTATGTAGGTTTTTTTGGTAAGGGTAGAAATTTAGATCTAAGCCCATAAACTATATAATCTCTTTAGACCAAGATTTATTTAACTGATTGGTAAACCTTTCCCTCTGAAATGGAAAACTTTTATTTCTCTTTTTACCCTAAGGGAAATTGTTGTGAAATAATGGGTTGACTCGAATCAGTGGCTGTTTGAAAATAAAACTTTGAGTATATGCAGTCTCTGTTCAGTTTATTTGCATTTTTTTCTCTTATGAATATAACTTCTGCCTCTGTGTATCTTTTTTATCAACGATTTATGGGTCTGTTCACACTGGGTGTTGCTGTTTCTTTTTTTTTACTCAGAGATATACCGCATTGTTTCCCAGAAGCAAATGTCAGACAGACGTGAAAATGACATGTCTCCAAGCAACAATGTGGTTCCTATTCATGTTCCGCCAACCACTGAAAACAAGCCAAAGGTGCAGTGCTGTCAGAACATATAAGGCGTTTCTCTTCTCCCCTAGAAGGCTGTGTATAGTCCAATTCCCAGGTCTGAGATTTAAATATATTTGTAATTCTTGTGGTCATTTTTGTGTTTTATTACTTCCTCATACTTATGCATTTTTCCATGTCTTAAGTCTTTTGATTTTAGCTTTATAAAATCATCCACTTGTCCCGAATGACTGCAGCTTTTTTTTTCATGCTATGGCTTCACTGTCCTTAGTTTAATAAACTGAATGTTTGGATTCCACAGTTATTGTTTACTTTTCATCATGGAAGCTGTCACTGTAGGACATAATATAACTTGATCCCTTGAAGCTCAGATCTGTTGGTCTTGATTAAATCAAATTAAGAAGACTCTAGAAATAAGCTATCATTTTGCCACAGAGCAGCTTATAATTAATACACTCTTCTCTCAGTGCAGTGTATATTTCCATAAATCTAAGAATTGCCCTATGAACATAGCAGAATTTTGAGAGCTTGAAAATTTTCCATTATTCTGGAAGTCAATTTCTAACATGCCTTAATAGGGTTATGTAGTTTAGTAAATTTTGTTTTTTAATTTTTGTAAACATCGAAGTTGATTAGAGAGGGGGGCACTTTTTTCTGGATAAGAATTATCTTAATAAACACAAAAGACTGTGATGATTTCAGTAGCAGTATGGTTATGGGGCCATATGTTAAACAGTGCTGCCTGGCAGGCTGGGAACTGGAGAGACTGGTGGAATTCCATATGAGGTGCCTCTGTTACAGTAATCAGGCAGCCCAAGTCATTTAACTTCTCTAATTTCCCAGCAGTAGATTGTGTGGCATTTTATTGCTCAGGCAATAACTGGTTTAATGCTCTTAGTATCCAATGGTGAAGTGTTAATTTTGTCTGAAAACCTTCCAGTAAATGAAATGCAACCTAGTTTTATCACCATATCCACCAGCAGGCATGGAAAATTATTTTAACAATGCTGATTTTTGAGTTTTGTAGTATATTATGGAATATAGTCCAGTTAAATATCTGGTTTCAGTATGTCTAAAGAATACAGTGAGAGGTTAATTTCTGCTCAAGTGGTACCACTTAAAGGCATGTATTCTTTTAGTACGCAAGATGAAATAGTACCTTGAGTTAAATAGAATGCATTTAGGCATTGTACAAACCTGAAAATTTTCTTCCACTACGTTATTGAAATCAATGGAGCAACTCATTTCTCATTCAGAAATGTGCACACTAATATTTAGTTTTGTTTTCTTGTGGATAGTATTGAGCACTTAACTCTGAAGTGTTCTACAAGTTGTGTCAACTAAAGTGATACTATTCAGGATGGTGGAATATCCCCAAAATATACATGTGTGTGGGCTTGCATAGATTACTATGTTTCATAGTTAATCTTCTGTCTTTTGCGGTGCTCATGACGTGTGGGGCGCACGGAAGGCATTGCTGTGATTAGTCAATTTAGTTTTTCTCTGTAGCCATTTTATTATTTTGGTGTATTGGTTATGAAGCTACTACTATCTATTTGTAAATCGCTACTTTGTATTTTATGCATGCTCTGTAACTTGATTTTTTTTTTTTAGTTATTGATTTGGAATATATTCACATTCTAATAAACAGTTATAGGGGGACTATTCTTTATGTTGTCAGATTATATTTTTCCTTTGAGTGCTTTGGATGTAGCCGTGGAATATTTGCTTCTGATGAGTAAGAGCATAGGTCCTTGGATTACAGAGTAAACAATTGAATTGGAGGCATCATTGTGTGAATTCAGCTTTGATTTTAGACATATAGTTCAATTATGCTGTTCTTGGAAAAAGTATTGAATATTACCAAAAACATTAGGAAAGTAGTCTCTGTACTTTGGTACGTAACAGTGTCACCAGACCCAAGAAAAGGCTCCATCACTATTTTACTCAAAATTGGTAGTAAATTTTTTACAAAATTATTTAAGAGGAGAAACTAGGTAGTGAATTGAAAATGAGTAAAGAAACTTGAATTTTTCCCAAATGTAGACTTAATGTTGCCTTGGGCATGGTTGGATCTTGGGAGAATTCCAAGAAACCTTAAGTAGTAGTAGAAAATGAATCTGATTGCATTTCAACAAGTGTCTTCATTCTGAATAGTATCTCAGGAGACAGAC
Source organism: Physeter macrocephalus (assembly GCF_002837175.3). Classification (NCBI taxonomy): domain Eukaryota; kingdom Metazoa; phylum Chordata; class Mammalia; order Artiodactyla; family Physeteridae; genus Physeter; species Physeter macrocephalus. The sequence goes on from NC_041224.1 coordinate 58,469,597, forward strand.
TGTCTCAAGTAAGAAACATTAAGTTTTTAAATATTATGACAATTTAGGGCTCAAGGTAGTTTAGAAGTATTTTGCTTTTTGACCTTGCTTTTCAGTTATTTTAACTTTGAATTTTTAAAAAACCTATTGTATTGTCCTGAAAAGTCACTTAGCCATCTTGATTTTAACTTGTATGTCATTGTTCTAAAATGCTTTTTATGATTTCTCTCTAATAGTAGTTGTTACTCTGTAAGGGTAAGTTTCTTTAGCCATTGCAACTGAGTATGCTAAATTGTAATTCTAAGAAGGGGTGCTAGTTGGTGACTTCTGGCAGAGGGTTCTGCAGGAAAGTTAGACTTCTTGAGTTTGGATTGCCCATCAGAGCTAGTCATATTTATTTCATCATTTGGGAAATAAACATCTTAATATTTGTCATCAGTGACTTATATTTACAAAATGCAAACCCTCTCAGTGGTTTGAGCTATTGTGATAATCTCTTCCATCTACCTTAAAAACAAAAAAAAAGCTCTACTATTTAGACAATTTGGGCCAACACCAGAAGCAGAATAATTCAAAGACTGGGTGGATAATTAAGAACTTACTCCAACCTGTTAGGTTTCAATTTCTGGAGATTTTTTTTTTAAACAGAGGAGAAAAATGGAGGCTGGTTATTTGATGTCTCACAAATATCATAAGCCTGAGAAAAAAATTCAAAACAAAATATGAATTTTGCATATGGACTGTGCATAAGGATATCTATTCCCTGTGTGAAAAAAAAATGAACAAAGACAATGAAAGGACTTTCTTTCACCACCACATTTAGTGGGTTAGCATAACAGTCAAACTAGTGCTAAAGAGCTGCTTTTTGTTCTCCTGGTTGGGGCAGTGCTGGTGCTGCATCCCTTCCTGGGATTTGACAGGTCACCTTTTTCACTCATCTATACAATACACCGAATAAACTGGAGTTGTCATTCTAATCTTTTAAAGAAACTGTGGGAGGCTGATGGTAACAATAAAGTAATACAGAATGCTAATATCATTACAATTTATGTAAGGGAGACCATTAGGATTAGGCTGAGAGATAATGGTATCTATTTTCCTAAAAGCTAAATTGGAGGATAGAGAAAGAATATTTGAAAGGAAGTTGATACTAGGCATATATTAGAAAGTATGCTAAATTCTGAGTTAAAAGATTGAAAGTGGCAGCTATAATAGAGCACAGGACTGGGTGACAAAGACTTGGAATCTAGTCACAGGTCTTCTAGTCATTTTATCTCTGAACCTCACTTTCTTCCAGTTAATGAGGGGACTGGATTAGATCATTTCTGGGGTTTATCCCAGCCTTAATTCACTAATTCTATGAATGAACACTTTCTTCAGATACTAGAGCCAAATTATTATACATTCTAACTAAAATTTAAATTTAATAAATAAAAATCATGTGTATACTTTGCAAGATGTTTTTGGTCTTATAATAACTTGATTAAAATGCTGTCTTTATTTCCATGTTAACACCATTAAATAAGATGAAAGCTTTCAGAACATTTGCAAAATGACTGTCAATTTCAGCAATATGCATCAAGGTACCATATGTACTAAGGGGGGAGGAGCACTTGAGGGGCTGCTATGTCAACTGTGAGCTGAGAACTGCTGTTTTTTGGCTTTTACTGTTTAAAGAAAATTCTGCTGGCTTTTAATATATACTTTGAAATATATTCATGTTTGGGAGAGAGAACCTTTAAAAACATTTTGTGTTTAATTTTTTTTTTTTTAATCTCTAAGTGGAATCTAGTAAGGTAGATCAGTCCATGGACTGATTCCACCAGTAGAACCAATGATTAAATCCAAGTGTATAGGTTTATGTGTGCACACACGATATAAATGGCATTATCTGTCTATTAGGATAGTAATTAATTATTAGTAAACATTTGAATTGAATTATTTAACATTATTAAGCATAGAATTGATAGGTCCTGGCACAGATGTCATGTATATTGGCTGTTAACTACTATGTTATCAGTACCAGTGATGGTGAAAATTAATAGCCAACAGGATTCCTTTCCTGTGGTTGAGTCAGTAGAACTTAACCTTGGCCCCAAACCACAAAATCTCAGACCCTGTTATCCGCATCCTAATGAATAAGCTTATTACTTTTAGCACTCACTCCTAAGGCTCTGGAGGGCCATCTGCTGGGCTAGACAATGGCCTGGGAGGCAGAAACCGGAATAAGGAGGTAATCTGACAGCCGGCGCTGCAGACCAGAGCTTCCTCCTTCTCTGGGTTTGGGGGTCAGGGAAGAAAATGTATAATCACTATCAGACTAATCACCAGGGTCCTCTGTTTATCCCTGCCCTTCTATAATTGCTACATTGTAAGATCTACAAGGGTAGGGAAAGTGCTTTGTTCACACTTACATTCCTAATATTTATCCTTCCTACAACCCTGTGTCAGAACAATAAGGAAGGACCATCTAAAAGAGTGAAGGGGCTAATCCTAGGGTTCATTCTAGTTTAGCTTGGGGAGCTATAGTCTGAGAATTTTACCATTTAGATTAAACATTTTAAATATTGTTATATAAAATTATTACATAAATAATATATAATTATTATACACAGTATAAATATTAGTATAATGAATCCCTTATGTATCCATCATCCATCCCTTCTGAGAAAGATTTTCCATCTTCTGTTGCCACATACAGATTAATTGGGCCTCTTCTGTCTTCCCTCTGGCTGGATGAATGGCTAATGGTATCATTCTTGAAACTCCTGTATTGAGTGCACAACTTGCAGTGATTGAGTGCACAACCTGCCGCCTTTGGTTGTCATTTATGCTATTGTGTGGTATTCTGGGCCTCGTAAGTCATAATCTTAAAGCACTATTATTCTCAGTAAATACCTTTATTAGCCTTATAACCCTTGATTATGGTTTTTTGTTTTTTTGTTTGTTTGTTTGTTTTTTGTGGTATGCGTGCCTCTCACTGTTGTGGCCTCTCCCGTTGCGGAGCACAGGCTCCGGACGCGCAGGCTCAGCGGCCATGGCTCACGGGCCTAGCCGCTCCGCGGGATGTGGGATCTTCCCGGACCGGGGCACGAACCCGTGTCCCCTGCATCGGCAGGCGGATTCTCAACCACTGCGCCACCAGTGAAGCCCCCTTGATTATGTTTTGTCTTTCACTCAGATGTCAAAGCCCTAGCCTCCCCGCCTTTGAGGGTTGTCTGTTAGATCTTTTCTGAATGAGTCTTAGTCTCTAAATAGCAAAAGTTCTTGGTTAGACATTTTATTAAGTGGAAATAACTTCTGAGTATCATGTAAGCCTTGTGAACTGACAAGTTGAAAGGTTTTAGTTTGACTTAAGTATGAGGATTAAATACAAAACTTTGAAAGTATAAGGGAGAAATTTTAAACTTATACCATTGAATGCATTCAGTAAGCTATTTTTTAGCGTTTGTATTTTATTACAAAATTAATTCTGCTGCTTCTTTACCAGTTAGGTCACAAGGATATGTTTTAAAAGGTCTTAAAACAGATGCACCCAAAGTACTGTAGTGGGTGATAACTTCTGGTGGACAGCTCTTCATTGCACTTATGCTAATTAGGTGGCCCTTACACTTGCCTTTATTCCTTTCCATAGAAGTACCTTTGTGTCTCTGGAGCTGAGCACAAGTTGTAATAGTTGTCTTTGAGTCCAAATCTTTGTGAAAGCAGAGAAATTCTCTATTTGAGTATACTGATGTGTATGAGATATTTCAATAATTTTTGTACATGAATAAGAATGTGTTGCTCCCATTCATTACTTTAAAGGAAGAGACTCTCTTGTTATAAATTTGATAGAACCTTTTCACTTTATTTTCAGACATCTTTTGGGATGATTTTCACTTTTCTGGCTGTCTAGAGTGTCCACACAAAATGTAGGTTAGTTCTACCTTTAAACCTAAGGTGTAGATTATAGACACATTTTCAGTTTGCAACACAACAGTGGGCATTCTTGTTAAATTAGTTTGAGAAATTCATTTTATTTTGTACAAGGTATGATCCCTCTGCACAGTGAACAAATATACAAATCTGGGTTGTTTAAAAAAGTATTGCCATTTCATAGTTGCACTTATGCTATTGTACAGTAATTGTGTTTTTCTTATTCATTTGAATTGTATGCACATCACTTTGAGTAAAAACTTAATTTCTGTAAAATAATTGAACAGATTTTTCCATGTTGCCAATAAAATGCACAGTGCACATGTTTAGGTTGACCATGAACCTATTTGTGACAGTGCTAGACAGAAGTTCCTAGTAGGTGCTCTGTTAGATTGGAATGTCTTTTACCAGTAACTCTTAGATATGTGAAGGCAGCTGTTGTCACAATAGATTAATCACACCCTCTGCCTTTCCCTTCTTCACTGTATTGCCTGATTTGAGTTGTATTACATTTCTTTAAAAATCATAGAATGCTAGAGCTGAAGGATTGTCAGAGCTCCCTTACCTTTCTCTGCTTCTACCTTTTTTTCAATACATGGGGAAAAAAGGAACCCAGAGAGGGCAAGTAACACTCACATCTCGACCCAGTGCTTTAGCAATTCCACCATGCCACCTCTTGCTGAATTTTGCCAGAAGATACTTGGCAAAAAAGAGGTGAAACGAAACTTGAGTGCTTGTTTGCAGTTTGCCAGGCAGCAGTTATTGTACATGCAGGCTAAGGGAAGAAAATAAAGCCTGGGATTGAGACGAAGTTTCTCCTTGCTGGTCTGACTTCACCATGCTTCTTGATCCTTACTTGAGAAAGATATTTGAGCATTTGCTGCCCTGAAATACTGAGGTAAGTCTCTTATCTATATTTCTTCCTACATATGTATGAGAAATATTTACTTGGGCCTACACAGTCATTTTCTAGTATTTATATTTTAATAAGGCTTTTTTTGAAAGTAAATTTGCTATTGCTGATCACTTGCTCTCATGCATACATGCAGCATTCATGTAAGTATTATATTTTCCCCTAACGATAAAATTTGCTTAAGCCTTGAGTGAAGTGGGGGAGGGAGGATTTACTCATTTATTTATTTTCTTGCTTTTGCTGGTTATTGCCCAAACTAATGGGTTCCATGGCAGACTTCCAATGTGTATCAAGGGCTTCAGAACTCCCACATTTCCTGTAGCAGCTGTTCCAGCTTTGCAGTCATTTACAGTCACTTAGTTCCTCTTCTGTATACCTTTTTGGAAGTATTTTTTACTGCCTGGACTGTTAATCAGAGAATGGAATTGGTATAGGGTGGTCATTAGTTTCCCTGCTTTGCCCTTTTGGTCTTTAATTCTTGTGAGGAGGTCCTCTTTAGGGCTTGGGACAGGCTCCTTTTTGACCCATCCGAGCCCCAGTTTACTTATATTCATTAGAGTGGAAGTATAGATACCTGAATACTGGGATCTGGAGCATTAGCTCATTGTAATACATTTTTGGCCATGTCAGTAGGTGATGCTTAGAAGGTAGAAGTACTTCATATACTTATATGTTAGGTTTTTACATCATGTTATAGCAATTGATTACAGTCCATTCTTCTTTGATCATTTCATTTAGTTCCATCAAAAAGCATAATGTCCTTAAAACAACTTAAACTTCGTATATCCACTTTTGTCTAATTTCCTGTACACTTTTAGGTTCCATACTGCATCAAGCTCAAGATTTATGAAGATATGCTTGACAGCATGTACTCTTCTGAGTCAAGGAATGCCAACCAAATAAATTCGGGAGGCCGAATAACCATTTTTAGGGATGTTTAATTCTTACCAGTCTATGACTGCTTGCTTAAAGGCATCATCTCGGAGTTCCGTTTCGCATGGAATAATAACCCAGGTGTTGGATGGACTCAGGAGATATGACAAGGCCAGGACTGGCTTGCAATGTTCTTGAACTTTGAATTGGCAAGATTTTGTAAAGCTGGCCTAGAAATCATTGTTTGACTGAAAGAGGCTGTTGCACTTTGGAAACTTTTTTTTCCTCCTACTACCACCAGGGGCAGAAGAGGGAAAGTTAATTGGTATTCATTAAAGTCTTATTTTTAAAAATTGAAGTTGTCAGCATTAGACTGTATACTAAACTCTGTAATCTTGGCAGTTATAATTTGATTGACCTGACATATATGTACAGGTACTTTAGGATTGATATTAGCACAGTTTGTGTCTATGTACTAATTATCTTAAGTAATAAAACAGATAAGTGATGGTAACAGGAACCAAAAGCACATATACATTTCAGGTGCTTTAAAGTAATCTCTCCTCCCCAGTCCCCTTTACTCCTAGGAAAGTTGGTAAAACCTATTCTACATGCTTTCTAAGCATCATGTTTCAGATAATTTAATATATAAATATTAATATGTATGTATTTAGCTGATGCTGATGAGTAGCTTTATCTTAAATGTTTTAAAAGATCATATAATCCGTGGCATTTGGGGTTGGGGGTGGGTAGGTGGTAGAATTTGCTTTTGAGAACGGACCTTTTGAACAGTTACCCCGTCCCACTTGGAAGCTCTTCTTTAGTTCCAGGTGAACGTTATAACTGACACGCAGCTGGAGTCAGTCTGTACCGTTATTTCATCAAGGGATTGTCTTCGTTCAGAGAGTCAGAGACTATTCAGCAGAGCACATTGCAAGAGAGAGGCTTATGCCTCAAGACTGCTTGTCCTGGGACGGCCCATTGGCAGGGCTCTGTCTTACTGGGAGGAGGTTATAATGACCAGGAATATGGCTGTTCCTAGGTAGGTCGTATGCATTCTGGATATAGCTGGAGTTACAACCTCGGCCTTCTTGGACCACACTGACTGTGGGCTCTAGGGAATATAGTGAAAAATGAGTTCAGAGAACAGATTAGCTTTGGTTGCCTTGTTGGGGGGAAGAGAATTCTATTTAACTTGGTCGGGGGAGAAGCCAGGGGTTTATGATAAATGTATGAAGGTTAGGACTGAGGCTTGTTCAAGAGATTGAAAACCTAAGTGAGTGTGCTATCAGAATCCCAAGCTCTGGTCAAAACCAAGGGACTTAGAATATCCTAGAGGTAGGGGTCAGGGGTTGTATCAGTGAGTCCAGGGACATGGGTTAAACTGGGAAAAAGTAGAACAAGGTGATTTCGAAACTTGCAAATGTCTGTTCTGGTTGTTTTCTTTTTTAAACAGGAATTTGTGTCAACACTCAGTTGAAGTGTATGTGTTTGTGTGTATCGACTCCCCACCCCCAATATATCTGCTTCACACGTAGCCTTAGTGTTTTTTTTTAAAAGCAGAGTTGGCACAAGAATTTGATTTCTTGTATGAGAGAGGAGGGCAGTCCTGGGAAAGACAGTTCACCTTGGATTCCTTAAAAAGCAACAAAAGAAGGGTGTATTTTCAAGACAGGGGGACTGGAGAGGGCTGTTTTCACTTCAGATGCTGTACTAGTGCCCTGATTTCACTAAGTTACTTATTTGAGACACCTACCAACTTCATATATATTTTTATTAGATGTCGACAAGGATGGCACATCTGTGTATGGAGACCCCGTGTGCACAGGCGACTTCATTTCTACATAGCTGCTTTCTGGAAGCGTGCAGGTGAGGATGGGTAGGTCCTTAATTGTGGCATAAGGGTTTTCACTGCTATTCAAGGAACAAGTGCTAGAACTGCATACGGATTCTTTCATGTAATCTGCAAGGCAAGAGAGATTTCTTAGGACAAGCAAGGACATAAGACTTAATTTAAATACCAAAAGCAGAGTACAGTTTACGTGCTTTCAGGATCTCGAAGTTGTAAACACCTTTGATAATCCAAGATTCACTTAATAAATACGTTGAGGAGTGCTTTTCTAGGTAAGCAGAGTTCTAAAGAATTATGTTTTTGGAGGGATAAGAACATTTTTGTTTTAGTAGTCAGCTATAGCACCAGAAAGGGATTAATTCAAGATATTCATAATATGCTTTCATATCTGTTATTTAATTTTTACAAAATCTTGCAAGGATAGTTGACTGCATTTTATAAGATGATGATGGCCCAGGGAGATGAAGTGACTTGTCTAAGGTCATATGGCTCATGAATGGCAGTGCCAATACTTGAATCCATGCCTTGGGACTCCTTTGCCTGTGTATTTTGTGTGATATCATTTCTCTGAATTCTTTTTGATGACTAAGCTTAGGTTCAGAAGAAGTAGGCGTGTGATTTGGCACAAGTGCCAGCAATTTGGCAACCTTTAGGCAGCAAACAGGTAGTATCCCTGCTCTCGAGAAGCTCGTGATCAGAGGTGGGGCAGACTGAAGTGTAATAGAGGTTTAAAAAGCACCTGGGTCTCAAGCTAGGCTTTGGAAAGTTCCTGTTTCCTAGCAAGCCTGGAGTATCTCTTCTGGGGTCAATTACTCCAGTTCTCAGGAATGCTAACTGAAATCTATTTTAGCAGTATCTTTCTCTGATACTAGGAGAACTCATGCTGCTTCTCCTATAGTCTCTCAGGTGCGTCGTCCCCAAGACTTCAGGGTGTATTAGGGTACAAAAGTTGCAAACTGGTTTCTAAATATGAAGCAAGGTAACTGTAGCTCACTGGAGGAAGAAGGTTCTTTTTGTGACTGGGAGTCACAGTGAAACGGAAGCCCTTCCTTCAACCTCTATGCCATTTTCCCTTTTGGGGGAAGATTACTGCCTCCTGTGGATTGTTTCAAATGAGGCAGAACTTGCCCAGAAAAAGCAGGAGACTCTAATCTGGCAACTCTGGCCCTCATCCTTCTGTGAGGCTCTGCCAGCCAGGGGAATCTAGAAATAAGCACTGAGTTGCAGGGGCTTCGTAGTCAAGAGTGATCTAAGAAGTCTAAATTTCTATAAGTGGTAGCAGATGGTGAAATTTCCCTATTTCTCAGCTCTAAATTTCTATAAGTGCTAGCAGATGGTAAAATTCTCGGATGATCTTTCACTAGAACCACCACAATTTACATTTTGGGCTGCTATTTATGTATGCTTTCTGCCTCCAACTTGTGAAATTAATGAAAATGTAAAAAAGTGAAAGTGGTAGTGTAATTCAAGGGGTTACTGGATGTACCTTGGTCCAGTAAGAGCAGAGCGCTCCACGTGACTGAAGTAGTTGAGATGTGTGCCACCACGGGAGTCTTTTCTCCCACAGCAGGTAACTGGTTGGGAGGGGATTTACTTTTTTGTTAGTATAGGGTTATTTATGTTTGTTTTAGCAGGTAACATTTCCTCAATCTTGTACAAAACTACATTCACCCATTAGTTCCTTCAAGTGTAGGCAGAGCAGTAATTATTATTTCCCCTCCCCCTTTATTGCTTATGAGGAAATTGAGATTTGTATAGGCAAGTGACTTCCCCAGGGTTGCCCTGCTCATCGGTATTAGAACAAGCTCCAGAACCAGGCTCAGAGCACTTTGTGTCACAGCTTAGCCCCCAAGCAGAGAGAGATGTGGGTCTTGGGTCCTGTCTTGGATTGTGGCCTCTCTCTACCCTAGAACCCTAGAGAGGAGGAGAAAACATTCTTGCTAGACAACGAGCAGTCCCAGCAGAGACTAAAGGGAGGCTGGATTGGCCCAGCTACTGGTGAGGCTCTCATAGGGGAAAGGTGGCTCTGGGTCCTAGGCCATGACCTGCCCGAGTCACATGAAATTGCCTCTAGTGAATACTTTGTTTCTTAGTACAAGGGAGTGGGGTTAAGTCTAGGAACCCCAGCTGACCTGTTGGTCCCATTTTGGGTTCTCTGAATTTACCAGCCAAGTAGTAAGGCAGTATGACTCAGCTGCTCCTGTGGAAGCTGAGGACTACTAGTACTGCTTAAAGAAGGGCTGTCCCCTAACACCTCTCCCCTCCTCCCCACGCAGGCACATCATTTTTACTTTGATTGGCAGCTGACTCAGTTGCATATTTTCTAAAACTTGAGTTCTAGTGTTAGCTCGCTTTATAGCACATGTAGCTGGTCTTCACTCACTCCAGTTAGAACATTGACACTTGTTACATCTGTGCAGGGGGCCAGGCAGGAAGGACCAGTATTACTACTTTAGAAATGAGGAAACTAAAGCTCATAAAGTTTGCCTAATGTTAGTAAGTAGTTAAGTTAGGACAATCCCTACCTGCTCTGACACCCAATCAAAGTGTTTTCCCCTCATATTTTGTTACCCTGTACGCCTGTTCTATATCCTAAATGCAAACTATCTGCAACAGCTTCACCTTACCCTCAACAAGGAAAGCCTTTTATCTATGGGGCCAAGTTCTGCTGAGAAAGGCCAAGCTCTTTTTGTGGACATCCCATGACTGATTATTATGGCAGTGGGAGAGGCTTGAAGCTCTAGCTCAATGCCTAACAGAGCCTCAGCCAACCAGTAGTGGCCCTCTTATTTCCACCAGAAAAGTCGGCTGCTTTCAAGTTTGGGGAAATAAATTGTTTGCTCTGTAGCAGGGGATGCACCTAAATGGATAAAAGAGAAGTTGGGGTTTGTGGGAATGGGTTGAGTCTCAGGGAGAAGATGTATTATCCATAAAGGGACCAGAGGTAAAGCCAAAGGGGATGGAGAAGAGTGTGTGTGTGCGTGTGTGTGGTTAGAGGTGGTGGTAGGAGGGTGTTGAATTATGGAATAAACTGGATTCTATTTCTGAGGAGGGAGGGGAAGGGCAGGGCCAGCTGGAAAACTATACTTCAGGAACCTACTCTTTTCTCCAGCTGAGTCATCCACCTGCCTGCTCTGAGAGAGGGCAGGGTAAGGGGAAGAATAACCAGCTGCTCTAAGACACTTCCTCATCTTTTTGTAGCCCCACCTCTATACCAGTCTTTGCACTTGGGCATGTTGCAAAAAAAGGGGAAGCATCAACCAAGGCTCCCCAAGCTCTGGGGAGTCACTCCTCTAAGGCCTGTAATTAGCATCAAGGCTGAAGATTTAGCCCTATAATGTCCTGGCATTTGTTCTCATATAGTTCCTACCTTCCCCAAATCACATACAGCCACATGCTGTCAGAGGCAGAAGGGGCCTCTGAAATGAACTAATTGAAACATCTTCATTTTATAGAGGAAGCAACAAATCGAGAGAGGGGAAATGATTTTCCAAGGCTGTCTTGTGAGTAGGATTTGAACTTATCCCAGCCTTTAGGTTCACACTGTCATCTACTTAAGGCCAGTATTTCACTGTTGGGGAAAACCTAGGCACTGAACGTCCATCTCTTATCTTCTCAGCCTACTACTACTATTAGAAGGCTACGATGCCTTTTCCCCCACATTGGCTGAAAAAAGTTTTCAGGATGTCAATGGGCTCCTGACTACCTTGGAAGCCAAGGTTATTGCAAGGAGAGACTTGGAGGTTGGATTAGCAGGGAGCATACAGGTGGGGAAAGGGGCAGCAACAGTGGGATCCAGGATTTCAGGATCATTAAGGTGATGGAGAGTAGTGGGGAGGATTTCTTCTATAGCACTTTGAAATGCCTGACAGATAAGTGTTGACATGAGGCAGTTTGTTGCAGAATAATTTTGCTGAGAGGGGGAGCAGGGGAAGGAGAGATGGAAAGGTGTTTAGAGGTAAAATGGGGTTAGCACAGCAGTATGAGTGATCTCGCACAAACTCCAGGATGACAGTGAGTGGAGGTCTTTAGTAAGTAACAGGGGAAAGAGGGAGCATTGAATGGATTAGATGCTTAGACCTGGAAAGGGCTTTAGAGATAGTGCTTGCACAGCCCTGTCTTTTTTTAAAAAATAAATTTATTTTATTTATTTATGGCTGTGTGGGGTCTTTGCTGTGTGCAGGCTTTTCTCTAGTTGTGGTGAGTGGAGGCTACTCTTCGTTGCGGTGCGCAGGCTTCTCATTGCGGTGGCTTCTCTTGTTGTGGAGCACGGGCTCTAGAGCGCAGGCTCAGTAGTTGTGGCGCACAGGCTTAGTTGCTCCGTGGCATGTGGGATCTTCCCGGACCAGGGATCGAACCTGTGCCTCTGGCATTGGCAGGTGGATTCTTAATTACTGCGCCACCAGGGGAGCCCCAACCCTGTCCTTCTAATAGAGGAAGAAACCAAGACTCAGAAAACAACGCTGTGATCTAATCAGTGCCACACAGCAAGAACCGGGACTAGAACCCAAATTGTTTTTTAAAAAAAATTTTTTTTTGGCTGCACCGTGCAGCTTGCAGGATCTTAGTTCTCCGACCAGGGATTGAACCCGGGCCCCAGCAGTAAGAGCGCCAAGTCCTAACCACTGGACCACCAGGGAATTCCCCTTAGAACCCAAATCTTTTTTTTTTTTTTTTTTTAATAAATTTATTTTATTTTTATTTTTGGCTGTGTTGGGTCTGTTGCTGCACGCGGGCTTTCTCTAGTTGCGGCGAGTAGGGGCTGCTCTTCGTTGCAGTGCGTGGGCTTCCCATTGCAGTGGCTTCTTTTGTTGCAGAGCACAGGCTCTAGGTGTATGGGCTTCAGTAGTTGCGGCTCGCAGGCTCGAGAGAGGCGAGCGGGCTTCAACAGTTGTGGCACAGGGGCTCAGTAGTTGTGGCTCAAAGGCTCGAGAGCACAGGCTCGGTAGTTGTGGCGCACGGGCTTAGTTGCTCCGCGGCATGTGGGATCTTCCCGGACCAGGGCTCGAACCCGTGTCCCCTGCATTGGCAGGCGGATTCTTAACCACTGTGCCACCAGGGAAGCCCAGAACCCAAATCTTTTAACTCCCAGGCCAGGGCTCTTTCCCACTGAGTTCAGTGAACACTAAGGCTCTTAATCTTAACTCTTAGTGGTTATAATTTGGTTTGGGCCAGTAGTTTTAGGAAATAATTCCATTCCTGGTACAAACTAGTTTATTAAATGTTTATCTGGGGAGTTCAGCCACTTAGTGGGGTTTATTCCATGTCTTTGATAAGTATTTCTGTAAAGCTCTGAACTGTCATGTTCCATTTTCCTCTTGTTCTGGTGTGTTGGTCCCTAACAAACACCTGTTGGTACATTTGCCTACATAGCCATCTTTTCTCTTGAATTGAAAGGATGATTATAGCCAGAGTGGTGAAATGAAACTTGGCTGCTAGCTTCCAAGTCTCCCCTGCATTCAGACACTCAGATGTATGATCCCACAAAACAGGAATGAATGACACCATGGCTGAGTCCTTAACTTTGTCCTTAACTTTGTTTTACATTTATGGCTGCGAGTAACTATTATAATCAATCACAATGCGCAGGACAAAGCGCATAGGGAAGTTGTGTGCTCATTTATTGAGGTGTCTGGGCCTGTCTGAATTCATTCATGCTTGAGTCATGCATATTCTCAGAGCTGTAAAGGTCCTTAGAGATGTTTCTGTCCAATCCCTATTCCTCCTTGAGAAAGAAACCGGGGTCCCAGGTCACAGTGATAAAACAGTATAGTTTTGTTTTCTGCTGTTTAGCTTCATCTACTGTAATAGTGCTTCCTTTCATTTGGGTGATTTAAGTCAAAACTAACAAAAAATTGCCAGAATGATGATCCCAAGGGCATAGTGACCTATGGGTGACCTTCTGTCCTCAGATCGTTCTCTTGGGCTGTGCACATCCTAACACGTGGAGACTTGTCTGGTGGAGACTTGTCCTTCCTGCTCTGTTGTTCAGAACACAATTCTCACCACCACCCACCCCTAGCTCACCCCACTTCTTTTTTTTTTTCCTCACCCCACTTCTAATAACCATCCACCAAGGGTTGAAGACGACTAGCTCTCCTTGGTTAGGAAAGTGGTGTCTCAGGTATACCTAAGGCTAAGTCTGAAAGACCAGAAGGGTAATCTGGGAAATCTGAGTCAGTCTAGACTGAGGGGTTTGTGTTAGGTGATATGCTACGTAAGGATACCCTGAGGCATTTGTCACAAAAGGTCCCACTCTAGATCTATGGCATCAGAATCTTGGGGAGTTGGGGGGTGAACATATGTATTTTTAACAAGCTTTCCAGGTGATTCTGGTACACAGCTAGGTTTAGGATATCCACTGGGATCGTTTCTGTAAGTCATATCTCTTTCAGTTTGGCTGAGACTCTTAAATAGTCCTCAGAGACAAAAGGACAACTCTATTACATTAGTATAACCCGTTACAATATGCAGAAACACTTCTGATCTGTGTTTTTTATTAGATACTCAGGATAACCTTGTTAGATCATAGGACAGGCATACTTATCCCAACCTTGCAATTTGAGGAAACTGTGCCTTAGGGAGGTTGGTCATAGTTAATAAGTGACAATTTCAGAGCCACCTGTTTTACATATTCTGTCATTTAAACCTAGGCCCTAAGCCTGGGGCAGGACCTGACCTTTCATATTTGGCTTCACCGGTATACTTCCTAGAAGGATGATCCAACTTGCAGTTCCCATGTGTTAGGGATTAGTCCTGGCTTCCCTGTTCTCTGGGGCAGAGATCTCGTGAGGGTGGAGCGCCGTACAATATTAACACTAGGTATTATTTTCATTCCTTGTGCCCCAGAAAGCCAGAAGGTGCAGGGTGGCATTCCTTACCAGCACAATGACAGGAGGCCTCTGGGGCAGGTAGACTGACTTTATTTCAGATTTTATAATCAATTTAACTTGTACTAATTGGTTGGATAATGACGTTCTACATTTCCGGAGACATTTAGTTGGCATCTATAAAAAACCCATAAGAGTTTCCTAAGCAGGTGCAACTGAAATCAAAAGATGAAATCATTATTATTATGATTGCTCCTCCTGGGCAGAGCTACCCAGCAGCCCCAGGTCCTGTGGTCTTTAACATTTTTGGGGGGTGGGGGAAGAGATGCACAGTTTGTCCCTGGCAGAACTGGCCATTTCAGATCTGCACTCTTTATCTTGCTAAGCCCTTTCTAATGGGACGTCAGGATTAGATACTGTACCTTTGAAGCCTTTGTCCATAATGTATGTGTTCTGACGTCTATCCATTCCACAAGCACCTGCATAAAAACAGTAAAAGGAAAGAAAAATATAGGGGTGAATGAGGTTTACCTAGACTGCATGCGTTCTTTTTTTTTTTCTTGTTTTTTTTTTCTTTCTCCCCTACCCAGAAAATAAATAGTTCTTTAGTGCTAGAAAATTATTCTGGGTTTAATCTACTCTAAATCATCTTGCCCATACAGGAATTCTTTAAAAGCTCCTAAAGCATAAATGATGAGCTACAGCACCTCCTGGCATATTTAGCACTACTGCTCTTTAACCTTCACTCTGAGGGGAATGTCTTCCAGGAGGTGATCAAAGGCAGTTCTGATGCCACCTACAGTCACTGTAGGTGAAGTTTCAGTTTCCAAAAGTATAGGATAAGGAATGAATCAGAACCAGTTCTTAGCTTGGGGGAAGGGTGTATGACATTCCCAGTCCCAGTTCTGTTGGACTTCGGAGAGGGGGTGAAGACTGTTTCTCACCTTGTAGCTCTGGTCTTCCCTCTCCCCTTCTGGATCCAAAGCTCGACTGAGGGGAGCCAGAGGGAGGTGGACAGGTAGCTGAGGTTCTTCATTGGTCATCTCTACAGGATGTATAGTCATTCCCTTACATAGTCAGCTGGCTTAGTCCCCCTCCGCCTGCCCCGCTTTTTTTGGGTGGACCATTTGCACATAATTGAGAGTTGTATTTGAACAATACTACCAGTGTTTTTCAGTCCCAAGGATTTCTTTTTTCCCTTTTGGCTGTCACAGTTTATCCTAGGCTCCCACAATGCATGGTTCTGAGCCCCAGCCAGAGGCAGGAAGGACACAAAGCTTCAGGGACCAAGCTCAGGTTCTTTGCTACTGGTGATCCCAGAAAAGAAATTATGTGATACTTTAAATTTGGGACAGTGATGACTTGGGCTCACAGAGCCATTTTTTTTCAGCTTTTAACTGAGAATGCTGTATCAGGCAAGGCATGCAGCAAATGCTTACTAAAATACAGTTTGACTCCACTTGACTCTCCCCAGTTTTTGACACTGAAGACCAACCCATGGCTGTTTAGATACCTCCCCATACCTCTTCCATATAGAGGTCCCTAGTTGAAATTTCAGGAGCCTACTCCTATCTCCCTTCCTTCCACACATTGCTGAGTGATTGATAGAGCAGAATGAGGTCCAAGTTTTTCTCAAGTTTGCTGTTCTCCAAAGGTCCTATGGGTACCTGTGCCCTTCAGAAGCATGACTGTAACAGTCTGGACCCCTGGCATCAGTTCAGCACTTTATTCTAGACCAGGGCTTCTTTTGCCCTCCCTGAGGGAGGGAGGCTAGGCTGTTAACTTTTTCCCTTTTTAGAGAACAGGAAACAGGCTCAAAGAAGGGCAGTCACTTGTCTGAGATCACACCGACAAGTGAGAAGTTGAGTTCTACCTAGAGCCCCGATGTTCTCAAGTATTCTCTCCCATTGGCCACCAGCCTGCCTCAGTGTTAAGTGAAAAAATGACAGCGTGTGGTGGCTCTGGCTACAGTGGTTGAAGGGAGAAATCTGGGCTGAGCCCAGAGGATGCTCCCAAATGGAAAGAGGTGCAGGGTGGTAGTAGTGTGTGTGTCGGGGGGTTGTATTTGGTGGGGTTATTGAATGTCCTGAGCACTGCTTAGGGGGCTCACAGCCAGGAGCACAGCCTCCTGGGTATAAGCCCAGGGTATTTGAAGCCCATGCCTACTTAACAGGTAGATGGATTTAGAACCTTTGCTCTTCTTACTGCTACTGGCCTCAGAGTCCTGCAGGGGTTGGTAGAGCTGCATTTCACTTGAGCTCTAGAAACCAGTTAGAGCCTGAATTCAGGCCCAGGTTGTCCAGTGTGCCATCTAGGGCGGGACTACTTTGTAGGGAGGCCAAATTCTCTGTTCATTCATTGTGCTTACTTCTGTAACTCCTACCTCACATCCTCCCATAGCAGGACTGATTTTCCAAGTCTCTTTTTTGCATCTTTCCCAAGCTACCAGGTTTGAGCCTAATATATGAGCACAGGGGATGTTGGTTGACACATCCTGCCCCAACCTCTCTAGATCCCTACTGGACCACCCTACCCTATGATCTGGGAGAGCTAGTCTGGGGTCTCTCTGAGGGACATTGGGCTTTTTGGCCAGAGAGCCAACTCTCTGTCTTTCACATCCACGGGCCCAGAGAATCCCAAAGATGTCACCATCTCCAAGTCATTTCTCAGTGGTTTTGGGTTGTATTCTGTGGTCTGCAGGGAGTGCGGTTATGCTGTGTTCCCTTCACCTAATACTACCTGCAGTTTGTCCATATCCACTGAACATGATAGGAGGAGAAGGGGTGACTTGGGGGATCCAGACAGGCTTCCTTCTTCAGATAGGGAATTGGGCTTGTAGATTAATTATGTCGGAGGGAAGGGGCTCAGCAGGGAGAGTTCTGGGACCATGGGGGTAAGTTAAAGGATAGGAATGGGGGTTAGGGTAGGTGCTGGGTCTGGTCTGGTATGACAACCTCAGGTGTCCGGGGGATAGAGGGTAGGGCTGGGAGTCTAACCTGGTGAGTGTAGCTCAGCGGGGCGGCTGAGGTGTCTAAGTTCAATGTAGAAGTCCTCGGGCGGGTACCTGGCCTCCAGGGCACTGATCTGGAAATGGGAGTCTAGTGAGAGGAATGACAGGGAGGAGCCATTATTCCCAGGGCCCTGGTATGGCAGGGGTTGGGGGATGAGGGTCAGGGCAGGGCAGGTTGGAAGGAATCAGGGCTTCCATGTGTAGCATCCAAAGGCGCTAGAGCCAGCAGGGCCAGAGGGATTTGCTAGAGCTGAGGCCACTGGCCTTGCTACCCCTCACTCCCCACCCCTCACCCGCACCCCCATAGGGATTGGTGTCTGCCAGGGCAGTGGGGCAGAGGGAATTAGCCCTTGAAGGGGGCACCTTGGTAGGGCCTGGCTCAGGCAGGGGTCCCTTTTCCAGATGGTGAGTGCATCTTTTGCTTCCAACCTGAATCCCCACATCTGGCCCTAGCTTTCTCCCTTGTGGTCCCTGGATCATAGCCACTCTCTCCCTATCCCCTAACATAGGAATGAAAGGGGTCTTGTACTTCATTTGCTTATGAGAGCTGAAATGGGGGCTTGGGTTTCCTCCCCACACCCCTTCACCCTGGGGGAAGCCATGCTTAAGATTTATCTACTAACTAACTCTCCCAGGGAGCTGGGATGGGCCCCTGTCAATATGGGAGAAGGAGAAGAGGGTGGGATGTGATGGCAGGGGACCAGACTCAAACCACTACTGACCTAACACGTTCACATAGCTGTAGGGGGTCCAGCCTGCCATGTCTCTGTCAAGGGACTTGTTACTGAGCTGTTTGGAAAGTAGGAGAGCGAGTTACTATCTAGTGCCCTTGAGATGCTCCTGCCCAGCCTTTGCTTTTGCCCACCCTCGTGCACCCACCCCTGTGATGACCCACCTAGGTGCTAGGTTGTTGAGGGAAAGGGAGAGGTAGGTGTTCTATGACAGGCCACCATGGTGTGGCTGAGGCCAGTGGGAACAGAACATATACCCCCATCTAAGCAGTCTGGCTGAAGTTGTAGGGCTCTTGGGCCCCTGGGACAAAGGGGAGCAAAGGGCAGGGCTTCTTGAGAGCCAAGAACTGGCCTGAGCCAAGCTGGCCCTGACAGGGAAAGCAGGTCAGCTGGGTGGGGCTGAGCTGCAGGAGAAAGGGGTGTTGGCAGCGTCTCGGCTGCAACACGAGGCCATCTCCAACACAGAGGGGGGTGCTGAGGCTGCCTGCAACATCACTGTCACCTCTGCCACCTGACCTGGGCTGAGTGTGAGAATCTTCCTTTCATGTGACCAAGAAAGCTTCAGGGTAGGTTGTCCTTATGGCGCAACCCTTCCTCTTCCTGCGTTCTCACAGCTGCCCTTCATATGAGGCAAGGATGGTGGTTCTCATTTCATAGTTGGGGACCTGAGTCTTGCTTGTGGGCCCCGCTCATGGTCACACACACAGCCAGTGACAGAGCTGGGTCTACAACTCAGGTCTCAGCTCCCAGGCCCATGTCCTTTTCATGTCATCACAGCTGCCTGCCCTTGCTAAAAATTTGCCAGGCTGAGGGGTCCCTGACCACACAGAACTACTTTGGGCCCCTGGGGTGAAATGAGCCAGAGGGTCACCAAGTGGGCTACTCTGTAGTAACTCCACCCCCTTACTGAGTGACAGAGGGTGGCTGGTGCTTCCCTGTCAGCATGAGACCAAGAATGACATGGCCACAAGGCTCTCTCTCACCCCTGGCGTCCTTTGCCTCTAACCTGCTGTAGCCTTGATAATGTGGCTCTAGTTAATCAAGGACCTCCTGCTGGGAAGCTCCTGGATTCCCTTCCCTTGGCTCCTCAGATCAGCCTAAAGCTGTGAAGTTGGGTGTGGGGCTGATGGCCACAGGCTTTGCATACGGACCTCGAGGCACCCCTGCTTGCAGCACTGCCATTCTATCGGAAAGCTGAGGCTGAGAGCCCCTGAAGAAGGCCTTTGGGTGCTGGCTTGACAGGGGTGGCTCTTGGGGCTATACGGGGTCTGTGCCATTGTTGCTAGGGGGCTCAGGGTGCATTGCTACCAGGGCTGTGGCAGCAGCCATGGTCCGTGGACTGGTGGACATTTTCTGTGGGGCAGATGGGGAGAAAGGATCCCTAGAGCTCTATAAAGAAGAGACCTGGAGGATGAAAACTGCTCCTGGCCATGTTCCTGGCCCAGGATGGGGGGTTGCCACCCAGCCCCCCATGGTCCTGCCATAGTGTGTGTATGCGTGTGTGTGTGTGCGCGCACACAGGTATGCAGCATGAGCCGTTGACCTTGTGGTCCTTGGGGCTGTCCCTCATGCCCACTATGGGTCCTGGCACACCAGGGGGTGCTCACTACACATGTGTGCTGAGACATCCTTGCCCAAGGGCCTGTGATTTTAAGAGGACGTCTTGCCATCAGCCAGTGTTATGCTGGGAGCTGTGAGGGAAGGCCCTGTCCAGGGTGGTACACACCTGACCTTGAAGGCCTGCAGGACTCACTGTTAATGGGAACACTTGGCTGTGGCTGTTTGGGTTCCATGTCCCTTGTGATGGTTCTGATAGCAACAAATGGTTGTGGGTGTGTACTGATAACATGTAGTATGTCCAGATATAAGGTGGTACCTAAGTAATAGTAGTTACTCTATAATGTGCTGGTTGCACACATGGTGCTGGTAACATAGTGCGGTGATTAATGCTGTAGTGTTTTGATTATATGTGTTAACATGAAGCAAAAGTGGTTACATGGTTATGTGTGACAAGGCTACACATGATTATGTGATGATCACATGACTTGGTACCCACTGGTTACACACAGGGTATGGGGGTGTATGTTATATTGAGTGATGCTGTGAGTTAGTTACATGTGATGTGTCCTGGTTACATGGCACTTGTTGGCTCCATATAACCTGGTGGCTTCCTCTTACATGCTTCACAGAGTGTTTACATGGGATCACAGGGAAATGTTTATTGTATTGGCAGTTGGTTCCACACAGACCCTGGGCAGGGCAGTGGTGGTGCAGTTTCTTCCCAGGCAGAGGTGAGGGCTCCATGCGAAAACAGTAGATGAGGGCTGGGGAGTTAGGGGCCCGGTACCTTGGTGGGGCTGTTCCTGTCCAGAGTGCTGGCCTGGCTGGTGTTAGGCTCCCCGCACACCAGTGCGTGGTAGCTGGAATTGGAAAAGCACTGGGCATGGCTGCTACTTTGAGACAAATCTGGGAAGAGAACAAGGTGCCACATGCCATCACATCCCTGCCCCTGGCGTGAGACACCCCTAAACTAATGCTTGCGCTGGGCCGCCTTGAAAGTGCTCTGCAAAGAGACAGTCAGGTCTCTCAGCCCCCAAGCTTCCTGGCATCTACTACTCCCCTAGAAATGTGTAGAGCCTGATTTGCCCCTTTCCTTGCGGTGGCCCTCCTTGCAGCTTGCAGGATGCAGGTTAGGCTTGCCAGCGTGGAGGGTGGCACCAGCTTGAGAAGCGTTAATTTGACAGTCTCAGATATCCCTGAGTCACTACGTAGGGCTGTGCTGACCCTCCCCTGCCTCCCCCAGGGTCAGATCCCAGTAGTGAGGCTGTAAAGAGAACCCCACTTCTCCTGACCTTAGCCTTGCCCTCCTGCAGATACCAGTGGAATGGCATGGGAGAACCTAGCCAACCTTGCTTACTATAGTCATAGAAGAAAATCCTCAAATCCTCCCTATGAGCTTTGGGATTTCATCAGGGGATATCTACTTTGGCTGAAACCAAGGGCAGTATGTAGGCCAGGAACTTCCTCAAGGTAGGGTCTGCACCTGGGCCACTTCTGTCTATCCTGCAGCGCCTAGCACGGAGCTGGGCAAATAGTAGGCAATGGAATTAGCAGGAGTGACATGTCAGCAGGCCGACGTGATCTTGGTTTTCTAAGTAAGTCCAAGGCTGAGGAGGCTGCAGGTCAGCCATGAGCCGTGGAGCCAGCTGGAGAGAGCTGTCATCCTTGTGCTCACCCTGACGGGCTTACCCTCCTGTGGCTCAGGGCTGTGGGCAATTTTAGAGCATTTTGACCTCTTCTGTTTAATGAAATACGAAGCAAAAAGCTGTTCTTATTGCTAAGGCAGCAGTCCAGACTCCCAGATAAATGCCTGCTGGAGGTGTTACCTCATTTGTGAACAGACTGGGTTCCAGCAGGCCTGACTCGAGGGACATTGCCCAGACTTTCAGACTTCCCCACGTCAGGCACCTTCCCCTTCTACTGTATAAACAGGGCCCTCCTAACTCTGGGAACTGGGAGGGAGGGGTGCTCTGAGGCCTTCACCAAGGAAACAAAAATGGGACAGGGGTTGGACGTTGGGCCCCACAGCTGGTTTCCTGAGGTGGCACAGGCTGGGGAGAGGTTCCCCTGGAGCATTTAGGAAATTTACTGCTTAGCGTGGGTGCTCCTGTGGCTAAAGCCTGCTGAGGAGGATGGGAAGCTCTGGGGAAATGGAAGAAGGCTCCTAACCGTAGCTGTTCAGAGTGGGCATCCTGGAAATGACACCCCCTTGGAACCCCATCTGCCTTTCCCAAGTGAGCTCCTGCTCGTCACCTCCATTATCCCTGCAGGGGAGTCTGAGCATCCGGCCCCAGCAGACAACTCTGCAGGCACTACCACCCACCTTCAGTGATAAACCCCGGTGTCCCCAAGAATATCGTGTGGCTCCTCTTGGGTCGTGTGTGTGTGTGTGTGTGTGTGTGTGTGTGTGTGTGTGTGTGTGTGTGTGTGTGTGTGTGTGTGTGTGTGTGTGTGTCTGCGGGGGCGGGGCGCGGGAGGGAGCTGCTGGGGGCATAGCCCTTACCTGAGAGGGAGTAGTCAGTGCTGGTCATCCTCATGGCAGGTGTGTAGGAGACACGGGGAGCCAGGTCTCGGCCCTTCTCTTTCTGCCGCCGCCGGTGCCAGGCGAACAGGCCCAGCAGCACCACAATGAGGAACAACAGGAGGACGATGCCTGTGACAGCACCCACCGAGTGCCTCTCTGCACCCAGTGCTGGGCTGATCTTGGTGTAGGGATTTAGCTCCTCCATCATGAGGGCAGCTGCGGGCAGAGGGTGGGTGCTGAGCCTGGGGCAGGCCTGCTTGCTCTTCAGATCTCCTCAGCCTGGGGCCTAGACTCCTCAAGTTAGGAGACCCGGGTGCTGGTCTTGGCCCTATTCTTCAATCCCTTCACCCTCACGTGTCTGTCTTCAACTGTCTACAAAGGGTAGAGTCCCAGGGTCGTGACAAGGAGCAAATGTGATCGTAGGTGGGAACCAAAATAATGGATGTTTATTGAGTGTTTTACTCTGTTCTAAAAATGAGTTACAGATATTAACTCACTTGATCTTCCCGGCAGCCCTATAAAAGCTGTTTATAAGTCCCATGAGAAATAAAGACTAATTATTTCCCTTTCACAGATGAAGAAACCGAGTCACCAAAAGGTTAGGTAATTTGCCCAAGATCACACAACCAGTGACTGGTAGAGTGGGTTTCTCAGGAGTCAGGAAAAACTGGACTCAGCCCCCTCCCTGTCTACCAACTGTGTGACTCAGAATCCTCAGTTTGCTCCTTTGTAACATGGGGACAGCAATCCCACTGTGAGCACTAATGAGAGACTGACAACGAAAGCTGTGAGTGCTGTACCAGTGTGCCCAGGATTGCTGCTCCTAAAACCCCTCTTGATGATATATGTGTGGGCTGTCCCTCATCCCCCGTCAGAATGCAGTGGAAATGTCTTTTGGCCCCTTTTCTGTACTGTGGATGCTTGGGTGCCCATTCTCATCCCTATCTCCTACAGCCAACAGCAAAAACCATTTATCGAGTGCTCACTTGATGTGCCAGGCACTGTGCTGAGTCCTTTACTCACATTATCTTATCTTGGTCCTCACAACAGCACTATGGGGTCTTGTCTGACTATAGACCTGGAGCCAAGGTTGAGCCCCTTCGGGCTCCTTGGCTCTCAGCAGCACCTTGTGTCTTTCCACATGTGGAGTAACAGATCCAGCAAAAGGAAATGACCGGCCCAAGGACACCTAGCAGGTAATGGCAGAACCAGAATTGGGCAGATCTTCCCACTCGGTCTGCTGACCCTTCCACAGCACGGGCTTGCCGTCATCCTTTCTTGGCTCACATAACTTGCCAAGGATGAGCAAAGGGAAGTGGTGCCTGAGAGGCTGCCTCTCCACCTGCCTCTCCAGTGCCTGGAGCCTCCCCCTCTCCAGCCCCACCCCATTCCACTCCCACTCTCCTCCCAGTGTGAATAAAAGGAAGTCACAGAGTGTCCTTATAAAATTCAGTCATTCCCATTGGCTAGTCCCTAGAGCCTGCCCCATGGGGCCCTTTCTATAGCCCCCTTCCCCAGCGACTCTGCCATCTGTGTATTACCTTGGTCACACCTGATCCCTTTGAATCCAGAGCTGCAATAACAGGTGCCTGTGACATGGTCACAGGTGGCATTGTTCATGCACTCACACAGCTGCTGACACCCATAGCCAAAGGTTCCTGGTGCACATCCTGTGTAGCACAAAGAATTGGAGTCGACCGTGAGGTACACCCACTCTCCACCCCTCCCATCCCATATGTGGGCAGCTGTGAGGATTAGTTCTGTCTCACAGAGTGAAGCCTCTTTCTCTAGCTCCTGATGTGCTTTGGTTTGCTACTTGGGGCTAGACAGAACACCTATAACCCTGAGTGGGGGGGACACCCAACCCTACCTCCTCCTCACCTGGTCCACATTTACACAGCATCTTCCATGTGTCAGGCCCTGAGCCGGGTGCCACAGGGGCTTCAAAGATCAAACAAGATCTGCCTCCCTCTACTCTCGTTAAGCTCCTCCCCCAACAAAGGCTCTGCTCTGCCTCCACATGCCCCATCCCCACCCCCACTGAAGGAAGAAACTCTTCAGAAGCCAATGTAGGCCCAACCTTCGGGTTTTCTCCTTGGGAGTTGCTCCAAAAGTCAAGGGAGCAGGTGGTGCAGGGCCCTGATGGGTGGATCTCAAAGGGGGAGGCTTCCCCTGCAGGAGGCTGAGGCCTGGCATTGACACCAGGGTCAGGGGTCGGGACAGCTTACTCTGCTCACAGTGTCGCCCGGTGAAGCCCGTGCGGCAGGTACACTTGCCGCTGACGTGGTCACAGCTGGCACCATTCTGACACTGGCACACATGCCCGCAGTCCTTCCCATAAAATGCTTCTGGGCAGCCTGAAGAGAAACAGGGCAGGGGCAACTCTGAGGTGCAGTTGGGACCAAACCTGTCTCCTGCCCCTTCTTTCTCTGAGCATGGGGTGAGGACTAGCGAGACCCCGCACGCTCCACGCTCGGAACCCTCACGCTGAAGAGGCAGGGAGTCCTTTGGACAAGGGTACCTTGGAACCAGAGGCCAGGCTGATGTCTCTTTGCTGTGCAACCACAGGCTGCTCCTCCCCACGCTGGGCCCCCTGTCCAAGGAGGGTCTGGTCTTGGTGATTGCTGGGGTACCCGATAGCCCTGGCCTTCCAGGACTTTGGGCGCGTCAACCCCGAGTCCAGCCAGGCTCTTCAACCCCAGGGGTGGGTGGCGGGGGTGGATAGCTCCGAGCCCTGGGGCCTGCCTCCTCCCTCCCTCCACTGCAGGTCCAGACGATGCCCACGGCAGCCAGCAGGCCGCAGCATGGGATTCTAAATAGCTGGGAGGCTGGGAGGTGGGGCTTACGCTGTGTGCAGAAGAGTCCGGTCCAACCAGGGGTGCAGTGGCAGGCCCCATCCTCGGCGCTACAGCTCGCCCCGTTGTGGCAGCTGCATGTGTGGAAGCAGGCGGGGCCCCAGAACCCAGGTGGGCAAGCTGGGTGTGGGTGGGATGCAGAGGGTGAGGGCCAGACGGAGAGGGAGGGGGAGGGAGGGAGGGGGAGTGCATGTCAGCCAAGATGCCAGGATGCCCCCGGGTGGCATTTCCTGGCTTTCACGGGGCTTAACCACTGTTCCCAGAATTCCTTCACTCACCTCTTGACCCAGTCACCCAGGATTCCCATTAAGCCTGGATTCTCTGCCCACCCTCCCAGTTGTGAGGGCTTCTGAACCTTCCCTCTTAGGGGAATGACTGTGATTTGGAGTGTGTGGTAAACTGTAAACACTGCGGTTTACGGTGTGAATACTGTGTGTACTAACTTCCCCATGAGGATGGGGTGGGGGGGACTTTCCCAGGGTAGGGACTTCTTTCTTCTCAGGGAGCTAGGAAGATGGCACGGGTGCCTCCTACATCAGAATGGAAATGCCTTCAGGCCAGTTTTTTGTTTGTTTTCCGGCATGCAGGATCTTAGTTCCCTGACCAGGGATCAAACCCTTGCCCCCTGCAGTGGAAGTGCAGCATCTTAACCACTGGACCACCAGGGAAGTCCTGGGCCAGGGCATCTTAACTGGGACCGTCCTAGGGGTACTGGCTGGGTCTCACCCATCAGCCAAGGACTCCACAGGGCAGAGGCTGAGTCTCTGCCTTTAGATTGGGGGTCCCTGTTACCTCTGTATCAGATTGGGTTCACCTTATATGAACAGCCCCTACAATGCCCTGCCCAGGCCTATGATGCCCAGGCCATCAGTCACATGAGCCACCCAGAGGACACCCTTGCAAGGCAACTGCCCGGGCCACCCCTCACTTCCCTACTCCCTCTTCCTCCACATCCAAACTTAGCGGCTACTCCTTGCTCAGGTGCTAGGAGTATTAATACTCAGCATTCATAGTATTAATGATACTACCAATAATGCCCATATCTTTAATACTAGCAGTTAATAATGCTAGTGATCAATCCTAGTAATTCATCACGTTAGCTATAGAGACTATAAGGGACTCAGGTGGACATTCCTATCTGCAGGAGGTTTCAGCCCTGGGAGGTAGAAGCACCAGGGGCAGAGAGGTTCTGGGCAGGGAGTGGGTGTTTCTGGGCCTGACTGCGGTGGGTGTGGGGGGGGCATCCCCGGGGGAGCATTCCCAGGGGGCAGCAGCTTACCCTGTGAGCAGTCCTTGCCAATCCATCCAGGGAAGCACTGGCAGGAGCCATCGATGGGGCTGCAGGTCCCGTTGTTGGCACAGGAGCAGAGCTGGGCACAGTCCTGCCCAAAGTGCCCTCCAGCACACACTGTGGGCACAGGACAGCCTGGCAGCTGCCCTCCCACTTGTACTCCTCAGACCACCACCCACAGCTGCACCCCCAGAAGTTCCCAGGCCACAGCCATGGCCACCCTGGGGTCACGGATCTGGGTGGGAACTGCCCACCTCAGCACCCCCATCACCCTTCTCCATTTCCGCATCAGTGAGTTCCCCCTCTTGTGTCCACAGATGCATTCTTCGGGAGCCTCTAGTAATGATTCCCTCTGACTGGAAAGAACTGAGGCCCATAGGGGTAGAATCACTGGACTTAGGTCTCGGGGACACAAGTGGTGAGGCTGGGAATCCCACCTCTGCACTCAGTCCAGTGGTCCCTGCACTGGCCCGCAGCCTTCTGCTTTCCATTACCACACGTGTCAGCATCATTGATCTCACAACTGTGAGGGCAGGGGATGTTTATAGCTGGAAGGAGAGGGACAAATGCAGGGTGGCAGGTCTGTCTGCAGTTAGACGGCTGGAGGACAGGCCCCGAATGTCTATACCTGTCCCCCTGTTTCCTCTGTCTCTCCAAATCCAACCTGTTCCTTGAGCCTCAGTTTAGCCTCCTCCCCAGGAGAGCCCTCCTGGGTCCACAAGGTGCTCTCTTCCACTGAGCTCCCATGGTATTTCCACCTTGATTCCTTTGTAGGATTTTGATCCCGCCCCTCCTGGAGGAGTCATTCCTTGGCTCCTGGAGGAAGGGCTGGTTTCCTCAACAAAGCTGCAAGCTCCTTGTGGACTAGATATGAGTGTTCACCGAGCACATCCCTTCTCAATTCCCTCTCAGTTCATCCTCCACCTGCTTCCTACAGCCTGAGCTCTGAAAGCACAGCTCTCTTCACGGCACTCCTATGCCCTGCTCAAACATCCTCAGTGGGACCCTAGTGCCCCAGAATAAAACCTAGATCCTAGAGATCAGCACTTAAACATATCACCCAGACATTGGACCACACACCACTTTCCAAATAACACCCCATGCCTTTCCTCCTCTGTGCTTTCACTCCAGCTATTCCCTCCCAGAATTTCCCTGACCCTCATGCCCAGCTGTGGAAATCCTACCCTGCCTACAAGACACATCTTAAGTGCCACCTCCCCGATGATCCCTCTGTAGTAGACAGCTAGTCCTTCAATATCAATTCTCTTCTTCCTTAGAAGTAGAGTTTTAACTGGGCATATGGCCACCTGCACAGTGGGGTATGACCACGTGACTACATTCTGACCAATGGTAAGTGGAAATGCGTGTCTTTATTTGCTCATTCATCCTTCCTGTTGAAGAATAATGTGGATTATGGATGAGAATTGTGGGTAAGATAGCTGGAGCTCAAGCAGCTACCTTTCCTCAGAGGTGGAAGCCATGTGCTGAGGATGGCAGAACAACAAGATAGAAGGAGCCTGGGTCCCTGACATCTATGTAAGCTACCCTACCACTCCCTAGTGGCCTACTTCTGGATCTTTGCTTTTCTTTCTTTTTATCTTTTTTGGGTTTTTTTGTAAATGTGTGAGGGAAACAAAGCTTGTCATCTTCAAGTCAGTTATTTAGGGTTTTTATGTTACTTATAGCTGAACTTAATCCTAACAGATTCACCCCTCTTCTCTGTTCTGGGAGGCTATGTCCCTGTTTGAGCTTCTAGGACCCTCTATTAGTTTCTTCCCTGGTCTTCTGTTACTGTGGCTTGTGAGCCGTTTCAGGCCAGGCCTGGGTTCCACCCGTGTCTGTACACCCACAATGCCTGGAAAAACAACAGGTGCTCAAGGCACGGTGGCTGAATATGTGGAAATAAACTGCTGCCCCTTCTCCCCCCACCCCAGCCCCCAAGTTCTCCTGGGAAAGGCTGAGCTCAGAATTTTCCCCTCTGGACTGCATGCTTTGTGAGGGCAGGGAACTTGGCTCTCTTGTTCTTTGTCGTGTCCGAGTACCCAGCACAGTGCATGGCATACAACAAACACTCAGGAACTATTCCCCAAATGGCCAAAACCGGCCCCAGGAGCAGTGACGTTCCAGTGGGTTCTGTTGGAATCAGTGACCCCTGTCCCTTCGAGCTCCTCTCAGTTTGACATGCTCCCTCAAAGCCCAGTTCCAGCTGGCTCTACACCCTCCAAGATGGCCTCCTTGCATCCCTGTTATGGGGGAGGAAGTCCTTGAATCCCTGAGGCCCTCATTTGGCTGAGCCACACAGAGCATCAGGGGAAGGTGTTGACTCTTAAAGAAAAGCAACTTCCCCAGGCCCACATCTCTTGAACTTTGGGCTGGCACCCCTCCCTTAGGCCACACTGCCTCATATTGCCGGCCCTTCCCCAACTGGAGAGTGGGCACCTGGATCTTGGCCACTCTGCGCCTCTCCTGGACATGATTAGCAATTGGGACAAACAATACCAGGCTCTCGAGCCCAAAGCCTTGGGTTTGGGTACTAGTTTTATTTATGTATTCAACAAACACTTCTATGGCACTTTTATGTACCACTGTTCAGAATGCTTCACAAATGTTAGTTCAATTAACCTTGTAATACTCTCATTATTACATATTTTCATTCTTACTAACTCTACAGATGAGGAAACTGAGGGACTGACTGAGAGGTTAAGTAACTTGCCCAAGGTCACACAGCCAGGAAGCTCTGCCACTCACTGGCTTAAGTACCTCCGAGCAAACCACATCACCCCTCTCAGTCTCTGTTTCCTCATCTTTGAAATGGGACTGATAACTCTCACCCACTGGCCTTGGGCTATAGTTAATGGTTATGGGCACGCTGGCTAATTTGGGTCCTGTGCTCTTCCCTAGCAAAAACCTTAGCTCCTTCCAGGGCAGGTCCACTGCCAGGAGGATGACATGCATCTCACCTGTTTGCAGCTCAGCCTCCAGCTTTGGCTTCCTGAAAAGCACGTCACCCAGCATGCTCTTCCCTGCCTCTGGGAGGTACATGATGTGGGGAACCCATCCCTTACTCCTGGCCCTCTGTGGGGAGCTGGGTGCCAGAGATGCTCCACTGACACCCACCCTAAAACCAACTCTGAGCTTCTCTGACAGTCTTATCTTTGAAGTCTTTCTCACATACGCAAGGCTGACAAATTCACCCACAGAGCTGCTAATGTGATCAGTCTAATACATTAATTGGTTGACTTCTTAGCTGAATCAAGAGTGAGGCAAAGAGAGGGGTGGTGGAGAGAAGGGGGGCTGGTGAAAAGAAAACATCTGGTTGTATTTAATCTATGTTTAATGATTCTGCATAAGCAGTGTCTGTAATTTGTAACTCGCTGGAAAGCCAGTCATTAGAAAGCGTCAGTTCAATTTTTTACAAGGTTTGAGACTTAACCAGTGCAGTTGCCATTAATAGCAAACTCTGTTAGATCTATGTGTGGAAAATACTCATTAGGCCAGCGGGCGATAAATCAGACATTGCAGGATGTGAGAGTTACTCCTCAGGCTGCTTAGGTCCCAATTTAGACCCGGCCTATCTGTATTGACGGCTGGGTCTCTGATGTTTAATAAGTAAACCTCGACATGTCAGGTTATGATTAAACTGTCCTAGGAGGACTGCAAGCAAATGAAACTGTCACGTTTGTTTCCCTGGGGTCCAAACTTCTCATGACCTCAAAGCATCACGGAGTTAACTTTCCACTCATACATATTAATGGCCCACACACTTAGAAAAATAGCGGAGCTCAGTGGTCATTATTCATCAAAAGAATCCAGTCCCCTGGGAGGCAGTGAGCTCTCAAAGGAAGTATTTAAGCAGAGGCCAGATATGACTCTCCCAGATGACCTTGAAGTTGCTTTTAGCTCTAAGTTTACCTTAGACTAAGATCCTTTCGCTCCTTACAGGTTAAAGTACAAATTCTGCAACCTTGCCTTCAAAACTTTCCAGGAGTCCCCAGACTACCTTCTCTGTCCCCTTTGCCATCCACAGCCCCTGCATTCTCCTGCCATTCCCTATGGCTGGATAGTCGCATATGCACGCCTCTGTGCTTTGCCCAGGTTGGTTCCTCTACCCACAATGCCTTTCTTCAGTCTCTGCCTTTTAGGCTAAGGCCCAGCTGAAGTCCTACACGGCACGGAGCCATCCCCCAAATCCACCCTGCCTTGGCCTAACTAAGCCAGGGACAGCAATAAGCAATGGTGTGCAATGGAGCCAGCTTCTACCTTCACACTGGCTATTAAATATTCGGGAATTTCACGACTGGTGTTAAACCATTGGTACCTTAGAATCAGCCATGGTGGGAATATCTACAGCATGGAAATTTGCAAATGATACAGATTAGGGCTTTTCCCCCACAGAGAGCCAGTTTAGCAGCACACCAATTCAATAAGCTTTATCTCCCTTTTCAGCTCCCGTTGAGTGGAAGAGTTGGCTGGAGTTGGTGCTGTGGATTCTGCAGCTGAGACAGGAAAGCGTGTGGTGAGGGACTAGTGTTGGCCTGAGTGTGAGGGGAGAAGGGCTGGGAAGTTGCCATCTCCAGCGAAGCCAGAACTATCTCCTCTGAGCTCCCACAGTGTTCTCTGCCTTTCCCACTTGGCACTCAGCACAAGCCATTTGGAGTCACTTCATATGTGGACCTCATCTACACTTGTTTCATTTTTTATCCATTTAGACTGGGCTTTGGAGTCAGAATTTGTTTTTCAGCTCTGCCGCTTCTAGCTGTGAGACCGTGGAGAAGTCATTTAACCTCTCTGAACCTGTTCGTTCAACTGCATAATGGCTTTATCTCACGCCCCGTGATGTGTCCAATTCTTATTAAGGTAGGCCTAAGCCCTGAAGAGCCAAGGAGCTGCCTCCACAGAGTATGATGAGAATCCTGAACCTTCCTTCCCTGCTACTTCCCTCCTGGGACTCATTTTCTCGCTGGTCCACACACCTTCCCCCTGGAAACAGTACCTTGGTTGCAGAGGGTTCCGGAGAATCCAGGGAGGCACTCACAGATGCCGCTGGCGTGATGGCAGGGCCCGCTGCTGTGCACGCAGAGGGGGCACGGCTGGGCACAGCTGTGGCCATAGAACCCAGGGGCGCAGACTGGGGGTGAAGAGGAGATGGTGGTCAGCAGCCCAAGGGGCCCCAGCCAGCCTGGCTACTTGTCCAGTCCCACACAGCAATGAAGAGAGGCTTCTCAGAAGCATGGGGAGAGTCGCGTCTGCCCCACACCTGGGAGGGCCCGTCCCTTTCTACAGAGAGGAGTTGTGGTCTGGTCCTGTTTCTACTGGGGAGCCAGACTAGGCCCTGAACTTGGGGACAGAAAAGTCAGGGCCAGGAGAAAGGGGATTAGAGGGAGGGATTTGATGGGGATTGACTGTGTAAGCCCAGCCTCTCTCAGGCCAGTGCTAGTTCCAGCTGGGAAGGCTGGGGAGGATGAGCTGTCCGGGGTCTGCGGGGTAGGGTCTCAGCCTTACTTCTCTGGCATAAGGGT
The DNA here is from genome assembly GCF_002837175.3 of Physeter macrocephalus. Lineage (NCBI taxonomy): Eukaryota > Metazoa > Chordata > Mammalia > Artiodactyla > Physeteridae > Physeter > Physeter macrocephalus. Next base: position 58,501,449 of record NC_041224.1, read on the forward strand.
CCTCGGAAGCCCGGGGCACACTCGCAGCTCCCATCCTCTGGGGAGCAGGAGCCGCCGTTCTCGCAGCTGCAGGACACGGAGCAGTTGGGGCCCCAGCGACCGGGCGGACACATGCTGTCACAGTGGACGCCTGTGGGCCAGAGGCAGACTCAGGTCAGTGGTAAGGGGCGAGGGTGAAAGGAAGAATGGGGCGGGTGGTACTATGCAGTAAGAAGAGGTGGAGGCAAACACAGTACATCTGGGAATATGGAGGAGAAAAACAGAGAAGCTTGGCTGGTCAGGGAGGGCTTCCAGGAAGAGGCGATGCCTGAACTGAGTCCTAAAGACCAAGGAGGAATTGACCAGATAAAGGAAACCCTATGTGCAAAGAGCAGGAGGCAGGAGAGAGAATCACACCTTGAAAGATAAAACAGCATAGTGTGGTTGAACCATAAAGTACAAGATGGGATACGGCGAGAGATGAGATTGTGGGAATCAGAAGGGATCAGATCATGAAGGGCTTCCTTTGTCTTTGACATCTTAGCTGGAATCCAAGGTTAGTGCAGCAAGTGAGTGCCATTGTAGGGGCTACATGAGCTGGGAGTGAGTTACATGCCCACCCACGTTAGCCCAGGAGCCGCCGATCCTTGCTGGGCCCTAGCCAACCAGCCCCTGGGCAGTGGCTTAGAGAGTGGGTGGGGTCTTTTCAGATTCTTTTGACCACAGTCCTCAGTGCAATATGTATTTTATATCAAATGTGCACACACATGTATAAAAGAAACCAACATTTTGCAAATGACATTTACTGTCACTGTGATGCAATCTGATGTTTTCTCTGCACTATGATGTATTCTATGTCCTTAAGAAAAAAAAAAGCTAGTTGTGACCCAGAAAATTGATTTAATGACCTTCAGCTTGACATACAGTGGCCTCTGCGGGAAGGGATGGAATCTGTCAAAAAGAAAGAGGAGCAAGGCCTACATGGTCTTTTTGAGCTGAGAGAAAGGAAATATGTGTTGGGGTGATTACAGCCTGAAGGCTGAGAAGAATTTTAAAAGGCCTGAGGCTGGATGCCCAGCTCTGGCGTGGGGTTTCCTCCCAGGCAGAAAGGCTTCTAGTCTGCCACGCGTAAGGTGAACAGACCGTGGGGAACCAGGAGACCAATTTGGCTTTGGAAGGTGAATATCAGAGGCTCAGAGAGAAGCAGAATTAGTTTAAAAAGGACGTCTGCCTTGTTATAAGGAAAGGGATTGTGAGAAAGAAAAAGAAAGAAGGAGGAAGACATTCAGGCTCAGTGAACAGAGCCGGCCCTAGCAGCAGCAGGAGAGCGGTGGGACCAGTTTAGAGGCAGACTGGAATTATACAAGCTTACCTGGGTGGGTGGGGAAAGGCGAGGGGGCAGAACAGAGGGAGAGAGTGGAGAGGGAGGGGAGGCAACAGGCTTTACTCTCCTCCGACACCTCAGTCTAGCCCATGCTCCCTCCCTGGGCCTCCCTCCCTGTGACAGCTCAATTCTGCAGCAGGGTGGAGGCTTCAGATGCCACTCTGCAGGAAATAGGCCTCTGAATGGAGGGAACGGGGCATGGGGAGCTTCTTCCTGGGAATACAGTCTTTCCCCAGTGAGAATCTGGTGGTCACATTTCCTCCTCAGTGGAGGTCTCTCCCAGTGGAGTTTCAGGTGCACAAGAGGTGAAGCCCGGACAAGCAACACGGATGGACCAAAGGGGAGCCTGGGGCGAGGGAAACCACAAAGCTGTTTAAAACCAAAAGCCATGATCTGCCCCAAGGAATTCTTTGGCCTGTGGTTGTTGAAAACAACCTGTTCAGACTGCAGGCCGAGGGACCCTGCTACTCTTGGGAGGTGCCCTGGACTGCGGAGGAGCTCCACTGTCTAACGGGGGCCTCCAATCCCTCCTGTGCAGCAAGCACGCTTGGTTAGGCTGCCCAAGGCTCTTTGCCATAATTGTAGGCTTTTCCCTAAAACTGTATGCAGATATTACTGTGATTAATAAAACACAATGCATGCAAAAGCACCCCTGAATTCATGGCAGCTTGTTGCTATCATGTTTTCCCCCAAATCAGTGGATGTTAAAAGTACAGCTACTCGCATGTGTGGGATCCTCCAAATGTTTTCATGTCAAAAAGTTGTCCTCTTTTTTGGAGATTAAGAATCACAGGTGTAAGGTGATTATGCTCAGATTGCAGATGGCTGCAAGGGCCCACTGGGTTCTAGTATCTGCCAATTATTCTAGTCTAGGCCTGGTTCTGTGGGTGTGGGGCTCCTCTTTGAGGTTGTTATATGTCCTAAGAGCTCCCTGGAACTTAAGACATTGGCATCTAAGTGGGGAGAAGGGTCCAGGGTTTCCCCTTGCATGGAAAAGCCAGTTGCACCGGTGCAGTCAAAGGGCTTGACCTTGGCCTAAAGGGAGGCTCTTCAACTACAGCTTCTGAAGAGGAGTAGCATCATCAGTTAGTTGCCTTCTCTAGGCCCTGTTTTCCCTATTGTTGAATGGGGATAATAATCCCCCTTAGGGATCCCTCCCATTCTTACCCTTAGGGAATCTCCCTGCTTTATCTTTCAGGGCCCCCTACACATCTACATGGGTGGGTAAAGCTAGGCTAAGAATCTATATATTGTGACCTCTAGTTCATGTCATAAGGCTAGCAGCAATTCAGCAGCCCACATCCTTCAGGGACTGTTTTGGGTTTTTGGGTCTTCCTTCTCCAGGAAGTCTTCCTGAATGTCTGCCTAGGGATTCAAGCATCTATTTGATAGTGGCATACAACTTTGTCCCTACCTATCATTTGAATATTTCATATATATGTGTCCTGTGAAGACAGGGACTATGGCTTCTTGACACTTCTTTCTGACTCTCTTTATCCAGGTGCTCCTAATGGGCAGGGAAATGATCTTGGTCATTTTTGCATCTCTAGCACCCAGGACAGTGTCTGGCACACAGCAGGTGCCCAGGGGCTATTGCTGTTGAATTTTGCCATTTACTGCTGGGCCTAGCACAGTGCCGGGCACATGGTAGCTGCCAAATAAAGACTTGGTGATGGCTCGAGTCAATAAATGCTAGCTGAATGAATAAATGGTTCCCCTTTACAATGCAATCCAGTGTCTCCCATCCTGTTGGCACTAATGTCCTGAGACCTTGGGCAGCTCCCTTTCCTCATCTGTAGCATAGGAGGTTGGAGCGGAACATCGTCAAGGTCTCCTTCACTTCAAGGGGAAAGGCCATATATGGTTATAGGCCAGCTTCTTTCAATTTATTTCAATAAACACTGAGTAAGCACCTACTATGTGCAGGGCAAGGTGAATTAGATATCATGCCAGTCAAGAAGTATGTGGCTAAGGGGGGCAAGGGGAGAAGACATGTACATGCTTAGAGCAAAGAAAAACAAGTGTTGAGCCTAGGCACAAGCAACATGCCAGGGGCTCGGTAGTCAGCAGTGGGTGGGGAGGGCTTGCCGAGCAGGAGGCTGGGGCCTTTACCTTGCGCCCTCACTGTCTTTCCTTGGTTTCCTTCTGCTTGACAAATCTCAGGACATCAATTGCTCCTTTGAAATGACTTCAGGACCACGTTTGGGGAAATTAGTTTTAGAACAGCAGAGACCTTGTGGAAAGGTTGTCCATCAAAGACAGAATTTTTAAGCACCAGATGTCATTGAAATCTTATCGGTTCACTCGAAATTAAGGCAATGAAAAATTAAAATGGATTTGCATTTGGCTCCAGCTAAGAGTCTAGGGTGCCAGTAACCAGGGTGGAGCCTAGCTCTGTACTAAGCGGCAGGGCAAGGGAGTCAGGTCGGAGATGCTACAGAGGAAGCAATGTTCCCAGCCCTCAGTTGCTCAGAAACTTTCTGGTTGCAGAGAACAGAGGTTGCTCAGCAGCCTGGTGTGAATTATTTATCTGAGGACCTACACTGCCAGCAATGCCTGTATTTCTTTATCCTTGCTGTCCACCACTTTGGGAATGGCCAGTGGGTTCATTCACATAACATTAACACTGTATTTGTGGCTTACACTGACTGAGCACCTATTATGTGCCAGGCACTGTTAGCGCTTACAGGTATTAACTCATTTAAACTTCAAAATGATCTTGTAGTTATAAGGATTATAATTATCTGCATTTTATGGATGGAGGATTCAGGCCCTGTGAGGGTAAAGGACTTGCCCAAGGAGGTCTGGTGCCAGCTCTGTGTTCTTAACCATTTCTCAGTGTGTGGCAGGCAGTGGATACAGTGGTGAACAAGGCAGATGTGGTCCCTGCCTCCACAGAACTGATGGTCAAGGTGGGAGGCAGATAATAAACAAATCATTACTCAAATCAGAGTTCAGTGACAATTGAAGTAAGTACAGCAAAATGCTGTGAGAATTAATTAAAGGGGCTCTTTCATAGTCTTGGCCAGGTTGGGGAGGTGGTAGTATCAGGGGGAGAGAGCCTTCCCAGAGGACGTCAACTTTACGTCGAAATATGATGGATGAGAAGGTGTTATTAGGTGAAGAGAAGGGGAAAGAGTGATCTAGGCAGACGGAATGCACATTTGAGGCCTGGAGTCAGAGAGGGTGGTTGGCCCAGGTGGTGGAGTGAAGTGAGTAATGCGAGGGCACAAAAGAGAGGTGGAGGAGTTGGGCAGGGCCTCACAGGGCCATGTGGACCCCAGGTCACTGTAAGGATTTTGGATCACTGTCATGGGAAGCCATGGAGGCATCCTGAGCAGGGACTGATGTGAACGGATCTGGCCACCATGTGCAGAGTGGATGCAGCTGTGCAAGGGGGGAGGCCCACAGAAAAACGGGAGGCCGAGGCAGTGCCTGCTGAGAGATGGTGTTCAGTGGACGAGGGTGGTAGCAGTGGCTGGTGAGAAATGGATGGATTTGCCATCTATTTAGGAGGTGAGCTGCCAGGACACATGTAGGGGCCAGGAGTCTGAGCCTAGGCTAAGGAGAAAGTTCCCTGTCCCCCTCTCCACCATATCCTCTGCAAACACAGATTAAGCACCCACACCTTTGCCTGAATTTTTTTAAACTGGTCTGTCCCTAGCCCTTAGAACAGAGCCTGCACATACTAGGTGTTCAATTAATATTTGTTTACTCAAAGGGAATGAAATGGAGAACTGAAGCCCAGAGGATATAAAGAAAAGGTGCATATGTAGGGAGCAAGAAGAAGAAAAAGTGAAGGAAAAAAAGAAGGAACAGTCAAGAGAAGCAGGAGACTACCAAGAGCTCAGTTTCACAGGACCAGGATGGTGGCATGGCAGAGGGGGTTACCTGTCCATCCGGCCAGGCAGCAGCAGTGGCCTGTGACGGGATCACAGCCATCGGCGTGGCTGCAGTCACAACGCTCACTGCAGTTCAGCCCAAATGTGCCATCCTGTGGAGAGAAGTGGGAGAGAGAAATGACGAGACCTAGGCCCTCAGAGGTTCTCACACTTCTTTTGGATGTTGATGACAAAACTGAGCCCCTGCCCAGCAAGGATGAAGAGAAACTGGGGCTGGAGCACTGTGGAGGCACTTTTTATAACTGGGGATCCAGTGAAGCTACTCCAAATAATTCTTTGGCTGCATTACGAAGAGTATGCAGTTTGGAAGGAGGGAGGTGTTGGTCCTGCCCTACCTCTCAATGGTCAAGCTCAGAGAGCTGTAATGATCATTAATTAAAATTGTAAATGAAAATGCACCTTGCAAATTTTAAAACATTGATCACATGTGAGGAATGACTATGATTTTTTCTTTGTGGGTAAGAAGGTGGCGGTCAACATTTGTTGTGTGCTCATCAGGTATCAAGAGTCTCATATAATTTACTTCTCTTAATCTTCACAACAACTCTATGAGAAGGTTCCATTATATTCAAAATTTAAAGATGAGGTGAAGTAACATGCTCCAGGTAACACAGTTAGGATGAGGCAAAGGCAGGATTGGAACCCAGGACTGTAGGACTCATTCAACAATATCCTATCAGTTGGTTTCACTTAACTTGTATCTTAGACTAAGATCCAGGGATTAAGTCTAGGTGGGTTATTACTGGATAATGCTTGGTTTAGTCCTCCCTACCTTGATCATAAAATTATAGACTGTTGGAACCAGAAAGAAGCTTAGACATTATCATCAAGGAATGGCAACTCGGATGGATTAGTAAGAGCTGTCCTGTAGCACTGTGTCATGAAGGGTTCTGAAGCTGCATCTGGGCTCAGGTAAATGTGCCAGAGTCAATAATGTTTCCCAAGAGCACCCAGGGGAAAGTGAGGCCACATCACCGTATCTGCTAAGTATCTGTCATTTTATAGGTGAGAGGGCTGAGGCCGGAAGTAGGACAGAGAAGTTAGAGCTAGGGCTGAGACCTGGATCCAAGTGTCCCACCACCTGGTCCAGTGCTCTTCTCTGTGCACCTCTGTGGACAAAAAAACTACAGGGAAAGGGCATGGGGGGCTGATGGGCCCACCCCGTCCTTCCCCGCCCCACACTCACCGGGCAGGGCAGTTCGCAGTTGTCCCCCAGCCAGCCAGGGGTGCAGAAGCAGGAACCATCGGTGGGGCTGCAGGCCGCCCCATTGGCACAGGTGCAGCTCTCGTTGCAGTTCAGGCCCCACGTCCCACTGGGACATGGCAGGGTGCAGTCGAGGCCCTGCCACCCTGAGGGGAGGGAATGAGGCTGTCACCTCTCCATCTAGGCCCAGCATGGCTTTCTGCCCACTCCCCCCAGCTCTGTACAAGGCATCACACCCAAACCACCCCGTCTCTGATTGCTAGGTTAGAACACACATTCCACGTTCGGAGTCCACTCAGAAACACAGCAAGGCTGTTGAGAGAGCGGGGGCTAGAACCTGGGTTTCCTGCCTCCCGGTTCTCACTGTGTTTGCCATAGGTGGATGATCCCACCTGGGACAGGGAACCAGTGGAGGTGGAGAGGGCTATCTGTGCCGAGGGTATACTCAGGAAACTTATCTCAGGGCCCTGTGTTTTGGTGATAGGCTGATTTCCCATTCTGAGGCTGGTTACTGGCTTGTCTGCCCTCAGATCCATTTCTCCCCTTCCCCTGCTCTGTTCTGTGTCCCAGGGTCTGACCCCTGCAGCTGCTCCCAGATGGGCTTGCCAGTGGGAGACCTGGCCGGTGATGGGAGGGCAGGAGCAGGAGAGATGCCAGGTATCTCCTCTTCTTTCTCTGCTATGAGCAGGGCCTCTGGTGGTGGCTGTGTCTGAGTGCTCCAGCACCATCTTGCAGCCCCTCTGCCCACATCCCAGCTCCTACCAGATGGCCCTCAATCCCAGGCTCTGGGAACTCCACTTCCTCCCTTTCTCCCTTTCACTCTAGAAGTGGTAGCAACTGTGGGAGAAGCTACTACTTTCTGGGTTGCTCACGTTCCCTTGTAAGTCCTTTCAGCTCTTCTAACACTGTGGTAACAAATCCCCTTTATTACATTCCTGCTGTTCAAGTCCCTGGCATGGGTCTCCTTGGCTGGAACCTGACATATAGGCTCCCCGACCCTGCATGTGGGGGGGTGGGGCAGGAGCAGCCCAGACCCCTCAGCCGGCAGCCCACCTGGGCACTGTGCCCATCTGAGGGGATGGGATTGGGAAAGAAGGCACATTACCCTCCTTGCAGGTGCAGGAGCCATCTACTGGGGAGCAGGTGCCACCGCTGTTACAGCTACAGACGGATGAGCAGTTGGGGCCGTAGGTCCCTGCTGTACAGGGAACTGCACAGACCTCCCCCTAGAAAAGGAGGAGGGGAATTTTGAGTCAGAGGTTGCCCCATGCTGGGTGGTTGTGGCAGGTAGAATGATGCCCACCCCCGCCTCTCCCCCACCGTGTTCTAATCACTGGAACCTGTGAATATGTTACCTTACGTGGCAAAAGGGACTTGGCAGGTGTGACTAAGGACCTTAAGACAGAGGAAGTGTCTTGGATTAGCCAGGTGGGCCCAAATCATATGTGTCCTTATGAATAGAAGATGACCAAAAAGGTAGCCTCGAGAAGTCCTCCATCTGCCTGCACTGACTTTGAAGATGGAGGAAGGGGGCCACAAGCTAAATAACGCAGTGGCCTCTAGAAGCCAGAGGCCTCATTTTACAGCCAGCAAGAAAATGGGGACCTCAGTCGCACAACCCTAGGAACTGAATTCTGCCAACAATCCAAATGAGCAGAACACAGATTCACCCCTAGAACCTCCAGAAAGGAACACAGCCTGCTGACACCTTGACTTTAGTCCTGTGAGACCCATACCAGACTTCTGACCCACAGAAATGTAAGATAGTACATTTGTTTTGTTTGAAGTCACTAATGTGCTAATTTGTTACGGCAGTGATAGGAAAGTAATACAGTGATCCTCACCATTTGGGGGAGGGGTCAGGCCTCCAGACCATAGCTCTAGGATGGGCAAAGCCCTCAGGAAACTTGACCCCTGAATCTGTATTAGGTCACAGCAGCATGGAATTTAACCCTCTGCCTCTCAATCAATCTTATTTGATTCTCACCAGCAACCCCTTGATGCAGATAATAATATCCTACCCCTGTTTACCTGAACCTCAGAGAACTTAAATGTAAATTATAATAGCTAATGCACATTAAGTCCTTTCTCAATATCCGGTACCATGCATACATCATCTCATTTAATCCTCATAAACCCTCAGCAGATAGAAACTAATGCCTCAGCATTATTCCGACTTAACAGATAGAACAATTGTCAGAGAAGTTATGTAATTCAGCCCAGGTCATGGAGCTAAACATGGTTGATCTCTCTTTGAACCAAGGCTGTCTGCTTAACCATTCTATTACCAGGTGTCATAAACCAGCTTTCCTGGAAAGCATTCTCTGAGATGGAAACTAGTGAGCTTTTGAGAATAACCACTACGAGGGGTAAGGGAAGCAGGCCGGCAGGGGGAGAAATTGAACTGAGGTGCAGTTGCAACAATGTCCTCAGCTGATCTGCCAGGAAGCTCTGCAGTGGGTTGGTCCTTAGAATTGTCCTGCCAGAGGAAAGGGAGGGAGGGCTTCCATACCCCAGACCAATCCACTGCCCTGGGGAAGGGGTCATGACTTCAGGGGAATTCATGCTCTTTGACTGAAGGCAACTTCTGCAGAGGGACTCAGCTGGGAGCCACTAAGTCTCCTGCAGCTAGAAGGAAGGGGTGCCTCCATCCATCCTGAATCGTGAATCTGGGTGACACCCTACAGGATCCACTATACCAGTCCTCCTTGGGTGGGCTATTAGCTCCAGTAAGGAGTTCAGAGTGAGGACAAGTCACAGGGCCCCCAGGAATGGGAACTTGAGAGGCCTTCAGGGGTGGGAGCATTTAATCAGAGAAAGTGGGGTAAAGGCTACCCAGGTGGGAAGAGTGTGGACAAGAGTACAGAGGAATATGAGAGTTGGGAATGTTCCAGGGGTAGCAGGAGGGGGAGTTTGTGTAGGGAGTGGCGAGGGAGATATTTAAAACAGGTGTTGGTAGCCTTGAATGCCAGGGAAGTAAGTTGGGGCTCTCTTCTCAGAGTACCCAGGACGTGACTTCCCCACCCAGGAACCCACGCTGGGGCTGTCTGCTCTGGAGCATATGGTCACTGGATGTTGAATTCCCACTGTCTCCCGCTAGGGACCATCTCCAGCCAGCTTCTCAGGTCTTGCGCTGAGGTTTACTACAGGAATGCTGACGCATGGGCCAGGATACCAGAGCTTGCCTGGGCTCCACTAGCTGTGTGACACTGGATAGATTACTGCCCCTCTCTGAGCCTCACTTCCAGCATCTGTGAAATGAAAGCCTTGAAGTAGGGGAGCCCGGGCAACTGGCCTCACCCCCGTTTAGGTCACAGAGAGACCTTTTTATGGCCCTTGGTGAAGAGGCTCCTCTCTAGCCCTTGTCTCCTGTCCCACCTGCACAGGCTGGGTCAGGGAGGAGGGTCTGGGAAGTGCAGTGTCCTGTACCAGAAGGTTCCATGGTTCCCACTCTTTCCCCTGACAGTCCTTGGCAGACCCTGACCAGCTGGAATCTGTTAGCGCTCCCATTACCCAGAAAATTCTAACTTCTCCAGGACTATAAATAGCCCAAAAGAATATGTTTAAGCTCTGAGGGCCTCGGCCGGGGTGCAAATTGAGTGCTCAGTTTATGATTTTCTCTGCGTGAGTTTACTTTAAGAGGGAGGGTTTTCTCTCCTGGCATCCTCATTAGTGTCTCCAACCCCGGTCTTCCTAGGAGGCCTCAAGGGGCCTGTGAGTCCAACTGCGGGTCTGCTGGTGGGGCTCAGAGAGGACTGACCACCCTGCCCTGCTCTAGGGGGCAAGATGCAGAGCATCCACTTCGAGATATCCGCTCTCCAGAAGGCTGCACCAGGGCCCATTTTCTCCCAGTGTAGCCTGTGCATGGATATGGTCAGCTTGGCCTTACAACAGCCCTGGGAAGCCCCCAGGTGACAAGACTTTAGCTCCCCAGAGAAAGAAGTAGAGACAGAGAGGGGCAGGGACTTGTCCAGGGCCCCATGGTGTATCAGTGAGGGCGAAGGAGAAAGAACCAGATCTTTCCAGAAAGGTGGCAGATCCCAGTGGTTAGAGAATGGAGTCTAGTGCCATCCTGCTTCCACTACTTATTCACTGTATGACCTTGCACAATTTACTAAACCCCTTGGGGACTCAGTTCCCCCATCTGTAATATGGGAATAATAATGCCCCTACTTCATAGGATTGTTAAGAGGATTAAATTAGTTATAGATGAAGCAGATAGAACAGTTCCTGGCAGGTAGAAAGCACTATAAGAGCTATTATTACTACAAAGAAATAGTATCTCTTACAAACAGAATACACAAGACCCTCAAAGGTTTCAGCAGAAGGCATCTCTGGAGGAGGGATCCATCTCTCACTTGATGAACAAAGGCCGGGCCCTGTGCAGGAGAGGAGGGCTGGCATTCACATGGGGCACGTGACCTCACGTCCCCAGGTTCACCCTCCTGCCATCTCCTGCAGGCTGTCTCCCTGGTTCCCCTCATCACAGCTGAACAGGCCAGACTTTTACCCTGGTTTTGGGGGATGGAACACGACCACTCACTGAGGGGCTACCATGTGCCAAGAGCTGTGTGTTGCAAACACTTTCCATTTGTTAGCTCCTGATGGCAAAAAATCCAGATGGGGAAGCAGGCAGCTTCTAAAGGATACAGGTCTTCCCTGAAGGCCTAGTACATCTCCCCCTCCTCCATCTCGCTGTCCTGACCCGACCAGGTTCAAAGCCCTCAGTAAGCACAAGTACTAACAGTGAAACTTTTGGTCTGATTCCCTACCTTCTGGCCTCTGATCTGCGGGTCTGTGTGTGTCGCTGATTGGTTGTCTCTGGTAATGGACATGCACAGCAAGACAATAATCAGCCTAACTTCTCAGGTTTAGACTTACAGCTCCACCCACCTCAAGGTGTCCCCTGGCCAAGGTCTGGCGATTCCCAGGGTGCCCGTGTGCCAACCCCCCCAATGTGGCCATTCTCTCACCCACACATCTCCCCAGTTTGGTGCACCACGAACGGGCCTTAATCACGATGGCCTGTGTGGCATCTGAGCCTACAGGGGTATTTATGTCTAAACTTGCTTAGGCAGTCAGTGTACACACCTGTGAGTGTGTGTGTGTGTGTGTGTGTGTGTGTGTGTGTGTGTGTGTGTACGATGGCCTGTGTGGCATCTGAGCCTACAGGGGTATTTATGTCTAAACTTGCTTAGGCAGTCAGTGTACACACCTGTGAGTGTGTGTGTGTGTGTGTGTGTGTGTGTGTGTGTGTGTGTGTGTCTGTCTGTCTGTCTGTCTGTCTCTGGGGGCACCTGTTTATCCATCTGTGTAGATTTGGGTATAAATTTGTGACTCCTTCCTCATCCTCGTCCTTCCCTCCTGCTGTGTTCCCTCCCCAGCCTACCTGTCCTGCCCTGGTGGGAACTGGGTGCACCAACAGCCACCACCATCCTAGCACCGTGGGGCTCCGGGTTAGTTCACATGCCTGCCTCCGCCCTGGGCTGTGAGATGAGGGGGCCAGGGATCTGATTTTATTCATGTCTAGATTCTCAGGGCTTAGGACCCTGCTGGTGCATAAATGGGCCCTCGATAAATGTTGTTTAATTGAAATGAGATGTTTGTGTGTACATGCTGGCTTCTACCATGGACAGAACCAGAAGGACTGGGCACTTTCCATATGCTTTCTCTCTCATGCCAGGCAATTCACCAAATGTTTGCTGAGTGGGGGCCAACTCTGAGCCAGCCCTGGGAGTGGGCTCCAGGGACACACAGGAGCCTGTGACCTGCTCTCTGCTCTTGGGCAGCTCCAAGGCAGTGGCCACGCAGGGACACTCATGCTTGCATCTAGATGTGTTTATTTGTCCACTTATTTACTGTCTGTCTCCCCCAGTTAGACTAGAAACTTCATGAGAACAGGGACCTTATCTGTCTTAGTTGCCCCAGTATCCCTAGCTCAGTACCTGGCACAGAATAGAAGTATTCTATGAATACTCTTGGACAAATGAGTGAGGGGCCCTGGTGGCCCGGGGTTCTGTGGCTCCCATCACACACAGGAAGCAGAATATTGTCTGGTCTAAGGAAGAGTCCCATGCTACCACACCAACTCTGGGCCTCCCTGGGGGCTCTTGTGCAAAGGGAAAGCCAGGCCAGATCCTGGTCTATGGTTCCATGCCCCATCCTGCCACCCCCTGCCCAAACCCTGCCCGGCCAGGCTGAGGGTCAGAAGTACAGCCAGAAAATTACCCTGTTGGCCTCGAGTGCATCCACTCTAGAAGACAAGACCCTCCAAGCTGAATAGGATCTCAGAGATGATCAAATTCATCGCCTTCCTGAGAAGGAGACTGAAAGTCAGAGTGAGCCCATGAGGCAGAACTGGGACTTATCTACCCTCTTCCCCCGAGCCCAGTGCCTGGCCCAGACCAGCCTTGAATCCACGTCTGTTGATCTTTTCAGATTCTGGAAAAAAGGACAGGATGAGAACCCAGGGAAGTTGGGGAGTTTGCATTTGGCATCTCATGTGTTTCAGATAGCCTAGCACCTCTGCTCACTCCCTCAATAAAGGCCCTTTATTGAAGCTGTTCCCCAAGATCTCCATCCAGAATTCCTACACACCTTGCTGCTGGAAAACAGCTTTCTCTTCTGATTGACTGATGTTCATACTAGGTAACATACAGGCCTTGGTTTCCTTATCAATTATATGTGGCTGTTGAAATCAATCAGTCTCCCCATCTTTTCACCACCAAGAGCCCTTGTTAGTATCCTCCCTCTACAAAGCTCTCTCAGTTTGACAGACACTGCTGTCACTGTGTGCTGGTGTCTAAACAGGTGCAATTTGGCCAGTGACCACATGCCATGTGATGCAGGTGGCAGCATCCTATCCACCAACCATGACCTAGAAATTCCTATGATATCACCTATAACCAATCAGGGCTTCTGATTAGCTCACGCTAACCTGGGAAATCACACAGAGTTAATTTAATTCTAATTAACAGCAGAAGAAAAACCTTGGTGTTTTAGTGAGCTTTGTCACAGGTAATGGAAGACTGCCTGTAGGCTTTGTGAAATGTTCAAAACCGCGCCTGGCAACCTGCTGCAGCCTCTGCACGTGTCTAGCTGGGAACCACTGGCTGGATCATGTCTAAGGACCTTTTAGCTCTGACTCTCTGAGCATCTTCTTGCATGCGGTAGGGGTCTGAACCTGAAGGAGTGAGGAGTGGTGGGAATGCAGGCCTGGGGTGGGGAGCCCTCCTGGAATCTAAAAGTCACACCATCTGGGTGGCCACCTATTCTGCTAATGCGTGGCCTGGGACTGGTCACATACCCGTTCCTATCAGTGGGGGGAGAGCTCCTTGTGCCAGAGCTGGAAAGGACGTTGGGAATCACTTGGTCCGGCTACCTTGTTTTACACGTGAGGAAAGTGAGGCCAAGAGAGGGAAAGTGACTTGCCCAAGGTCACACAGCCAATGCTAGGCAGAGATGGGTTTGGAACTCGAATCTCCTGGCTCCCATTTCAGCACAGGATGCTAAGATCCCAGATGTGGTGAAACTCTGGGATAGCCTATGCTGCCTCTGCTCACTCACATCGACACCACATTCACCACCTAAGCACAGGGCATCCAGAGGACATCGCCCTGACCTTGAGGAAGGGCCACCGGCCAGGCCCAGACACTTTGGCCCTTTCTCAGTACCTGGCAGTTGATATCTGGGTGTTATTATATTGCTATCTATCCCCATTACACTTGCATAGCCCGCCCCCCTCCTCCAGCACAGGAAAGGGAGCCCTCCACCTCCCACCTGCCTCGGGGGCAGGTCCCCGAGGTTCCAGCTTCTGCGGAGGGAAGCCTGCCAGTCCTGCTCGGTGTCTTCATTCTGTGAATAGAGGATGGATGTGAACTCTTCCTCCCATCCAAAGGCCTGCTAATTACAGATGCAGCATAGGCTATTAACATCTTGAACTTGATTTGTAAGAGCTACTGGCAGAACCCCTGGAGCTGGTCTCACTAAAGAGATGCAAATCTCCCCTCCACCTTCCACCTGGCTTCTTGTACAATGTGGCAACACAGGCCCAGACCCCGGTGGGTAATGAGTTATATGTTCTATTAAAATTGTTTCAAATGCTGTTTATTGAATTTTCTCCCCCGCAATATGCTGCTTTGTGGTTTGGCCCTGTTTGGGAAAATTAATCAACAGCTGGGTTCCTTGTGTTGATCATCCATTTTCCTTGCAATGGGCAGGAGATTAATGAGTATTTTTTGGAGTGAAAGAGGAGGAGGATGGAAAGTGGTTGACCCTCCCTCACACAAAAGGGGTAGGCAATTGTGCAAGTTTGTCTCAGGGTCCCCTTAAATATGTTCTGTGGGTAGAAGGCAGTGTAAACGGAATGGACTGGGTTCTCTAGATCCAGGCTGAGGTAGTGGGCAGGCTCCGCAGGCCCGTGGGAACTCAGCAGAAAGGACTCTGGGACAGGCAATCAGGGAAGTCAGCCTGGCCCCCATGTCTTCTTGCTGCAGGAGTAGGGATGGCTTAGGCAAGAAAGGGCCCTGGACCTGGGGTCACAGTACATGGGTTTAAGTGAGGCAAAGGTACTAGCTCACGGTGACCTGGCTTCATTCGTTCACCCATTCAATCCACAAACGCCTGTTGAGCATCTACCATAGGCCAGGTGCCGTGACAGGCCCTGGCCTCACTGACCATCACGCTAGACTAGGTGTGACCTAAGGTCCTTTCAGCTCCCATATTCTTTAACTTTCCCCTGCCCTTCCACTTCCAGAGCAGGTCTCCCTGTTCCCTGCTCCTTTGTGGCACTTTTCACAATTGTGATGAATTAAAACAAAATCAGCTCTCATTCACTAGATTGTAAGTTCCACGAGGGTAAGGACTGGGTCTCTTTTCCTCAGCCCTATGGCCCTGGCCCTAGCATGGTGCCTCGACCACAGTCAGTGCTCAGTGCCTATGGGTCGAATTAATTCAGTCATTCAGGGAATGTTTTTGAAGCACTAGTATGTGTCTGACACTGTGCTAGGCCAGAGGATACTCCGTGAGTGGAACAGAGCTTGTCCCTACTCTCATGGAGTTTACCCTCTAGTGGCGGGAGCGGGGTGAGGCACAAGATGAGGCTGTGGCATGAAAGGGCTCAGGCTAGGCCTCTCCCTACTTCCAGATGTTCTGCAGTGGCCTCCCCAGTCCTCTGGTTGCTCCTCTTCCCCTCTTCTCTCGTGCTATTCCTAGAGTTTCAGGGCCACCAATGCAAGCTGATTTAGGTGCCCAATGGCACTTCAATGCCAGAAGCACACATGTGGAATGTGCTTCACTGTTTACAGAGCCCCTTGTCAGGCAAGCATCTGCTCTTTGCCAAGCAGAGTGCCAGCCCTGGGCTGCTACAGTCCCCCTGCCTACCCTTTCTCGGTCACCAACACTCCCAGCTCTGAGGGCTCAGGCAGTGGAGCCTCATTCGTGATTTCCCAGGGAGAAAGAGTGACACGCGGTCCACAAGGCAAAGAGAGAAGAGCTTGGACTGAATGCCAACCACAGAGGCCTCTCCAATGCAGAGCAAACCTCACTGGACCTAATTAGTGTGTCACTGATAAAGCAGCAACTGACAGTGGATGCATGTTGGGGAAGAGAAACTCTGCATAAGGCAGGAGGAACAGAGGGCCAGAGAGATGAGAGGGAGAGAGGGACGGAGGCCACTTGTCACATCCATCCCCATCCCTGCTTCCCTGTGCCAAGGGGGTAATGCCCAGGGCCTCTGCGGCTGACTCATTCTGCCTGGCTCCCTTGGGGGACAGGTGGAGAAGGGCTGAAGGTTAGGCCTGGAAACCCTAGGTCTGTCCAACATGATTAGGCTGTCAGTGACCTGAGGCTGCTCTGTACAGTTGTGCAGGCTGTGCACTGCACAACTCTAGAGGTGCCACTCATACGGCAGTCACTACAGCTTGTGTATATATGACATCAGTTTTTTGGCAGATGTCAGTAGAATGTCTTGAGAAAGGGGTGTTTTTTCCTAATTTGCACAAATATGCTATATAAATTTGACCCCTCAAGAGGTCTCCCTAGAGGAGCACCGACACCTCCTAATAGTTCCCAAACAGATACCAAGACATTTCAGGAAGACCTGAGACACAGTGAATGTGGCCAAAAAAGGACATTTGGGATCAAGTTCAGGCCTTGTTCACTTAGCTGGTAAACTAAGCTGGTAAACCAAGCTGGGGTCCTCCTAGAGACTTCGATGGTAAAACCAAGTTTCTTTTCTCCTCTGTGTTGATGCCCTTGTCCCATCTGTAGCCCCTTTCTCTTCTCCAACCATTCCCTCCCCTGAGAACCTCTCCTGAGCTCCAAGAAGGCATCACAGGCTAGTAAGGGCTTATTGAACACTCTTGAGAGGTATTTGTATCTTATCAGGAGGCTCTCAAGTCTAAAATCCCTGGAAATGTTCTTGCATGCTGGGTACATGCATAGTGGGCAGTCCCTGGAGAAGGGGGAGCAGGTGTGGGCAAGACTCTGGTCCTTACTGTTGTCCACGCCCCTTCACCCCAACAGACAGGGCTGACCCTTGGCTTAGGACAGACGGACCCATCCCCAGTGCTGGAGATAGGAGGAAGGAGACTCAGATTTTTAACTGCCCCCTTGGTGCTAGCCTGTGCCAGGCACTTTTTGTTCCTTGTTTCCTTTTGTTCTTATTAACAGCCCTGCAGGGAAGGAATGACTTATCTAGAGAGAGAACCATCCTGGAGAGAGGCCAAAGCGAGCCTGGAGGGGTCAACTTGCCCTGAGTCACACTGTGGGAAAGGGGCCAACTGACTCCACAGCCCACTCTTTCCTCTAGACCTGGCTGCCTTGACTGCAGACAGGGCAGCAGTGACAGGGACCCCAATGTCCTGAGCACCTAATATATAGCAGGCCCTGTAGTCAGTGCTTTTCTACACATTTGATGTTAAATATATGCTGACAGTGGAGGCGGGAATGGCTAATAAGGGCTTTTGGAGGGAACTCTTACGGGGCATTTGTATCTTATGTTACGAGGCTCCTGAAGTCCAAAGGCCTTTAAGGCTTGAAAGAATAAAGCTAATATGGAATAACAGGTAGTGGGAACAAGTGTTAGACTGGGGATTGTGCCAACATCCATCAAGTAATGTATGTCCTCTGCAAGAGAGAAAGCTGGTTACCGTGACGGTGATGGTGGTGATGCTACTGCCGGTGCTGATGATGCCTGGGGACGCTCGCAACATCGCACACACAGGCCGGCCTCAGCTCTTAGTTAACAGAAAGGAGCTTCCTATGACAGCTTCACTTTCCCGCTCCTGGCTTCACTTCTCTCCTCCTGCTCCCCCAGCACTGAGCCCTGTCAAGTGCTCTTGCAGCTCCCGAGTACCTGGGAGGTGGGGATGATTCTGGCCACAGAGGATCAGGACATCTCTCGCAGGCCTTCTGGGTCCTACTCCCTTAGCAGACAGAACGAGGCTTCCCTGCAAAGCCTGGGCTGGAATCTTTGGGACTTTCTGGGCAAACACTGACAGCATATGGCCTCAGTCACTCTGCATTAGGTTTCATGATTTCCCTAGTGGTTTAAAAAAGTGCCAAAGAACAGTGGCTCTAAAGTGCTGGGAAATCCCACACTGGGAGGGTCTTCACGAGCATTTAGAGGAGTGTGAGGGTAGAACATGGAGGGGGCAGCAGCATAAGATGAGACTGTAGCATGGGAAGGGTGCAGGTGGGCCGCCTCCCTACTTCCAGATGTTCTGCAGGCTGTTTGTGGTGAGCCTGTGTGTGTGTGTGCAAGAAGTGGTACCCGCTCCTGATGTATGTCATGTGAGTAATACACGTGGGCCCTATGTATATCAGATGTACAAATATTTTTCCTGTGTGGAAGAGCAGGTTAGGGATAGGATTTTGGCTTGCTGTCTCAGTGTCTTGGTTTGAATGGTAGCTTATAGGCCACCCCCGACCCCCGCCAGCCTGCTGCCCCATGCACGGTCTATGCAGCGTATGACTTTGGTGTGAGTGTGCTCTGTGTCAGTGGTGTGACAGCTGTGGGGTAAGCTTAGCATCTGCATGTCAGACATTGGGCTGATCCTGGTCATAGAGCCTCAAGGGGGGATTTGACCACAGTGGCTTTGCGCGTGGCATGCATGGCAAGGACACGCTGGGTCCACTTTGTGGGGTCGGATATATGGGGTGTGTGTGTGTGTGTGTGTACTGCAGAACCCAGCTCCTCTGGGGTGGTGGCTGGGAGGTGTGGGCCCAGGGCGGTGGCCTGCAGAGCCAGAGGCTGACTGTGTTGATAGTGATAATATCCCAAGTGGGAACCAGATTGTGGGGGACAGAGGGCCCTGCAGGGGCTGATGGGGGGTGTTTACTAGAGTCCAAGCAAAATGTGGCACATTCATGACTTAGGGGATGCTTCTAAAGGACCTGGGAATTTATTCAGTGAGATTTACTGATCATTCTCTGTGCAGGCCCGGGAGTGGACTGGGGTTAGGAGGCTGGCAGGATGGGGAAAAGGGACAAATCAGAAAGACCTGCCCTCCAGCAGCTTTCTGTCTAGTAGAGAGGAAAGAATCATCCACAGTGTGCCACCAGAGTGGGTGTGCAGTGTCCTACGGAAAGGTTGTGTCCCATAGGAAGAAAGCAAGTAGGCTTTATGAGGAGATGGCAACTGAGCTGATCCTGTATGGATGCACAGGCAGAATTTGGCCAGGAGGATAGAGAGCAAGGGCATTCCAGGGATACGACAGACTGAACAAAGGTAAAGAGGAGACACTGTACATGGGAGGGTGGGTGTGTCTCCAGGTTAAGGCAATCCATTTGGATTTTCCAGAGCACCACGGCTGAAGGGTAGCAGTGGGACAGGAGCCTGAAGGTCAGACTGGCCCAGCCAGGAAGGCTTCAAACTTTACCCTAAAGACAAAGGCAGGTGCTTGCTTCAGGCAGCACACATACTAAAACTGGAAGGATACAGAGAGGATTAGCATAGCCCCTCTGCAAGGAGGACATGCAAATTCGTGAAGTGTTCCATATTTTTCTATATATAGAAAGCCCTAAAGATTCCACACAAAAAATACTAGAACTGATCAAAGAATTTAGCAAGGTAGCAGGATACAAGTTTAACATACAGAAATTGGTTGCATTTCTTTACACTAACTATGAAATATCAGGAAGGGAATGTAAACTAACAATCCCTTTTAAAATCGCATCAAAAAATAAAATACTTAGGAATAAACCTCACTAGGAGGTGAAAGACATATGCTGAGAACTATAAAACATTAATAAAGGAAATTGAAGATGATTCAAAGAAATGGAAAGATATCCCATGTTCTTGGATTGGAAGAATTAATATTGTTAAAATGGCCACACTACCCCAAGCAGTCTACAGATTTAATGTGACCCCTATCAAAATACCCATTACACTTCTTACAGAACTAGAACAAATAATTCTAAAATTTATATGGAACCATAAAAGACCCAGAATTGCCAAAGCAATCTTGAGGAAAAAAACAAAGCAGGAGGCTTAACCTTCCCAGACTATAGACAATACTACAAAGCTACAGTAATCAAAACAGTGTGGTACTGGCACAAGAACAGACATATGGCTCAATGGAATAGAATACAGAGCTCAGAAATAAACCCATACACCTATGGACAATTAATCTTTGACAAAGGAGGCAAGAATATACAATGAGGACAATGGACAGCCACATGTAAATCAATGAAATTAGAACATACCCTCACACCATACATAAAAATAAACTCAAAATGGCTTAAAGACTTAAATATAAGACAAGACATCATAAAACTCCTAGAAGAGAACATAGGCAAAACATTCTCTGACATAAATTGTACAACTGTTTTCTTAGGTCAGTCTCCCAAGGCAATAGAAATAAAAGCAAAAATAAACAAATGGGACCTCATAGAGCTTATAAGCTTTTGCATAGCAAAGGAAACTGTAACAAAACAAAAGGACAACCTACGGACTTGGAGAAAATATGTGCAAATGATGCAACTGACAGGGCTTAATTTCCGAAACATACAAACAGCTAATACAATTCAATAACAACAAAAACAACAAAAACCAACACGGTTGAAAAATGGGCAGAAGACCTAAACAGACATTTCTCCAAAGATGGCCAACAGGCACATGAAAAGATGATCATCATTGCTAATTATTAGAGAAATGCAAATCAAAACTACAATGAGGTACCACCCCACACTGGTCAGAATGGCCATCATTAAAAAGTCTACAAATAATAAATGTTGGAGAGGGTGTGGAGAAAAGGGAACCCTCTTACACTGTTGGTGGGAATGTAAATTGGTGTAGCCACTATGGAAAACAGTATGGAAGTTCCTCAAAAAATTAAAGAGTTGCCATATGACCCAGCAGTTCCACTCCTGGTCATATACCCAGACAAAACTATAATTTGAAAAGATACAGGCACCCCTATGTTCATAGAAGCACTATTTACAATAGTCAAGACATAGAAACAACCTAAATGTCCATCAACAGATGAATGGATAAAGAAGATGTGCTATACAAGGTGGGGAGGGATGGATTGGGAGTTTGGGATTCGCAGATGCAAACTAGTATATATAGGATGGATAAACAACAAGGTCCTACTGTAAAGCACAGGGAACTATATTCAATATTCTGTGATAAACCATAATGGAAAAGAATATGAAAAGGAGTATATATATGTATAAGTGACTCATTTTGCTGTACAGCAGAAATTAACACAACACTGTAAATCAACTATACTTCAATAAAATTAAAAAGACAAAGGCAGGTCCCCAAGAGCAGGCAAGTTACTCTGTGTTTCAGCCTATTTTAGGAACCCCCTCCCCTGAAGGCAGGCATCTGGGCCACTCTTTTCTGTTTGAGAGAGGTTGAGAGTCCAGACTCAGGCAAATCCAGTGGCTTATCGATTGTGGAATCATTAAAAAAAAAGTTATAGAATGAATGCAAAGAAAGGCCAGAAGTTGAAACCTGAGAGGCTTTTACTGGGGAACAAAAAGAAATGGAGGAGGGGGACTTCCCTGGCAGCACAGTGGTTAAGAATCCACCTGCCAGTGCAGGGGACACAGGTTCGATCCCTGGTCCAGGAAGATCCCACATGCCGCAGAGTGGCTAAGCCCGTGCGCCACAACTACTGAGCCTGCGCTCTAGAGCCCGCGCACTGCAACTACTGAGCCCAGGTGCTGCAACTACTGAAGCCCATGCGCCTAGAGCCCGTGCTCCGCAACAAGAGAAGCCACTGCAATGAGAAGCCCATGCACCGCAATGAAGAGTAGCCCCCATTCACCTCAACTAGAGAAAGCCCTCACGCAGCAACAAAGACCCAACGCAGCCAAAAATAAGTTAAAAAAAAAAAAAAAAAGAAAGAAATGGAGGTGGGAAAGGCCCCCTCTACTGTCCACACTGTCCATCCTTCCCATCCCCCAACTCTATAAATTACTCAAGTCTTTTAAAGCTGGTTTCCTCTGGTCTCGGAGGTGTCTCAGACAAGTTCTCATAGAATGCATCACTATACAGAATACGGGCCTGGGATGTGCTCTCCATTTAAGAACCTGAGGCCTCGGGGGGCAGGTTTGAAGGCAGCTCAGTTCAGACCTCCCAGCAGGAAGGGATGAGGTGGCTGAAGGCCTGGGTCAGAGCCTGTCTGGGGTTGCAGGCCTGGGGGAAAAGAGGGGAGCAAGCCCTCAGAGGGAGATGGGGCAGGAGGGGTTTGTCCTGACAGCATTTGCTGGGGGAGGGGCTCAGCCTCCGGTTTGAGAGAGGGGAAGGCTGAGATGCTCAGAGTTGTGTAACCTTGCCATGACTGTGTCCTTCTGTGTAAAATGGCAATGGCGACATCTAACGTCAGAGGGCTGTGGGAACACCTGAGGTGATGGATGTGAGAGCATTTTGTAGTGGAAGAACCGTGATACAGATGGGTGTCATGGTGCTGACTGGGTGCTCTATCCACACCACCACCTGGGAAACTGACACTTTCCCTCAGCTCCCAGACAGATGCCTGGTTGCCCTATAGTTTGACACCACTTCCTAATTCAGCTCTCACGGTTGGAGCGCCCCTGTGGCCATGCTTAAGGTTTCATTTTGGTGGGGGGTAGCGAAGATCACTCTGGGTTTGCCCACAGAAGGGGCAGGTCAGTGGCAGAAGGCTGCATCAAACCAGTGGGCTCTGGAACTTGACTACTGGGTTCAGGTCCTGGCTCTGACACTTCTGGGACCTTGGGCAACTTCTTCCTTTTCAGCATTATTGGGGTAGAATTAACAAACTTTGTGCAAGTTATTAACCTCTCTGTGTCTCCGTTTCCCTATCTCCAAAAACGGGGATTATAATAGTACTTTCTTCCAAGGGTAGGGGTGACGATTAAATAAATTATTACATGTAATGTTCTTAGAACAGTGTCTGGCCCTGAGGAATTGCTATAAATGCTTTAGGCATTTTGATGATTACCTGTGGCCGAATTTGAGCCCAAGCCCACCGCAGATGGAAGAAAAGAAATGTAAGATTTACCCACTCTGTGCCAGTTTGGTAGTGCTTACCCTGTTTCATCCTAGGAGGAACTCCATGTGCGAGGTGAGCACAGTGAAGCTCAAGAGGCGATCCTCCGAATGAGCACGTCACCCCGTTGGCGAGCAGCAGAGCTGAGATTCAAACTCAGGTTTCCTGCCTCAAACCTCACGCTCTTCCCCCTCTGCCAACAGCCTCCACTGAACCATGGGGAGTGATGGGAACCAGCATCTGCTGAACACCTGCTGCATGCTGGGTCCCTAAACTGTCATGTCACCGTCTCCCCACACAGGGTGTGGAGGTCAAGTGAGGCAGCGTTCCGTCACGGTCCTGCTCAGGACTGCAGTGACTCCCTCTTGCCTGCTGAGTTCAGCACCAGTGCCCACCTGGCTGCAGGGTCCAGCCCACTCTCCTTTCACTCTTTCCTTTGGATTCCCTACACCCTGCTCACTGGGGCCACCTGTGCTGAAGGCTGGAGCACCTGCGCCCCGCTCCCCTGGGCCTGTCTCAGGGAGTTAGCACTCCTCAGAACTTTTAGGAGAGGGGAGAACAATTACTTCGTAGTGTTTTTGGGGAGAACTTTTTTTTTTTTTTTTTTTTTGCGGTACGCGGGCCTCTCACTGCTGTGGCCCCTCCCGTTGCGGAGCGCAGGCTCCGGACGCGCAGGCTCAGCGGCCACGGTTCACGGGCCCAGCCGCTCCGCGGCATGTGGGATCCTCCCGGACCGGGGCACGAACCCGCGTCCCCCGAATCGGCAGGCGGACTCTCAACCACTGCGCCACCAGGGAAGCCCTGGAGAGAACTTTTGAGATTGTTTTTTTCATTTACCCCCATTGTTAGTCTTCCTATTAGCCCCACCTTAAAGTAATTTATTCATGACCTTTTTCTGCAACGTTCTGCATTTTCCAGACATCTTCTGTCAGGAGTCCCTTCCCCTCCTGGGGTCCGTAATTACTCTTGCAGATGGAATTACTGGTGCTAAGGACTAAGCAGGGAGATGGCTGGGGAGGGGCCAGGCTAGGTGGGGCTTTGGAGCTTCAGGGCAGGGGTAGCAGGTGGGGAGTGGGCTCTTCCTTTGCTCCAGACCCACAGCCTTGGCGGGCGAGTTAGTCTGCGGCCTGGACCCCACTGCTCTCCCTCACGCCTCTGGGTGCACACACCTGGCACTGCTTCTAGCCTTCCCAGCAACGTGTCTCATCTCAGCCTCACCCCAGACCAAGGATACAGGGAGCAGGGTTTGTGCCCCATTTTGCGGAAGCTGAAGTTAGGCACAGAGAGGTGAAGGGACATGGGTAAAGTCAAACAGTGAGTAGGCGGCCGAGCCAGGGTTGGAGCCCAGGTCTGACTCCCGGCTGGCCTCTGCTCAGCACTGACTACCCCGCACGGCTGTCCTGAGGCGAGCTTGGCCTTGGAGCCATAAGCCCTGGGTTCTAGGCCCAGTTCGAGGTCCTGGTAGGTCCGGTCTTATAACTGCTCTGAACTGCAGTTTCCTCATCTGTGAGATACAGCTAACAATACTCGCCCTGCTTTCCTCACAGGAGAGCTGTGAGGACTTAACAAGCTTAGGTGTGAGACAGCTAGCTGGGTAAACTGTAAAGTGCTGCCCCACAGGAAGGGAGGGAGACCGAGGGTCCCAGCCACCTCCCCTTGAAGACAAAGGGCAGGAAGTCACTAGGTTCCAACTGAGAAATAAGGTAGCTAGGGTTGTCCGCTCTCCTGGGAAAAGGCCTGAGAGAGTGTCAAAGCTGGCTATTTACCACAGATCCACAGCCCTCTCCTCTCCAGACAACTTTTGTTTGTGGCTCAAAGTGTAGGCTCTGGATTCAAACAGCTATAGGCTCAGCTCCTGGTGACCACGGACCAACTAGGGAAAGTTACTTCAGCTCTCTGAGCCTCAGTTTCCTCATCTGCAAAGTGGGGATCCTCACAGCCTCTACTTACAGGGTTGCTGCGAGGATTAAGTAAAATAACGTGTGAAAAACAGAGAGCCTGGCCTAGGGCCCGCCACGGTTCCTCAGTGCTCCAAATGTGGGCCACTGTCACCCTCACTCGGCCATCCACTTCCTCCAGACCTTTCAGGGAAGCTCCTCTGACTCGTGGCCCCGCCCCACGCTGTAGAGTCTGCGGGGTGGCCAGGACTGGGAGTTGGAAAGGGAAGAATTACCCCATCATCGCCAGAGACTTGGAAAAAAGGAAAACTGGGAGTGTTTAAAGCATGGATGCCTCAGACCTGCCCCGAGAGCTTCTTCTGCTGTATGGAGAGAGCTGAAGGGACCAGGCCGGAGACCCAAGCCCCAGCTCCGGACCCCAGTAATGAAGGCAGTGATAAAGACGCAAGGAGCACGGCCAGGAGAGGGTGGTGTGACGGGGGGACTGTTTATTTTTTAGAACAGAAGAGTCAGCAAGTTTTCCTAATAAATCTACAAACCATGGAGTCCCAGAGGGGGAAGGCTGGACTCAGCCTTTGTAACATAAAACCAATTTTCCCTATTTTGCTCTGTGGATTAATTGCCAACATGATTTGACACTCTGGTGACACCCCTATCCCTCTCTGCCCTGGGAAAAATCAGTAGGTGTCTGCTGTGGGGACAGTGAACTCATGAGATGGAGGTGAAGGTGAAGGTGGAAAAGCATCTGACTGGGAGCTAGGTCACTCGCTTCACGTCCCAGTTCTACCAATGATTTGCGTGTGACCTAAGTCACTTTCCCTGTCTGGACCTTGGTTGCCTCCTTTGCAAAATGAGAGGGTGCACCAGGGAAGCACTGAGCGTTCTGCCAACTCTGCCACTGTAAAGGGTAATACTCATTTTGTGCTCACACAGACCAGGAAGGGCAGGCATTATTAACCCATTTAACAGATGGGGAACTAAGGCTCAAAGAGGCTGAGTACGTTGCCTAAGGTCACACAGCTACAGAGCGGAAGACTTGGGATTCCAATCCAGGCCTGTCTGACCCCGAAGTCCATGACCTTTACCTCCAGTAAACACAAGGAAGCTTGACAATCATTTATTGAACATTCAGTACATGCCAGGCTTTTTCCTAAGCACTGTGCATATTTTATCTAATTCAATCCAAAGAAAAACACTAGAATGTAGTGCCATTATTTCCCGTTTGATAGATGAAAAACTAAGGCTTGAGAAGCATAAGTAACTGGGCCAAGGCCATTCAGCAGATGACGACGGAGCTGGGATTTGAGTACTGGACTATGTATGTGTGTGTGTGTATGTGTTTATGTTTTTGGATCATTTCTGCTATTTTGCACTACCTGTGCTCCTCTGCTCACACGGGCATGGCAGCTAGAGAGTGAATTCCTCAATCCCAGCACAGCATCCAGGAAAATCTTTTACTATAATAATTAGGAAGCTAGTCAACGGTGGGGTGGTCAGGGGATGAGAAGCTGGTTTTCTAGGCATGGGGCTAACAGCCTGACCTCAGTGTGACGAAGCACGAAACAATTAGAACAGGAAATGCACACACATTATATATGTCACCTGGCTCTAATTTTCAGTCCACATTCTCTTCTGGCCCCGCAGCTGCCCTCTCTCCCTAGTTTCAGCTCAAGAGCCACACAAGAGGCAGACAGGCGCTTTACCCAGCTGGTGGGGGTGTGTGTGTGTGTGCTGGGGGAGGGTGACGTCTTCAAAGGATATAGGAAACCTTGGAGGAAAATTCGGTCACTGCTCCACTGCTATGGATTTTTGTAACTCTCATCCCCCTCCCACCTTCACTGGCCTGAGCAGCTGAGGTTTGCCTGTGACCTACCGACAGCGGGGAGAGAGGGGAGAAAAATGGGTAAACTAGTTCATTTGGGTGATGGAGTGCCCGTTTCCCTCACCAGTATGCAAGGTTCAATAACGTCAGACAGGGCTGCAAAAAATTGCAGCATAAATAGATGAGCCCTTTAAGGTAATAGAAATTCTGTCATCCGGGGAGAAATACAGACCCTGAACCCCATGGGAGGGGACACCAGGCCCCCCTCCCCCGCCTCCCACACTCCCCGACCCTCTTATAGCCGGAGCTGAAAGGGAGCATCTGTGCTGAGGAACGACCAGAGGGCCCCCTATCTCCCGGCCACACAAGCTCAATGCAGGGAGGAGGTCTGGGAAATCAAGTCTTTGTAGCTCTGGCAGTGACCTCACATGCTGTTCACTCCAGGTGCCAAGGTGGCAACAATTAGTTTTAGAGCAGTGGAGGAGGCTTCATCAGGCTGGCCACGTAGGTGAGGCCTTAATGAAGGAAAGCTGGTCAGCAGAGGAATGTGGAGGGGCTGAGAAACTGGCCTTCTCCCCCCTGTGATGGGAAAGTCTATTCTTCATTCTGTGGCTGCTCTTGGGAACCCTGGAGCCCTTGGGAACCCTGCAGCTCCCAGCCAGGAGGAAGTTTCAACTAACTCTGCTCTCTTCCCCTCGCCCCTATTTCCACCTGTACCCCAAAACAGGGGACTCAGGCCTGGACCAGTCAGCCTCTTCAGCTGGGGGACCCCTTGGGTAAGTAACAACAGCAGCAATAGCAGTGGCAGCATCACCAACAATAATGATAATAATAGTTAACAATTGTTGAACGATTACTAATATACCAGGTATTCTAGTTATTTTATATGTATGAATTAATTTAATCAGCCCATTCATTGGACTTTTTTATTATTACCCTTTCACGTATGAGAAAACAGAGGCACAGGAAGGTTGTATCTTGCCCGAGGTCACACAACGAATAAGCAGCAAAGCTGGTACATGAAGGCAGGGAATCTGGCTCTAGAGTCTCTGGCTAACACCACTATATAGCATTGCGTAAGGTAGAAACTCATACCATTTGCCCAAAGAACCTGGAGATGATGCTGGGGGACAGCTGCTCCAGTCCCACTGCAGCTGCCTGTTTATCTGAAGTGCAGAGAAGCCAGTGGGTAGATTTAAGCTCCCGCCCTGCTGGCAAGGCCCTTCGGAAATGCCATGAATTTCCTTCCTATAAAGGTCAGTTCTGGAAACTTCTGCTAAGGGCATTCATTGCTCTTCCCAAGACTTTTATTCATTTCAAAGTGTCCTGAGCAAGATATTCACATGGTAGCCATGTGGTGGGGGAAGGCAGTAGGAGGTGCAGGGTTGGAGGGAGACAGACTCTGAGCCGTGTGCTGTGGGAACAGAGGAGATGAAAGCGTTAATTCTAAAGTGAGGAATATTCAGGGAACACTTCATGGAAGAGGCAGCCTTTGATTTTAGCCTGAAAGGCTGACAAGGATTTTCATAGACTGAGATAAAGACAGTGGGGAGGGCATTCTAGGAAGAGGGAAAAGCTTGAGAAACAGCACAGGCAGAGGCCCAAAGCAGACGCTGTGTCTGGGGAAAAGAGGATATGTGCGGCCACAGCACAGGTTTGTGGCAGGTAGCAGGGGATTAGGTTAGGGTGGACTAACTAGTTTTAAGGGCAGGTTACAAAGGACTGGGGTTTGAGCTTTATTTGGTGGGTAATGAGAAGCCATGGAGAGGGGTGATGGGACCCCAATTTCCAAGTGGATGGATAGCTTCACTTAGTCCCCTCAACCACAACACTCTCCCCTCACTTCCTGAATCATCTCTCACTTGGATACTCCCAGGACTCTGCCAGCTTGAGACCCCTATCATGTGACCCTCACTCTGCCTTCCCCTACCCCTGTTCACCCTGGTGCTCTGGCTGGGTAAGGAACCTGGGTTCTAACAGGGCAAGAGCAACCTTGCAGCAGAAGCTCGTGGGAACTGTCCAAGGTGCTGAACCAATGCCACGCCCAATTTTAAGTACTCCCATGTTAAAGATTGGCTCCCACACCATTGTTTCTGTTGGACAGAGAATTTCATTCCCATCTTATAGATGAGAAATGGAAGCCCCAAGAGTTAGAAGAACCAGAGCTAGGAACTTGGTTTCTTGCCTTTCAGCCCAGGGCTCTTTTCTCGCACTCAGCGGCCCCAATGTAGTCCAGCATTGCATACCTGAAGTGATTCCATTGCTGCTGCCAAGCTAACATGTAAAATGCTCAGACTCTCTTCCCACTTCCATCCCTATGTTCATTTCCCCAAACACTGACAGGTATGTCCATCCCACAGCGCATCCTGACACTGGCCACTGAGGGCGATCCACAGGTGCTTGGGTGGACCTGCCTGGAACAGCAGCTGTGCACGTTTATGGCTTTATTGCATCGGGAATCCCTGGGCATAACTCATCCTGACACTCTCCTTGGAAGGGAGTGCCGGGCTTGAGGGAAGCAATGTTCTCCCACACTGTCACATTTCACCAGCAATGACTGCCATTTTACTGGACATCTAGTGTTCCAGGCCCTGAGCCGTGAACTTCCCATTTGAAGTTTCTCACTCTCATGGCTAAGTCTCCTCTTAACAGATGAGGAAATTCAGACTTAGGCAGGATAAGTGACTTTTCAGTAGGGACAGTGGGGATTGGAAGGCCATGATCTGAACCCAGATTTGTGTGGTTCCATGGTGATCCATCAGTCAAAGTCTATCATCTAATAGATGAGAGCTGTGGTGGCTCCCACCACTACTGGCTTTGTGATCATGGGCAAGTCACTTATCCTGTTTGAACTTCCTCTCCTCATTCTCAAGCTGAGGCATGTGAAAGTGCACCTCTGGAGGGCTCCTGTGAGGAACAGAGATGAAGCATTTGGCAAGGACTCAGTAAGTGTTTGCTGCTAATGTGAATATGACTTATTATTGGGCACAAGCTCTTAGAAGGCTGGATGGGCATCTGATTAGCCTTTCCATACCCCCAGCAGCTCCCCAAGTTCTTGGCAGAGAAAATATCCAGTGTCCCGGGAAGGAAGGAGAAAGAGTGTAAGGGTTAGAACACCTGAGTGTCAGGTGGGCTTGTTTCTGCCCCATATTCTTACGGCCTCAGGGGGTGGGGACCACCTGGCTGGATCAGGCACGCCTCTGGGCTCCCAGGGGTCGTTCAGTACTCCTCATGGTTATGTTGAGCCTGAGGCCATTCTCAGCCCTCAGACTCTGAGAGACTCTGTTTTCACAAATGTATCCCAACATCCTCCCTAAAGAGCCCTTGGCAGGAAGAGCTCTGATGGGAGAGGACAGCTGAGGATATGGCCTCACAGCCATTACCATGTTGGCTACTCACATCCAATAGCAGACAGGACTGATGTGACTCTCACCTTACAGATGAGGACACTGAGGCCCAGCAAGGTAAAGCGACATGTCCAAGGTTACTGAGCTGAGGCTCAAGGTCTCCAAACTCTCAGAAAAGGGTTCTTTTAATTAGTCTCAAATTAATTGCCCATCCTAAAACTCTTTCAAGGAAAATGGCAGGTGCATAAATTCACAAACCAACTAACAAATAGAGGCAATGCTAATTATCACTGACTGCAGGACATTTTGGGGAGGGTCTCAGCCAAGTCTGCTTTCTCACTGCTCTGATCTCCCACGCTGACCAGAGCTGGCTAGCTGCAGGAAGTTGCATTCATTCAGAAGCTGGAGTGAGGGCAATAGTTTGGTTTCCCCCTTGGAACCTGGTGTGTGTGGAAATGAGCCACGCTGGATGAGAGCAATTGACTATTCCGTAATCACCTCAAGCAGCTCCTGCTCAACACCCGACAGCGTCCCAAAAGAACCTTTCCAGGTAAAATGAGGCTTGGCAGGAGGAGATGGATGGGAAGTCACAGGGTCTCACCAGGGCCGCTTGGCTCACAATCTGTCTTATTTAGCCCTGAGCCCCAGGCAGGTGGGACTCCACATCAAGAAGATTCCTACAAGTGCCAAGTCCCCCAAAGTTCAA
Source organism: Physeter macrocephalus (assembly GCF_002837175.3). Lineage (NCBI taxonomy): Eukaryota > Metazoa > Chordata > Mammalia > Artiodactyla > Physeteridae > Physeter > Physeter macrocephalus. Next base: position 58,532,175 of record NC_041224.1, read on the forward strand.
GAGCAGGAAGTCATTTGCATCCCAGATGGGAGGAAGAGAGGCAGTGGCCTGGCCTCCAGATTCCTGGACCCATGGCCTGGGGGCAGTGGGCCCACAGACGCTAGCCTCTCTAGGACCACCCCCAACCTTCACCCACCCAGGGCCTGGATTTCCCCTTCTTTAGAGGAGCAGTGACTAGGCAGGCAGCTGGGGGTGAAGAAGGGGGAACAGGGAGGCCCATAGACAATGTATACAATCAGCCTTTAACAACCTCAGTGAGCCCCCCTTCCCCTGGCCAATACACACACACACACCCACTTGTTCCTACTTTCTCTCATTTCCTCCAGAAGGGTGTGTTTCCTGACTTGGTCTGTGGAGTCTGCATAGTAGACCATCTTAGAAATCAGTCAGTTCATCTCCCCCTGCACACTCGCCATTGACAGATGAGGGAACTAGGACCCTGAGAACGGAAGCCGCTTGCCCAAAGTCAGAACTACCCTGGTAGCCAAGCTAGGACTGGGGTCTGGATGTCCCCCGAGAAGTCTTGTGTGGTCACTTCATTTTGGCTTCAGTCACCTGATCACTTGACTAGGTGAGACTTTTAATCCCAAACAATCATTGCTCCTACCCAAACCCCAAACCTCGGGCACTCCATTTTTCTATGGAAGTTATGGACCAAGCTCACACCAATAAAAGTAAATTAGAGAGGAAACCTGCAGGAGGGACAGATCTTTTTCTCTTTTGAAGATGCCACTGGAGTCACCTTCACCCAGTTTTATCTGCACTGGGGAGGGGGAAGAAGGAGCTGAACAGAGTTTTGTTGTATAGACCAGGGGCAACCTGCCCACAAAAGACATTGTCACCAGGCAAACCCATACTCTTACATCATGACAAGGGCTTCCTTCCAGTGGATCGCCACCTTGGCAGCACACTGGCCACAACCAGACCACACTCAGACCAAATATATCAGCATCTCCAGGAGGGGGCAGGGGCATCAGTGTTTGTAGAGCTCCCCAGGTGATTCCAATGGGCAGCAAGTTGAACACCATCCTCTTCCTACTCAAAGTGAGGCCACTGACCAGTAGCGTTGGCATCACCTGGGAGCTTGTTAGAAGCGCAGAACCGGGACTTCCCCAGTGGTCCAGTGGGTAAGACTCCACACTCCCAATGCAGAGGGCCCAGGTTCAATCCCTGGTCGGGGAACTAGATCCTGCGTGCATGCTGCAACTAAGAGTTCGCGTGCCACAGGGTTCGCATGCCGCAACTAAGAAGTCTGCATGCTGCAACGAGAGCCCGCGTGCTGCAACTAAGACCTGGCACAGCCAAAATAAATAAATAAACAAATAAATAAATAATAAATGTTTGAAGGGGGAAAAAAAAAAAAAGAAACGCAGACCGTAGGCACCTCCTCAGATCTACTGGATCAGAACCTGCACTTTACCAAGGTCTGCTGGCGGTTTCTGAGTTCACTAAAGTCTGAGAAGCACTGAGGCAAGGTACTCCATACAGTATAGCCCATCTCTACACCTGACAGCAACTTTGCAAGGCAGGTGTTCCATTCCACAGGTGAGGAAACTGATCCCGAGAAAGGTTAACTCACTGGCCCAAGGTCACACAGTTGGTGAGTAGGACAGCCAGGATGTGACCCTGGGCTGGTTGCAAAGGCCACTCTTTGTACCACACAAACCACTTCTTATAGCACCATAAAAGATCTGGCCATGGGGTCCCCTGAATGTTTGGGTCCTCAGACCCACTGGGCATGCCCCACCATTGAACAGGATTCCACTTCCAATGTCAAGTTCCTTGGAATCAAACCTCATAAAGACCAGCATAATTCATGAGGAAATACAAATAGTAAACAAACACGTGGGGGAAAGGTTTACTCTCCCTAGTAATCAGAGAAATGCAAATTAGAGCAATATTGAGGAGCCTTTTCTACCTATATAATTAGCAAAAATTAAAAAAAAGAAAAGAATGTTAGCAGAGTTGTTTTGAAATAGGTACATTCATACATGGCTGGTGGTGGTGTAGATTTATATAACCCTTGAGGAAAGTAATATGGCCACATCCATCAAGAGCCATAAATACATTATGCCCACTGACCCTGGGAAGTCACCCTAAGGAAATAATTCAATAGGAGGGGAAATGTTCTTTGTAGGAAGATGCTCATTGCAACATTTGTTGTGAACATTGGAAACAAATCAGTATTCAGCAGTAAGGGAATGGCTGAGTCCGCAGGGGGTCTATCAGCTCCTGCAGTGTCATGCAGCCATTTAAAATGATAATTAAGAAGCCCAAGCAGCAAATATGGGAAAAAAGAGAGCAAAATACAAAACTCTGTGCTTATTATGTGCTCTGTGGTTATTATGATGGAAAAATATTGTGTGCATAGGATATGGACGCAATATCCAAACCAGTTGTCTTCTTTGTCCAATATGGACGCAATATCCAAACCAGTTGTCTTTGTCCAAACACCAAAGACAACTGGTGTTGCAGGGTGAGGGGACAACGGAAAGACACCTTCCTTCCATTACTTTTACAGTTACAAACCCCAGTAGAATTGGCCTTTAAGAACAGCCTTGGCAGCTCTCTGGTCATGGACTCTATCTCTGAGTGGTACATGGAGACACCCTCATTCTGCATCCATGGGCACAGGGCCACACTCCCTGATTCCACCTGGAAGTGGGAGGAGCTGGCCCCTCCTTTCCTGTGTAGGGGCGGGGCTGGGCGGAGAGGCCATGGGAGTCCCCTCCCATCTTACCATGAAGCCTGGGGCACAAGTGCAGCTCCCAGTGACGCTGTGGCAGTTGGCGCCGTTCTGACAGGTGCAAGGCAGCTGGCAGCCATCGCCATAGTAGCCAGCAGGGCAGGATTCACTGCAGTGGTGGCCAGACCACCCTGGCTGGCAGGTGCAAGCTCCAGTTACTGGGTGGCAGCTGAGCAGATGAGAGAAGGATGAGAGGACAGTCTGGTCAGGAATGCGGCCATATTCCACCCTCTGCCCACCCCAAGTCTGCTCTGCCCAGGGCTGCAGGATCAAAGGGCCTCTGAAGTTAAATTTCTTTCTTTTTTTTTTTTGGCAAGTATTTTCCCCCAGTTGTGTGTTGTTTATTTATTTATTTATTTATTTTTGGCTTAGTTGGGTCTTAGTTGTGGCCCGTGGGATCTTCTGTTATGGCACGTGGGATCTTTCGTTGCAGCGCGGCCTTCTCTCTAGTTGTGGTGCGTGGGCTCCAGAGCGTGTGGGCTCTGTCGTTGTGGCACGTGGGCTCTCTAGTCATGGCACGTGGGCTCAGTTGCCCCACGGCATGTGGGATCTTAGTTCCCCAACCAGGGATCGAGCCCCCATCCCCTGCATTGGAAGGAAGATTCTTAACAACTGGACCACCAGGGAAGTTCTGAGGTTAAATTTCTTAATGTATTATTTGTTTGCCAGACGATGCCAAGATTACATGGTCTTATTACATGTTTCTTATTAGCCCCAAGAAACTGAGGCTCATAGTTGTTATATAATTTGCCTAAAGTTACATAGCAAGGAAGTGGCAAAATCAGGATTAGACACAGGTCTCCTGACTCCCAAACAAGTGCTCTTTATAATACAAATACACAGAGACCAAAGCAGGAGGCAGCCTCTTCCCTTATGGACTGTGAGGTCCAGCACTTCACCCACTCTGCACCCAAGGCAGATGCCCAGTGTGTGGGCAGGCACAAGAGGGCTGCAGTGAGACCCAGTTACTCTGCATATTGTAGGTACTCAATGAACATTTGCTGAGTTAAAATGGAACCTTGGGGCAGATGTGGCCTCCCCTCTATGGCAATGTCTGTATTGGAGAGGATACCCTCCATCCATGCATTGCTAGGGCTCTTTAAGAGGAAGCAAGATCGTCTCCATCCCCTCTCTGGCTAGCCCAGCGAAAGAACCATTTGTCTGGAGGCAGGGGCTGCCTGGCATGACCTCTAGAGAGTCAGGCAAACTCTGGCTGGCAGAGGTCTGATCCAACAGCCAATATGCATCCATGATGCCGGGTGTGGTGACCATTTTCTTCTCAGAGCTTCTGTGGGGAGTGTAATTGACTGATGGCCCTAGCTACTGCGTCTGAAATCCATCACTACATTTTCTCAGAGGTCACACTTCCCCTGGGCTGCTCTCAGCTAGAGCACAGCAGGGATATTAAGGTCGACACACTCCTGGGAAATCTGGGACTCCTCTGATGGACACGTTTGGCTTAAAGACTCCCCATCTTGCCAAACTTTCTTAGAACTGTGCTTCAGTCTAAAAGTTTCCAATCAACCTTCCTTCCTTCCCTCTTTCCTTCACACAGGTCAGACCTGCATTGCAGTCTCATGCTCTCCTAGCCTGCCCAGCCCCTTCCCCATTTTCCCTCATAGCTGTGTCCCTAGTAAATCTCTTGCTCTCGGCATCTGCTTCTGGGAGAGCCCAGACTAACACTCCAGAGAAGATGCTGGATGTCAGAGACAAGCTTCTTGGATTCCCTGTGTCATCGGCTTCCTTGCCCTGGAGTCCAGCTCAGGGGATATGGTCCGATGGCGCATGCTCTGGGCTGGCGGGAGGAGCCTACGTACAAATCTTGGTTCTGCTAAGTTCCACGAGGATATGGGCTTTGTCTCCCTCGGTCATTGGTGGATCCCCAGTGCCTGGCTCATATTCACTGCCTAATTAAATATTTGGGAACGAACAGTACTTTTTTTTTTTTTTTTTTTTTTGCGATACGAGGGCCTCTCACTGCTGTGGCCTCTCCTGCCACGGAGCACGGGCTCCGGACGCACAGGCTCAGTGGCCATGGCTCACGGGCCCAGCCGCCCCGCGGCTGCTGTGGCCTCTCCTGCCACGGAGCACGGGCTCCGGACGCACAGGCTCAGTGGCCATGGCTCACGGGCCCAGCAGCCCCGCGGCACGCGGGATCCTCCCGGACCGGGGCAGGAACCCGCGTCCCCTGCATCGGCAGGCGGACTCCCAACCACTGCGCCACTAGGGAAGCCCATGAACAGTACTTTTACTACGAGTAATTATTTTCTGTCTGTTGACTTGTTTATCACCTGTCTCCCCACCAGGTGGCAGCTCCATGGGGGAGGGCCCTTTGTCTATTTCACTTCTGTATTGTACCCCAATGGCCAGCAGAGTCCCTGGCACCGTGAAGATACTAATACATATTTGGCAAATGAATTAATGGACAAACTAATTGTATGAAGCCCAGCCAATTTCTGGGAGCCCTGATTTTCTCATGGAAAATGAGGGATGGACAGGAGCAGACAGTTCCTGAATAGTAAGTGCAAGTAGCTAATAGTCATTTTGGAAAATGTTTAGTCTCATTAATCATCAAGTCAAAACAACAATTGGATATCACTTTTTCTCTATCAAAATGGTAAAGTTTTTTTGTTTTTTTTTTTTAAAGGGACAATGCTCAGTGCTGGTAAAGGTTTCTGGAAAACAATGTGGGGTTATATATCAGGAGTCCTAAAAATATTCAGACCCTTTGGTCTTGTAATTCCATTTCTAAGAATCTATCCTAAGGAAACAGTCACAGTTGTAGAGAAAGATTTATGCATGGAGATGTTCCCCAAAGCATTATTTATAACAGTGGAAAAATGGGGGCAATTTAAATAATAATAAATAATATGTGACCAGGCTATTAAAGCACCAGGCACTTTACACCTATATTTCTAATCTTCAAGTAAGCCTGTGAGTTATGCATTAGAGCATCTATTTTTCAGATGGCACTTGGAGGTTATATGACTTGCCCAAGGTCACACCACTAACTCAGTGGCAGCTGGGATTCAAACCCAGGTCTTTCTGGCCATGTTCTGGTCACTGCCTCATGCTGCCTCTGACACCAGGGTACTGGTTAAATGAATTATGACAATTCATATGAAGGCATGTTAGAGAAGTATTCAAATGTTTTCCAGTCTACTTAATGATATGACATAAGGGTAAGTGAAATAAGCAAATTGTGTATAAAGTCATGATCTAAAATATGAAAAAAAAGTGAATCAGAAATGGATGAAGAATGAACAAATTACAACAAAATGGTTTTTGTACTCACCCCTGGATTGAGAAATTATGAGTGACTCTGAGTTTTTTCTTTAAATTTCTATGTATTCTCTGCCTTTCTCAAACTGAGCATCTATTATATTCAGAAACAGACAAAAAGTGATAAAAATTATAATATGTAAAAAAGAATGTGTGGAAAGAATGGATGTTTGAAGACTTCCTGACTTTCACGGTTCTAGAAAAATTCCTTCCTGGGTCCCACACTGTAAGGGGAAATAGTGGCCTGCACGGGTGTCATGGGGCAGGAGGCCCCTACTTGGTGGCCCTGACCCTCAGCCAGACAGTTGTTGGGTGCTCCTCTCTGTCCCCAACACTCCCAGCAAAGCCCTAAGGCATGGCCTTTCTCGGTTCCAACTTTTTAGGGGTCTCCTCTGAGGTTTTGGTTTAGGGTCAGAGGGACTGGCTGGGTCACAGTCGTGGAGACTGACATGCTTGGACCCAGGAAGTAACCCGGCAGTGCTGGCTGCCGCCATCAGCTCTGTCCAGCCCCTGAGATTCTGAAGGGTCTCAGGCGTCCTTCTCCCCTTCTTTCAAGAGATTCTCTCGTTACAGGTCCTTGCTCTGGTGTGACGACCACCCTGTGAATAGCATACTAGACGCACGGTGAGCTGGCGAACGCTGGCCTCTAAGCTCTCCTGCGTTTCTGCTTTCCATCTTAACCACCGGTGTTTTGGATGCTTAGGGGTGTGTCTCAACACCAATTTTACCTTTTTACTCTGAGAAACCAGAAAGCTCAAAACCAAACCTGAGATCATTTCTTTCTCTCTCCTTTCATATCCCTAAAATTCTATTTTAAAAAACAAAACACCTCTGTTTTCTTAATTTGATTACTTGTCACTTATTATAGAAACTCCAAAATCCCTTTGAAAAGAGGGTGGGGAATGATCCCTGGCTCAGTGATTAGGACTGAAAAGTGCCATCACCATGCTCTCGGCACCTTTGTCACATCTCCCTCTCCCTGGTGTCCCCTGCTCCCTGCCCCGTTGGTGGCAGAGCCATTCCCTTGGGTCACATGGCAGGCAAGTGACTCCTGCTTAGGCTGGTTTGGCTTGCTCTGCCTTTTTTTTCCCCCTCACCTTTCTCCATTTCCCCCAGACATAGATTAATCACAAGTTAATAGGAGCCGAAAGCTGAACAATACAGGAATCTTTTCAGGGTGGAATTTTCTGCCAGTTTTTCCTGGCTGCTCTGAGATTTCTATCAATGCTGCATCTGGTGGCTAAGTCAAATCTTTCAAAGGTAATCCACAATCATGGCTGCTGGAATTCGTCTATGACAATCCAATTGTGGAGGGGACGTGGACAAGGTCTGACACACAGGTGTTCCCTTTCTCAAGGTTATTCCTTTATGAAGGAAGGAGTCTGCTTTGTGTGTGCTACAGAACATTTATAAAGGGAATGAAGTGTGGGGAATTTCACCAGCCACTTCTTCCTTCCCAGGGCACGTGGGTTCAACCTCTTTGAAGCAGCCTCTCCAGAGGGGCACAGAGCCGGGAGAGGCTGGGGCTAGTTGAGGAGGGTTTTCTATGGTTGGGGGTTGGGAAGACTTTGTTTCTCTAGGAAAGATGCTCAAGGCCTTCCTGGCAAGCTGTCTTGGAGGGGCTCTGCTGCAAGCTCTTGCAGAAGCCAGCAGGGAAATGAGGCAAGGCTTCTGGGGATCCCACACTCTGTCTCTCAGGGAGCTGGGCGGAAGCTTCACTTTCAAAGATCACAAAGAAAACTTCTATCCCCCACTGGGCTGATAAAAGGTGATAGACAGATTGGGAAACTAAGACAGAGGAGAAGTACACATATCAGGACACTGACTCAGGCAGAGGTAGTTCTAAGGCCAGGACTGAGGGGTCCCCGGCCTACCCAGAACCTGCAGCTTAACTGCCTTGGGATCAGGAGTCCTAGAGTCATCCTCTGCTTTTCTTGGATCCTGAGAGAAGGCTCTAGGATGGGACAAAGGCTCACAGGAAGAGAGGAGTGACCTGCGTCCACAGAGAGGAAGAGAGCTGTTCTCTGTGTCCCTGAGAACGAAGCCAAGCGCAGCATGAGAGAGGTGCAGTGAGACCACAGGCTCTCAACCTCAGGCAATTCTGCCTCCCCCCACCCCACCCAGGAAACGTTTTTGGTTGTTAGAACTTGGGGCTGGGGTATTGCTACTGGCATCTAGCGGGCAGAGGCCAGGGATACTGCTAAACATCCTGCAATGCACAGGATGGCTGTCCACAACAAAGAATTATCCAGCCTAAAATATCAACAGTGGCGAAGCTGAGAAATCCTGAGTTAGACTACATAAAAATTCGGTGAGTGTCAGGGGCTCAGTCACTGGGGCCGTGTGCCAAGGGAAAGGGGTGAAATATTTTTAAAAAATAGGGTGACATCAGCTTGGGAGCAGAGCCACCCTAGAGGAATGGACGATTTAAGATGAATTCAGCGATTCTTTTTTCTGAAGGGTTGCTCTGTGCCAGGCTCCGTGCAAGGCTGAGGCTGCAGAGACCCACAAGCTCGGGCTGTGACACAGCTCCCTGCAAGGAGATAGTCAAGCAGACACGGGCGAACCTGGCCTGGGGGGTTGGCTGCCAGGTGCTCTCGGGGTCCCGCTTAAGAAGCACTACTGCCTCCCAACCCCTGAAATGTGACACGTGTTAAAGACAGTAAAGCAAATAATCATCAATATTGAATGGGCCGAGATTAGCGACGGAGAAGAGGGAGTCCTTCCAGATTAATAATGCATCGAGGACTCCTTCAGAGGAGGGATAAATTATGCAGGGCACGGCTGCTTGGGTATGGGAAGAAAACAATAGCTCTTTAATTTGGGGGTTGGTTGGATCTCCGTGGCAGGGACTCTCCCTGCACTGGACCTCAGTGGCAGCCTAGCTTCCTGTCCCTGACACGGTCCTCCCTTGGCTTCCCCGCAGGGGTAGGGGTTCCTGGTGCTGCCCCTCACCCATGGAACAGCCTGAGGCAGCTGCCCTGTCCCCCGACCATCCATGTGGGACCCCTGTGTTTAGAGTCTTGGAGCTCTCACCCCGCCCTCCAGACCCAGCCCAGAAGCCACCTCCTCCAGGAAGTCTTCCCTGACCAGTGAAGCGATTTCCTGTGGTGCTTTCTGGACAGAGCCCTGGGTCACAGTTACTTGAGTACATGTTGGGACCCAGCAGGGCCAGCCGCATATATTTCATTGATTCTAAGATGCACTTTGCCCCACATTTTCAGATCTCTGATGGATGTGCTATGCAGTCAATGGTATGTCATGGCTCAGTTTTAGTAGTACATAAAATAAAGCAGTGCCTCACTACTGGTGTTGTCTTGTATTTGAAGAAATATGGTAGGAGGTCCTCAGTGTGGGTAGGTACTCCAGACTCAAGTTCCTGAGGGCTGGACTCGTGCTGAGGGACCCTTTCTTTCTTGTGTTGGGCCCTGCAGGCTCTCAGTGTTTGTTGAATGAATGACTGAGTGAATGAATGCTTAAGTCATATATAGCCTGTTCCATTGGCTCCAAGGCCCCCTCTTAATGGTCTCCTTCCCAACCCTCTACCCTTGCAGACAGCACTGCCCGAGCCACTTAGCTCCAGGAACTGAGGACTGAGGACAGATTCTGTCAAAGCCACAACACTTTCTAAGAGGCCTCTGCTTATAGTGACCCGAGGATCTTGGGTGATGTGTGGAAAATCAAAAGCTGGAAATGAAGAGGGGCTGAGGCTAGGTCCTGGCTGTCCCAGAGACAAGGCTACAAAGCAGAGGTATCTCTGTCTGGCCTGCAGACAGAAGCAGCACCCACTGCTCAGGGCAGCTGGTCCTCCCCTGAGCTGTCCTGCAGGCCTGAGGGGAGAAGGGAGACTCCCCTCACCCTGCACCATCCTAATAAGAGGTGGCCACATAGAGAGCTGTGGAAGCATTTATCTGGGGCCTGACAGCCTCGTTTGAAGCTTTAATCTGGGGCCCGACAGCCTCATTTATCACCAGAGGGCGGTGCCAGCTGGTGCAGGAAGCAGGCAGTGAGGGGAGCTGGGGGATGTGGCCCAGGGCGGCTCAGGCATCTCCACTTCCAGGAAGCAGGGCTGGGGCTGGCTTCAGCCCAGATGTCCCCAAGCCCCACTTTTTTTTTTTAATAGAGCCTTTTATATTATTTATTTTGTTTAGTAGCACATGATAGAATTATACAGATTATTTCTTAAAAATCAAATGTGGTTATTTGTATATACATTAAGCTCTCAGCATAATTTCTGCCTCTGAAGTGCTAACACAGTATTTAAAATTATACAAACATCCAGTAAACAGCATTTTAGTTTATGACACTCTGTTAATACAATAAATATACAAAACTTCCAAACTGCTAAAAACATGCAACATTAGAGGGACAGATGGAGGGCATTTATATAGAACCATGACAGTCACCGTAATGGCAGCGCAATATCACTCGCTGACAAACTATACAGATATCCCTAGATAAATAATCCCAGTCCCAGATTAAAAACCACTGACACAGAGTGCAGGGAGAGGCTGGCCCCAAGCCAAGACCCTGAGGGCCTGCCCTCTGTCCCTCCTGCTCCTCCACCCTAGCCACGGCCTGAGGGGACAGCCCTCTGCAGGCCCCAGGTCAGCCATACCGATTTTTAAGGTCTCTTCTAACACTGTCCCTCTGTGGCTCAAGTCCCCTGCTTCTGCCTTGGTGGTCCTGTCTCTGGGCCCCTTGGGGCTGGGAAAGGGCTTGGTTAGATGCGGACTGTGTGGAGGCAAAAAGTTCTCCACGACAATGCCCCCAGGGCCCTGGCACCCTGAGCCCAGCCCCCCGCCTTCTCACCCATCCCCACCCTGTTTCCCTGAGGGTCACCAAGTTCCCTCCTGCTCCTGTGTGTGGGCTCTCAGGTTGGCCTACATCTTTTCATCAGACTGGCCAGTGAAGGTCATTGCTGAGGTCCCAGCTCTTTCACTGCCTGCCTGGATGATCTGGCTGGAGGTGGGGTTTGTGCCCTGACAGCTCCCTCTCCACCAGGGCCCACCCCACCCCTGTCCCCTGCTCACCTGTCCCCAGCTCGTACCTGATGGTGTTGTCGGCATCACAGGGGCAGGGCAAGCTGCAGCCTGGGCCGTGCAGGCCCTCGGGGCACAGTCGCTCCTGGCAGCGTGGGCCTTTGTAGCCAGGTTCACACTTGCAGGCACCGGTGGTGGGTGAACACTGACCCCCGTTGTGGCAGTCACAGCGCAGGGAGCACTGGAAGCCAAAGGTCCCGAAGGGGCATTCCTCTTGGCACCTGCGGGATAGCAGAGAAGGGTGAGGCTATGCCCCCTCACCTGCCCTTCCAGATCCATCCAGCAGGTACCGCCCCTGCCTCCAGGCCTGGGCCTGGTGTGCTGCACCTCCTCACAGCCTCCTCCCCTCTTTCCTCTTCCTCCAGGAAGTATTCCGTGGTTTAGTCACCCCAGTCCATTCCCTCCTCCATGCCAGTTCCCCTCAGTCCCCAGGACTGAGTTCATACTATCATATTTCATTGATTATAGGCCTTATGTGTTTTGTTTTTCATTTTTTGATTGCAGTAAATAACTATAACATAAATTTACCATTTAAATTATTTTTAAGTGTACAGTACAGTGGCATTAGGTACATTTATATTGTTGTGCACCCATCACCACTGTCCATCTCTAGAACCTTTTCATCTTCCCAAACTGAAACTTCTGTACCCATTAAACAACAAACCTTGTTTTAAAAATATATTCTAACATCTCTGAAACCAGTTAAGTCTTATAACTGATGGCATGTCATAGTTTAATTTTCAGTGTTTTTCATTCTTAGCAATATATAAACTAATGACGCGTCTCACAATCGGTGGCATCTTAGATTTGATGAAATGGGGTAATTTTATTTCTACTCATTGTCTCTGTTTTTTGAGTCTTTCTGACAGATGTACAGTCTCTCTTTGTCACATGGGAGATGATCCTCTTCCACCAGTGTCGAGTTTCCCCATGAGTACAAGATGCATCCTCCTTCATCAGACTGGAGAATCCCCCAAGACAGGGACTATTTCCTCTTCCTTGGACGGTGGGGGGGGGTTCCCTCAAGGCAGAGGCTGAGCCTCTTCCATCAGCCGGTGAGCCCCCCAAAGAAGAGGACCTGGCCCCCTTTGCGTCCTGCCTCTGCTGGGGCCTGGTACTCGGAACTCCCAGCATAGTGATAATTATTTGCATCATCAACTGACCTCCATTGGTTGTGGGTCTTCTGTGGGTGGGTGTAACCTCTGCTGGTGACTGCCTAGCTTCCTGGATGTGCCCAACACCCCTCACCCCAGCCCAGGGATATTTCCCAGGGGATATAAATTCATCGTCACAGAAACAAATTAAGGGGTAAACCTGGGGGCATATGGGGTAAAAGAGATGGGCAACCCCTGCGTCCCAGAGACAGACAAACAGAAATGGCCTATGGACTCTGGGGTTTTGGATTATCCGCATCTCCCCACACTACTTCAAAGGTGCAGAGAATGGGGAACTGACTTTACAGCTCTGACATCTGCTTCCTCATCACAAAATGGGAGGATAATAACTAAACCTCACCAGGTGTTTGAGGATTAAATGAGGCAACGTGTATAAACACTTAGAAAGGTGCCCCATGCATGGTAAGGGCTCAGTAAGAAGTGCTAGTTCTCATTATTACTCTTGTTAATACTGTTTTCTATAATTCTCCTAACAGAGCCCTTCTGGCACGAAGAAGCTCAAAGGGAAGAATTCCAAATGTTAACGCTGGAGTGGACTTGAGGAATTACAAGTCGTTTAATGATTATGTCTTCCCATTTTAAGGTTTTCTATATATCTTCTACAATAATCAGGGCAGAGGGGAACCATAAAAGATGTTTAAAAAAATACTGCCTTAGCGTCTTTATTAATTCTTGGTGAGTCCTGCGTTGGAAGCAGTGTTTTCCACCACACGCCCAGATCGTCTTCTGACAAATCTTGCTGCATTTTAGTCAGTTTGAGGCCTCAGCAAGGGAAAGAACAGAAAAGAGAGGGAGGAAGAGGAAAGAGAGAAGGGGATATAGAGAGAAGGAATGGGAGATGGAAGACAGGAAGGAGGAGAGAGTAGGATGGAGGAGGTGAGGAGGGAAACCAAGGCAGAAGGGGAGGAGCTGTACAACTGCCATCTGGATTGCCAGCCCCTGTTCTGCCTCAGAATGGATTTCCCCCGAAGTCACTCAGGTTGCCTCTCCTGGATGTCTCAGACACCAGGGGAAGGAACCCCAGCCTGGAGACACCTCCGGATTCCTCCTTTTCACTGGAACATTCCTGCTCCCTCCCATCCAGCAGGACTGGGCAGAGCCCTGGACAGTGAACTCCCTTCTCTGAAGGGCACGTCCCTGCCCCATCATATTTACAAAGGGACTGACTCCACAGCCCCAGAAAAAGAATCTAGAAATGAAATACTGACAACCTAATCCATTTACATAATCAGGCTCTTTTTTTTTTTTCCTACCCACAAGTTAAACAACTTATTTATTTAGAGATCAAGCAACGATTGCTAATGAATTTTATACAAAGCACGCTAATAATGGGGCCTGTGGAACAGAAGGGTAATCACAGCAGGAATTAGTTTTCTACTTAAACATCCTTCCTTTGCAACATATCAATCTAATGTGTCCGATATTGCCATTAACAACCAGATACATTGCTCAATTAAATTACAAAATGGGCTGCAAAACCCTCATTACGTTTCATGTTTAATTTGCACTGGATTCTGCCTATCCAGGGAGGCCTGCATTATTATACCCACTCAACCTTAATATGCTCGCAATGATGTGGGGTGGGTTCCTGCAGCTGTCACCTACAAAATAAATGGAGGCAATTTTACTAAATATTAAACACCAGGCAGCCCGTTTAGGTGGGAAACCCAAATGCTACCGGGCCCTTCTAGGAATTCTTCTTCTGTAGATGGTTGACGAAACTTGCCTGAAGACACCGAGGCTTTTGGGGTTTCTCTCTGCCTCAGGATCATGGGCTGGGCCCCACCAAGAGGGACTAGGGGTATTTCTCCATTTGGTACATCTTGGCACCAATGAGGTCGGACCCGCTGGTGCTGAGTCCAGTCAGCTGGAACCCTGGGCCCGCTTGTCTCCAACAACGAATGGGCTGTATTCGCTCTCACGTGAAAGTGGCCAGAAACAAAGAGTCCTGTTCTGGTTCTGGGTCTTCTGGCTCTTGTCCCTGCTGGCTCATCCCAAATGTCTACTTATCCAGGGAGATGGTGAGGATGGGAAGGTGGCTCAGTGCTTTACTCCTGCCTGCCTTCTCCCCCTAGAGATGCAGTCTCCAACAGAGGTCAGAGAGGGATGGATCCCCAGATGCCACACCCCGCATTCTGTGCCAGGGATGCTCACGGAGATGAAGACTGGCTCACAAAGAGATCAGATCTGGCTTAAAAGACTTCAGGCTGGGGGTACGCAAGCCCAAAGCTAAAAACGGAAAATCTCTTTTCTCGACCACTGAGGACTCGGGGCTGACTCCAGTGAGAGCTGGAGGGGCGCAACTATGTTGGTCAGAGCCAGAAGGACTCACTGGTTAATTCAGGCCTGCTTCCTGCTGTTACCTGGGCAGGGGAAGCAGAGTAACAAAATCCAGGGCCAGAGGTGAAGCATGGATCCCACAGAAGCAGGCAAGGGTGGGACAGCCTCCTCTCTACTGCCCGTCTCTCTGCTCAAAGAGACACACGTGGTTCAGAGTGAGAGGGAGGAGACTCGCCCGGGTTCTCTGGACAAACGTCCTCCGACAGCCCTGAATCCACTCACCGTCAGACACCTTGGCTGTCGTTTCTGCTCCTTCTAGAGCGCCTGCCCTATCATCGTGGAATCTTTCTTACCATATGGCAAGTGCGCACGTCTGGCAGTCCCTCCGTTATGTGTTTTGTGGGTTTATCCACTAAGGCTGCAAGGCTGGTTTGATACCAGGACATTGGTGCCCTTGTTCAGTCTGTTCTCGGGCCACAGGCCTTCAGAGGATGCAAACTGACGTCAGTATCCTTTTGGCAGAACTCACGTCAGGAACAAAAATCCACTTCTAAAAGCAATTGTGCAAAATGTGTGAACTGAGTTTGCACGCTCAGCTTCCTTGGCTTATCGGTGTCACTGCCTCTCTCCAGGAGGGCAGCAAGTAGAGAGTGGTGGTAGGTGCCCACCCGCTTCCCCAGGTGAGTCAATGCAAGTTCAGGACTTGGGTCACTGGGCTGGCGGGGAGGGTGGGTACCCTCAGCAGGCTGAGGGCCAGGAAGGATGGGTTGTGGCAGAAGGACTCTGAATGCTTTTTCTGAGAAAGGAACGGGAAAGCTGGCAGAAGAAGGCCGTGGACCGGTAAACCTGAGCTGTTCTCTTCAAGGCTGCTGTGAACAGCAAGGACGAGAGTTAACAGCTTCCTTACCTGTCCCCCATGTATCCGGCTGGGCAGTGGCACTGCCCAGTCACGTGGTCACACTGCCCTCCGTGGTGGCAAGGACAGTCCTGGCTGCAATTCTGGCCGAACGTCCCTGGTGGGCAGGGCTGGGCACACACTGCTCCCTGAAACACAGGAGGGAAGACATGCAGAGGTGGTGCTGCTGAGATGTAATCCTGAGGCCACCTTCTTCTAGAAGTAGCACAGATGCTACAGCCCAAGGGACCACGCCATTCCCTCAGTGGGACCTTCTCCCCAGTCACAGAAGCACAGAAAGCGGGACACCATGGCTTCAAAGCTAGAGATGGGCAGACTGAGGATAATTGGCTCATCTAATGATTCAGCACACACTTACTGAGTGCCTGTTGTATACCAGGTCCTGTGTTAGACACTAGGGATATGAAAATATGAGTAAGACTCAATTTCTCTCCTCCCAGTCTACTGGGGAGAGAGACAAGAAAACAGGTAACTAGTGCACGGTGCTAGGTGCCCTCACACCAGTACACAATAAAGTGCTGAGGAAAAACAAAGCAGAGGTGTGATTAAACATGTTGGTCTGGAAACACACATTTATCTCTACTTCTTTCCCAAACCCAGCTAACAGGAGAGTCAAGGGGGGCAATGTATAGCCCTACAAGGAGAAAAGGAAGGGGAGAGGGGACCGTAGAGGATAAGAGGTATCACGTGGTGGAACATGGACCAGCAGATAGATGAGCAGTGACTGCTGGGGTTTCTGCTTTCTCAGCAATGCCAAGTGCCTGCAAAGCAAGCGTTGCAAGACATAGCTCAGAAAAGCTGAGGAATCAGAGACACCAGGGGCGCCTGAAGGCCAAGGTGCAGGTGTGGGGAAATAGGGGGACGGTCTGAAAGTTTATAAAAGAGGGAATTAGACCCCGGATTTTTACTCCCATTTCAAAGAGCCAAGTGACTTCCCAAGACTGGCAGTTTACTTTTAGGGAGGTTGATCCATATAGGCTTCAGACACAGGGACACCAAGCACAACGAAGGGGAGTGGGGCAACAGAAATGGGGGTCTTGTGAGATCTGCCTGCTGAACAGTCAGACCCTCTGCTCTCTTCCCCTGCTCAGCTCCTCCGATGCTAGTGACCAGACTCTATTCCCTCTAGCAGGGCTCTGGAGGATTCCTTTCCAGGGACGCTGAGAGAAAAGGCCTATAAATAATGATATGAGGGCTTCCCTGGTGGCGCAGTGGTTGAGAGTCTGCCTGCCGATGCAGGGGACAGGGGTTCGTGCCCCGGTCCGGGAAGATCCCACATGCCGCGGAGCGGCTAGGCCCGTGAGCCATGGCCGCTGAGCCTGCGCGTCCGGAGCCTGTGCTCTGTGCTCTGCAACGGGAGAGGCCACAGCAGTGAGAGGCCCGCGTACCGCAAAAAATAAATAAATAAATAAATAAATAATGATATGAGAGTCTCATCAGTCAACAAGCCTGGCATCTCCCCCCGCCGCCTAGGCTTCCAACCAGCTTTTCCAAGGATCATGGTAAAACATGAACAGGAAGCCAGGGATCACCAGATATTTGAAATGAGGCTTTAGCAAGTTGGGAGATGGCGGTAAAGCACAATACATAGAAATATGGAGGGAAATGCCAGAAGAAATACCTAAAAGATTTGAAGCTGGTAGCTTTCAGGAGAGGGACTTGTGACAGGTCTGGGGGGTGCAGAGGACTACTTTCCCCTCCCTCCAGTAGTAGCCTTGTGGCATTAGATACTGTGTATAATTTTTAAATTATACATGTGACTCTTAGATCTTTATCAGACAGAAATCTAAACTTACTCTTGTCTCCTGCTGCCCTTCCAGCCTCTCCCATACCAGAGATGGTTATTTTTCTTATGGAGATCAAGGATTCTCCCACAATTAATCAATTAGTTCAACACACAATTATTAAGCACCAATAACTGCCAACCCCGAGGAAGCTAGTTTAGGCAGGAAAATCCTGCTGACCGGGGTCATCTATCAATATCATCCAATTTACTTGTAATGAATTAAGTGGGAGGCCTTTTCGCTCAGATGTCTCCTCTACACATAATAAGTCAGACAGTGCGGGGCTGAGGGGGGGCAGGGATGGGGGGCTGAACAGCAAAGGCAGCAGCCCAGGGCTGTGGGATGAGTGTGTATATGAGGAGAGGGGCAGGGAAAAGCTGCTCAGACGAGGGCGTCCCTCTTCTTCCTGGAGGTGGTGGGGTTACCCGGGCTTGCCTTTCTCACTGTACGCCACAAGCTCCAGGGATTCTTGAGGGAAGAGAGGAGTCTTTCTGGCCACCATCTGAGCCAGTCCTCTGTGGTCCTGGACAAGGACATTCTGACCCTGAAAAAACATTCTGAGCCATCCTGGGGGCTGTGCTTATACCTCCTACCTCTCCATCACGGAGCACTGTGGGGTACCCTGTACCTACACACACACACACACACACACACACACACACACACACACACACAGACGCCCATATACACCATCCAGCCTGTTAGACTGCAGACTCCCTTTCTCTTCAGAGTTTCTGAGACATGACCAGGGCCCCCTAAAGAGGCCAATAGGAAAGTTTGCTTCCTTTCAACACTTCCTGGGGAAATCAAGCATCCTTGAGACTTTTTTGGATAGAAGGGCGAGAACTTCTTTTAGCCCCTGCTCAGTATTCCCCAAGTGCAGCACCCCAGGTCCCTGTAACCCTAAGCCCCTCCTCAGGCTCGAGCTCCCGGGGCCTGAAGGAATCTGTTACCTTGGAAGGACTGCTGCCTGATGTGGTGGGAAGAACAGCAGACTCAAAGCCAGGACTTGGGCTCAACCCCTAGTTCTACCTCCTTCCAGATGGCTGAGCGAGGACAAGTCACGTGATCATCCTGAGCCTCGGTTTCCTCATCTAGAAAATGCGAGTGGTAACCCCCAGTCCCCCAGGTGGTTGTTAAGATTCAGTGGGATTAGAGATGTGAAGGAACCTTCATTAGTATTAGAGATGAGCAGGCCCTTCATTAATATTAGTTCAACCCAAGCAGACACCGGACGTACAGGTGGTGGGAGCCCAGTATCACCTGGGACAGAGATGCATGTGGGAGAACCACATAATTAATTGCTTACTGCTGGTTGGAAGAACAGCTTTTGGGGGAGAGGTGGGGGAGAGGACAGGCAGGAAAGTATCAGCTTGAGAGGGCTGTGGTCTTATGGTTTCTTTCCTGCTACTATGAGCTGAATTGTGTCCCTCTAGATTCATATATCCTAACCCCTGGCAACTTACAGTGTGACTTGAGAGAGGCAATAAAGTTAAAATGAGGTCATTAGGGTGGGCCCTCAACCAATATGACCCATGTCCTCATTGGGAGAGGAGATTAGGACGCACACAGGTGCAGAGGAAAGGCCATGTGGAGATGCAGGGAGAAGACAGCCGTCTACAAGCCAGGGACCGAAGCCTCAGAAGGAGCCAACCCTGCCAACACTTTGGTCTCAGACTTCTGGCCTCTAAAACTGTGAGAAAACAAGTTTCTGTTGTTTAAGCCACGCAGTCTGTGCTACTTTGTTGTGACAGCCCTAACACACCTGCCCTGCGGTCACCTGAAAGCACGTCTCCAAGTGCAGTGGGATCTCAGGCTGTGTGGCATCTAGAAGGTTAGAGGTGAGGTGAGGCAATAGTCCTGCTCCTCTCGGGACTGGTTAGATCAAATGGTTTTGTCAAAATCTGGAAACCAGCTGCACTTAAAGAGGACCACGGCTAAATGGAGCATAAAAAAGGAGGGGGCCAAGATGGTGAAGGACTCGAGATTATGCCAATGAGACAACACAGCCTCTCCAAGCATCTAATGATCACTGCTGTGAGTGACATGGATGGTCATGGATGCCCTCAGTGGACAGTGAACAGTGTTTGGTGTGGGTGCCGTGGAAATGATCCTGGCCACAGGCCAGGGCTTGGGGCTCCATGAAAAATCCTTCCCAAACCTGAGCTTCTATGATTTTACAGCGTCAGCTCCAAACACCTCTCTTTGCTCCTTCATGATCACTGGTCCTATTTCCCAGCTCTTCAGGTATGTTGTTTCCTGCGCGTATATGTGTGTGTGTATGCGTGTGCACTCGCACGCACATGTATGTGTCCAGCCTCTGGCATCAGACTGGGAACTCCTAAGGCAGGTGATCACATCTGCTACCTCCCATCCATCTGCAGTACCCATTCTCATCAAACCACTCACACCTGGTTCGCCTCCTTTGCAAGGTCTCAGAGCCCAGAAGAGAGGAAACAAACCCCCAGGCTCTTTGCAGAGGCCTTCTGGGAATGGGCTCACCACAGCTGGGTGAGTGTTGTGTCCTGTGGGCATACACCAGAGTCCTGGTGGCCTGGGGTCTCTGAGGAGGGGCCTGGGAGGCCAGAGTTCCTGGCAGCTCCTCTCCAGCTCGGCATAAAGCCTCGGTTCTTTGGGCACCTGTTCGGTGTGACTGAGTAATCGTACTCTTTAGATCTCGGGAGTGCAGCTGAAGCCACCTGGGGCCAGCAGGAACGTGAGGCAATGGAGGATGATAAAGAGAGGGCCCTTCTGCCCTGAACCCACCCCCTGGCCCCAGCCCTCTCCCTGGGAGGAGCCTCAGGCCTGAGCCACAGCTTCATTACACTGCGTGACTCTGCACTTATGAGGGGTATTAATAATTCATACAAATCTGCAAGTTAAATGCTGTGTCAAAAATAGAAATGCAATTGTCTACAATAAAATTAAAAACATAAAGTCCCCAAATCCAAACGCTTCTATTGACAGAGTTTCCTGTCATCTGGAAGAACAAACCTCTCACTGTATTGGGAGAAAAAAAAAATCTCTTGTGTTGGTCTCCTCCCCTCCCCC
This sequence comes from Physeter macrocephalus, assembly GCF_002837175.3. Classification (NCBI taxonomy): domain Eukaryota; kingdom Metazoa; phylum Chordata; class Mammalia; order Artiodactyla; family Physeteridae; genus Physeter; species Physeter macrocephalus. The sequence goes on from NC_041224.1 coordinate 58,552,451, forward strand.
GCTTCAATCACCAGCCATCAGTCTCTCTAGAGAGGACTTTACAGGTACAGGTCTGCCTGCAGTCCGTTCTCCCCCTACCTCATCCTGACCCGACCTCACTGCCCACTGTTGGGTCTCCAAGGACCCAGTCTGCAAGTGATGGAATTCCGGAAGCTGGCTGGAAATGAGAGGGCCTTTGCAGAGAGTGGTTCAGGGTGGGAGAAATGGGCAGGTGTGGGAGAGTCAGCAGCCCCTTTATCCTCCTCAGAAGAGACAGAGACAGACAGACACCGAGAGCTGGGATTCAGGAGTCAGGAGACCCGGATTCCAGGTCCACCTCCGTCTTCACCAGCTGTGTGGCTTTGGCCAGCTCACCTAGCCTCTCTGGGCCTCAGCTTCCTCATCTGAGAAAGGAAGGTACTGACAGACCAGTGGTGTTCAAACCTCTTAAAGCTGGGAGGGCCTGTTTTTACGTGAAGTCTTACCTAGAACCTCTAGGTAGATTAAAATGGGGAAGTGGGGTGCATGGGAGCCAGAGCCCCAATTATTAGGCTACTCGTCCCCACCCTCACCTCCAAGAAACCAAGGCTTCTGTGAAACACAGAAGCAAATCCTACAGTCTGCACTGATTGTTTCCAAACGCAGACTTGAAGACAGGGTTGGCTGCCTCAGAATTATCTGGAGGAGATTATTAAATATAGAGATCCCCGGGCCCCAGAAGGTCTCTGGCGGAGCCTGGGAATCTGTATTAACCCCACCTCCACCCCCATGCACCGCGACTCTGGTGCACAGCCAGGCTGGGACCAGGCTGAACCAGGTGACCCCCCCAGGTCCCTTCCTGCTCTAAAAAACTCTGGCAAATCTCTGCCTGCGTCAACAGGCCCTGCAGCCATCCCTCCTGCTGTCCCCGCCCCGCCCCCCCCGCCCCCCACCCGGGGCCACACCATGACCTCATCGTTCACAGCCTCCTGAAAGATCCTGCCCCTGCTCAGCAGCCCTGTCCTCCCTGGCTTTGCAAAGCCTTAGGCCCCAGGGGAGGCAGCCAGCTGTGTCACTGAGCTGCCCCCGAAACGGGAAAGTCAGCCTCAGTGACTCAGTGCTTCTGAGGGGCTTGGGACTGTGGAGGGTGGGGACACTGACAGGGGGAGCATACTGGCTAAAAGGAGGCTGTGGCTTCTCTGTGGCATCCAGGGACATACAGAAAGCAACTGTAGAGCACTCCAGAGCTTGCAAGGCACATTGGATGTGCGCTGCCTCATCTGAGCCTTCTGCCAACCATGCTGCTATGAAGGGCAGGGCTGTTTTTTTGTTTTTTTTTTTTTAATTTTTAATTTTTTTATTTTTTGGCCACACCGTGCAGCATGTGGGATCTTAGTTCCCTGACCAGGGATCGAACCCGCGTCCCCTGCATTGGAAGCATGAAGTCTTAACCACTGGACCTCCAGGGAAATCCCAGGGCTGACAGTTTTCATGCCAGCTTTGCAGACGGGGAAGCAGAGACTAGAACAGCCGAGGGCTTCTTTCAGGGTCAACACTGGATGTGAGGCCTGATGTGATGTGATAAATCTCATCCCCCTTTCCCACAATGGTGGTTCCCAGACAAGAGACCTGGATTGGTTGAGGCTCCATCAGAATCACCTGGAGCACTTGTTAAAATACAGATTCTGGGGCCCACAGAATCAGAATATGTGTATGTGTGTGAGTACAGAGGTTGGAGGCTGGGAATCTGAAGTTCTATAAATGAAGGTGATGCATACCCTGCTCTCTCCCTTCCCCTGCACCACCCCAATCTTTACACCATGCCCTTTTCACCACATTTCAGAGCCCGTGGCAGCTCAAGTGAGTCCCTATGCTGAAAGACAGAGACAATTTATAAGAATAATTCAACTCCTTTGCACACGAGGGACCACAGGCTCAGAGAGGTTAAGTAACTTGCTTCAGGTCACACAGCACTTAGATGGGAGCCCTGGGATTCAAAGCTATGTCCATGACACAACTGGCAGTGTCTAATGATGCCCATAAAGAGGAGGCAGGGTATTCAGGGTGGGAGAGGAATTTAGCCCTCCAGGGTACATGTGAGGGATGCTCAGACCTCTTACAGAGCCCCACCCAGATCCTGCAGGTCCACCTACCATCCAGCCTGGGGGGCAGGCACACTCGCCAGTGACGTGGTGGCAGGTACCCCCATTCTGGCAGGGGCAGCGCAGCTCACAGTGAGCCCCGTGGCTCCCAGGTGGGCAGAGCTCCTCACAGCTGTGTGGGGAAGCAGAGGCGTTAGAGGCAGCTGCATGCAGATCAGGTCACAGGGCCCTATAGTGCTGCCAGTCCCAAGGCTCCCGGGCTCCCTAGAAATTAGAGCTCACAGTCAGTGTGAACTAAACTAGGCACAAGGCCAGGAGAGGGAAAACAGGGCTCAGATACAATGAACTGGAAGGTTGTGTGCGTGGGCCAGTACTTGTGGGATGACTTAAGTGCTTTTAGTGTAAAGAAGAGTGCTCTACCGGGAGGGAAAGCTGAGGAAGGCTTCCCTAAGAGGGAGACATTTCACTTGAGTCTTGGAGGTGAAGTTAATTTCACTAGGAGAAGGGGAGGAAGGGCATATGCCAGGCAGAAGGAACAGGACAAGCAAAGGCATTAGACATAGCCATGACTCCAGTCTTCAAATTCTGCCTAAATTCAGAGAGAGGGAGAATCTGGGGCATGCCTCCACCCTCTTCCAGGCTTTCATCTACCACAACAGGCTTCTATACCGGGACTATCACTGCTGAGATGCAGGGAAAGATTTGCCTGGGGTCTTGGTCTTGGGCCTTAGCCCAGTGTTTTGCCCCTGGAGCTGTGGCCAGACACTGGGGCAGGGGACACACAACATCCATCAAAGATGTATCTGCAGCCAGAGTCCTTGGGTGTCCCCTCAGGATCTAGGGCTGTTGGGGAGGCCACTGAGCCTTTGATAGGGTGGGGAGGAGAACTTCAATCTTGCCTCTGAAGGGGTCTCAACTAAGCAGTCTTGGAGGGCTCCTGTCCATGCAGCCTCCATCTCCAGGGAACTGGAGTGAGGGGCTGCTTGGGGTCTGAGGGGAGAAGGTAAGGGAAGAGGAACAGGAGGCCTGGAAGGGTCAACAACGACATTTGGGTTACGATCAGAATTCCAAACTAAGGTCTAGGGCCTGGACCAGGAAGGGCCTCCTGGGAGGAGGTTAGCCAGCTCCTCTGGCCATGAGAGCCTCCATCAAATTTGTCCTCCCAGCTCGCAGCAGTCACCCTGGGGCCTGGACAACAGGGATCTGAGGGTGTGGGCGAGGCCCGGGGGTTCAGCCTCTGCAGGACTTGGGGTCGGACAGCAGGAGATTTTACAGCCAGGACTATCTTGACCCTCCAAGTGTTTCCCGATCCTGCTCTCCCAGCCGCCCCGGGCTTTACTCACTAGACGCCAGTATAGCCGGGTGAGCAGAGGCACTCTCCAGTGCGGGGATCGCAGCTGGTGCCGTGGCGGCACTGGCACGGCAGCTGGCAGCCCTTGCCGTGGGTGCCAGGCGCGCAGAGCTCCTCGCAGCGCCAGCCTCGGAAGCCGGCGGCACACACGCAGGCGCCGGTGATGGGGTTGCACAGGGCTCCGTTTTGGCACTGGCACCGGTTGCTGCAATGGGGGCCCCAGTGGTCGCTGTCGCAGCCTGCAAGAGAGGAGCGGGTCAGGGCGTAGGGATCCCCGTGGACTCTGCTTGGGATGGGGGCTGGAAAGAGCCTTCCCATCTCTGCATTGCTCTTCCCTGGATAGGAGGCGGCAAGGGGTTTCTGGATGGAAGCTTTGTCGCTTCATAGCTCCATCAGCTCCTTGCCAAGCCCCACTCCACCCCCAAATAATCATCCAGGCTCAGAAGCTTCTTTCCTCAACTCGTCTCCCAGTCAGGGTCATTCCATTCCAGCCACGCCTCTCCAGAGGCCCCTCTCTGGTATTGAAACTCTGGAACCACAGGCTATTTTACCTTTGCTAAAACTCTTCTCGGTTGGCTCTCTCTTCCTCTCAGCCAGGCCCCGTCTCTTCCAGTGTGCCTCCCCTCTTCTCCGTGACCCTCCTCCCCTTCTTGGTGCCTCCCCAGCCCAGCCCCCATCTCTCTCTCTTTCCATCTCTTCCCGAAACATTAGTTCTTCTCACCTCTTGCATCTCACTCTCTGTGAACAAGTCTTCTAACGCCCTGCCCCTCCCCCGGCTCCATCTCCCTGTCACCGCCTCCACCCCCATCTCTCTTTCATCCTGCGTCTCCCTAACAGTAATGCCTACACCTCCTGGTTCCTTCATCCTCAGTTCAATTTCATTACTTTCCAAGCAGCCAACTTCAGAAGGAGCAGGAAAAAAGAAATATTTCCCTGGGAGGTGACAGACAGCCTTGAAGATCTTTATATGTAATTAAATGTTTCAAAGAGTGATATCTGAGCCAGCTTTGCAGAAATTCACACTCTGCTGCGGGGGTGGGGGGGTGGGGGTGGGCTGAATGGCAGTCCTCAGGTAGGTCACCCAGCCTGCTGCCACTTCCTAGTCTGACCCTCACTTGATGCATACAGAACACACAACAGCAAGACATCCTTCAACTATAGCCTCATTCACTCAAATCCTGGAGTAGAGGTGCATGTGGAGTTCAGGCAAGGACAGGCATAAATAATGTACTAGGAGATTTTCCATGGAGAAAAAGACTGCTCCCGGCTAAGGAAGCAGGCAACATTTCCTGGAAGAGAAGGCATCTGAAGTGGGCTGTAAAAGATGTCTCACTTGTCTGACAGTCAGAGTGACTAACTGTCCCAGTTTCACCATTGAAAGTCCCTCATTCTGAGAAATCCCTCTGTGCTGGGCAAACTGGAATGGCTAGAGACCCTACTGCCTGAAGACAAGGAGATGATTAGTTGACCTTTGTGCTCCAGTGACTGTAGGGTTTAGCCACTCAGAGAGGAAAGGGGGCAGGTGAGTGGGATTGGGGAAGGTGTCCCTGGGGCAGGTTCAGTATGAGCAAAGAGACAGTGGTACTTGAGTGCTGGGTATGTACAAAAGCACAAGGTTCTAGTGAAGCCAGTGAGTACATGGGATCTTTGGAAACTAAAAGACTGATGGAAGAATCACTCTACCAGCCCCACCAACCCTCCTGCATATACTTCCCACTTGCTGACCAGGGTCAATTGGTCAAAGTCATGGAAACTGTCCATTACTTTTAGTAGATGGAACCACACTAGGCCTGGAATCCCAATCACCCTATCTTGCTTCATCCCTTCTTCACTGTGCCCCAAATATACACACATACAAACCGAGCTGCCAAATTCTGAGTAAGACTCACCCTGCATTTTCTACCTGGTACTACAGAAAGTGAGGCAAAAACCAAGTCCAATAGCCAAAACAATTTTGAGAAAGATGAACAAAGCTGGGGGCATCACACTTTCTGATTATAAATATTACAAAGCTATAGTAATTCAAACAGTATGATATTGGCATAAAAACAGACACATGGATCAATGGAACAGAATACAGAGTCCAGAAAGAAACCCACGCGTATATAGTCAATTAGTTTATGACAAAGGAGCCAAGAATATACAACAGGGAAAGGACAGTTTCTTCAATAAATGGTGTTGGGAAAACTGGACAGCCACATGCAAAAGAATGAAACTGGACCCCTATCTTACACCATATGTAAAAATCAACTCAAACTGGATTAAAGACTTGAATGTAGGACCAGAACCAAAAAACTCCTAGAAAAAAACATAGGTAGTAAGCTCCCTGATATTGGCCTTGGTAATGAATTTTTGGATTTGACACTAAAAGCAAAGGCAACTGAAGCAACATCAACAAATGGGACTACATGAAACTAAAAAGCTTCTGCACAGTAAAGGAAACCATCAACAAAATGAAAAGGCAACCTACCAAATGGGACAAAATATTTCCAAATCACATATCTGATAAGGGTTTAATATCCAAAATATATAAATAACTTATACAACTAAATAGCAAACAAACAAACAAACAATCTGATTAAAAAATGGGTAGAGGATCTGAATAGATATTTTTACAAAGAAGACATACAGACGACCAAAAGGTACTTGAAAAGATGCTCATAACCATCAGGGAAATGCGAATCAAAACCACACTGAGGGAACTTCCCTGGTGGTGCAGTGGTTAAGAATCTGCCTGCCAATGCAGGGGACACAGGTTCGAGCCCTGCTCCGGGAAGATCCCACATGCCGCGGAGCGACTAAGCCCGTGTGCCACAACTACTGAGCCTGCACTCTAGAGCCCTCGAGCCACAACCACTGAAGCCCGTGTGCCTAGAGCCCGCGCTCCACAACAACAGAAGCCACCGCAATGAGAAGCCCAAGCACTGCAATGAAGAGTAGCCCCTGCTTGCTGCAACTAGAGAAAGCCCGTGCACAGCAATGAAGACCCAATGCAACCAAAATAAATAAATAAATAATTTATTTATCTTTTAAAAAAAAGAATGCATGGATTTAAAAAAAAATCCACACTGAGATATCACCTCAAACCTGATAGACTGGCTATTATCTAAAAGACAAGAAATAACAAGTGCTGACAAGGATGTGGAGAAAAAGAAACCCTTGTGCATTGTTGGTGGGAATTTAAGTTGGTGCAGCCAGTATGGAAAACAGTATGGAGTTTCCTCAAAAACTTAAAAATAGAACTACTGTAAAATCCAGCAATTCTACTCCTGGGTATATATCTGAAAGAAATGGAAACATTAACTCGAAAAGATATCTGCACCCCCATGTTCATTGCAGCATTATTTACACTAGCCAAGACACAGAAGCAACCTAAATGTTCAACAATGGATGAATGGATTAAAAAATGTGTATACACAAATGTATGTGTGTGTATGTATACACACACACATATATACACATACACACAATGGAATTTTTAAAAATAATTTTATTTATTTATTTATGGCTGTGTTGGGTCTTCGTTGCTGCGCGCGGGCTTTCTCTAGTTGCGGCGAGCGGGGGCTACTCTTTGTTGTGGTGCATGGGCTTTTCATTGCGATGGCTTCTCTTGTTGTGGAGCACGGGCTCTAGGCTCATGGGCGTCAGTAGTTGTGGCTCGTGGGCTTCCGTAGTTGTGTCTCACAGGCTCAGTAGTTGTGGTGCACGGGCTTAGATGCTCCACAGTATGTGGATCTTCCCAGACCAGGACTCAAACCCGTGCCCCCTGCATTGGCAGGCAGATTCTTAACCACTGCACCACCAGGGAAGTCCCACACAATGCAATATTATTCAGCCACGAAAAAGGATATCTTGCCATTTGTGACAATATGGATAGACGTTTTGAGGGCATTATGCTAAGTGAAATAAGTCAGACAGAGAAAGACAAATACCATATAATCTCACTTATTTGGGGAGTCTAACAAACAAACAAACATCGAACTCATAGATACAGAGAACAGATTGGTGGTTTTCAGAGGTAGGGAGTGGGCAAAAGGGCCAAAGGTAGTCAAAAGGTACAAACTTCCAGCTACAAGATAAATGAGTTCAGAGGATGCAATGTACAGCATGGTGACTATAGTTAATAATTCTGTATTGTATATTTGAGAGTTGCTAAGAGAGAAGATCTTAAAAGGTCTCATCATAAGAAAAAAACAACTGTAACTGTGTGATGTTAACTAGACTTAGGGTGGTGATCATTTCGTAATATATACAGATGTTGAATCATTATGTTGTAACCTAAACTAATATACATTATACGTCAATTATATCTCACTTTAAAGAATTGAGTCCAGTTATCATTATAACCTGCACTCACACTGTAAAAGGCTCACAGGACAGAGAGTGATGGAGCACCCAGCAGTCCGGCATCTGCCACGTCACCTTCTCTCTGGGAGATCTACTCAGTGAGTAGAAAGACAGCAGAATTACCTACTGTATCATTTCTCTATCTCTTTTTGTTGTCAAGCATATGTAGTTAAATTTGCATGAGTTTAACGTACATATGATGTGACTCCATTGTAATAATAAAAACCACCACATTTTAAATGCTCACTTGTGACATTTAAAACCATGTGAATTGGGCTTCCCTGGTGGTGCAGTGGTTGAGAATCTGCCTGCTAATGCAGGGGACATGGCTTCAAGCCCTGGTCTGGGAGGATCCCACATGCCGAAAAAAAAAAAAAAAAAACAAAACCATGTGGGGCTTCCCTGGTGGCGCAGTGGTTGAGAGTCCGCCTGCCGATTCAGGGGACACGGGTTCGTGCCCCGGTCCGGGAGGATCCCACGTGCCGCGGAGGGGCTGGGCCCGTGAGCCATGGCCGCTGAGCCTGCGCGTCCGGAGCCTGCGCTCCGCAACGGGAGAGGCCGCGGCAGTGAGAGGCCCGCTTACCGCAGAAACAAAACAAAACAAAAACAAAAACAAACATGTGAATGAGGTTTTATTATCTCTCCATTTTACAGATGGGGAAATAAAGGTTCAGAGAGATTATGTGATTGCCCAAGGTTATAGTCAAGGGCAGTCTCCTGCCCACATATCTATTCTCACCAGACCAATCTTTCAGCAGCCGCACCTGGTCTTGTCAGTCCTCCACTTAGAACATATTCAGAGCCTCCCGGCCCTTGTACGAAGTCTGCCCCCCTTAACATGGCTCACAAAGCCCTTGGACCTGGTACCCAGCCCAGGAATCGACTTCACCTTGTACCTTGGTCTCCCTTAAAGTCTACACTCCAGACACACATATCTTTTTTCATTTTCCCTCACATTCATGCTTTTTCCCCCACATTCATGCTTTTTCCCCATTCCAACCGTTTATATACATTATTTCCTCTGCCTAGATTCATTCCCCACCCTCACCCCTCCTTCAGGTCTTTTCTCTGAAGACATCTTCCCTAACCACCCCTGTCTGGGTTCAGACCTGCCTGTGTCTTCCTCTGATGCCCTGAATGACCCCTATTATAGCCCTTCTGCAGTCAGCCTTAAATGCTGCTCTCGTTGCTCTGTCCCCACCCACTATACACTCCAAGAGGGCGGGACACTTTCTCGCCCTTGCAGGTGCTTGGTTGAATGAACTAGTAGAAGAACGAAAGCACCCAAGTGTCAGTGCATGGGCTTCATGACAATATCCAGCTCCCTTATCAGAGGCATAGTTTTGTTTCTTACTGGGTTTGGTTGTGACAGAGTGAATGGAGGTCCTGTCTGATAAGCAAAGCATAACTGTCTGCCCTGGGATGCACCAAGGGCAAGCTGGCTGTGGACTCCAACAGTTCAGTACAGAGCCAAGGTCTGAGGGCAGTGACTATGCCAGCACAGTGAGGGGAATCCCTTGTTCTGGGTCCCAGGGCTGTTCATAGTGATGAGTGGGGAGGATGTGGCTAGTCTCTGTGGTGTCCCGGTCCTTGTGCTTTACAACTGCCACCTTGTCCCCAGTGGCACCTCTTAAATCTCTCTCCTCAGAATCATCATTCAGAAAGTGTCACATGTACCTCCAGTGGACAGTGCTGGATCCAGAAGACCTCACACTCACACCTCACACTTGGGTGCTTCTGCTGTTGTACTCAGCCATTGGACAGACATTTACTAAGCACCTGCTAGTGGCAGAAAGTGTCCCGCCCTCTTGGCGTGCACAGTCTAGCGGGGACAGAGCCGCGGGAGCAGCATTTACAGAACACTGTGAAAGTGCCATGATAAGGCAGTTCAGGGCATTAGAGAAGCACGTGGAAATGCAATTCCATTAAGTCCGACAATCTGGGTTCTCAGACTGTAGATGGAGTGTGTGTGTGTGTGTGTGTGTGTCTGTGTGTGTGTGTGTGTGTGTGTGTGTGTGTCTGTGTGCGCACACACTGTATATGCTTGTGTTTATATCTGTGTATGTGTGTTTTGGGGGCTCCCTCCCTCCAAAAAGAGCTCTATGCATATTAGAAACTGATGGAAATAAACAGAAAACATTTTTAGACTAAAAAAGCAAAGCAACTTGGAGTCACTAACATAGGAGCAAATAATCCCTCATATCAAAATTGACAGGAAGAGATTCCATTCAATTAGAATATTCTGATTAAGGAAGCAGAGAAGTGTGTAATCCATTCCATAGACATTCCCGCTACAGTGATTAAGTGAAAAAAAAAAGTTAGGGTTCACAGGGATAAGCTTCAGTTATCTTAGAAAATCCACTTAAAAACACCTCATTCCAGGGCTTCCCTGGTGGCGCAGTGGTTGAGAGTCCGCCTGCCGATGCAGGGGACACGGGTTCATGTCCCGGTCCGGGAAGATCCCACATGCCGCGGAGCGGCTGGGACCGTGAGCCCTGGCCGCTGAGCCTGCGCGTCCGGAGCCTGCGCTCTGCAACGTGAGAGGCCCGCGTAACGCAAAAAAAAAAAAAAAAACCAAACAAACACCTAATTCCCTAGCAATGACAGAGAAATGAGGCAGTGAGTCATTTATCTACCCTGTTGAAGGTGAATAAAAACTATCACCATTAAAATTACAACAGGACTTTGCATTCTTTCACAGACAATTGCAAACTCTTTCCAATTTGGCCCTGGAATGTCAGCCCCTCACAGACTTTTTTTATTTCTGTCACGGATGCGCCTTCCTAATTATATTTGGCTTTGGCTGATTTTTTCAAGTGGGCGGATCTTCTCTGGGCAGTGAGTGAGGGCTTAGGCCACCCAAAAGTCTGTAGCCTGGCTTGTTCTGGTCCTTTAATCCGGCCAACTCTCACCCTTCCCAGTCTGTGCATCTCCCAGCTGACCTCTCCTTTCTGCAGGGCCCAGGCTTGGGTACTCCCTCACCCCCACAAGGGGAGTGGCTACGTCTCTCCCTTCACCACCCACCTCACCACAGACAAGCTTTCAAATCTGTAACTCCACTAGAAAGGGCGGTTAATACGTGCCAGGCCATGAGATATATTAATACGTGCCAGGCCATGAGATAAAGGCATAAAGTAAATTTTCTCATTTAATTCTCATGACAACCCCTTTAATGCGGGTGCTATTCTTATCCCCATTTTGCAGATTAGGAAACAGAGGCCCAGGGAGGTTAACTACCTTGTCCAAGGTCACCCAGCTGGGGAGTGACTGGCTGTCTGAGCTCTAACCCCTGCTGTTCTACTGGGTGTGGCCTGCTGCTGATGGAAGAGGTGACGTGGGAGGTTGGTGGCCAGCCTGGGCTTAGACGGCCACCTTGGATAATGGACAGGGAGATGTGAGAGCAGGGGCTCATTTTCCACAAAGGCCTTATCCAGGGATTGGTTCATGTGGAGGTGGTGGTCATAGGGCCCTGGTTTTTCATGACTGGCCCTACTTCCCATAATTTTATCCTCTTCAGTTAAGATAATTTATTTCTTCTGAACTTTTCCTACTGTGATAAAACATGTATAACATACATTTTGCCATTTGAATCATTTTTAAGTGTACAATCAATTCAGTGGCATTAATTAGACTCATGGTGTTGAGCAGCTGTCACCACTATTAACAAAACTTTTCTATCACCCCAAACTGGAACTCTGGAACCATTAAGTAATAACTCCCCACTCCCTTTTCCATTCTGGAAACTTCTAATCTACTTTCTGTCTCTATGAATTTGCTTCGTCTAGATACTTCACATAAGTGGAATCATACAATATTAGTCCTTTGTGTCTGGCTTCTTTCACTTAATGTTTTCAAGGTTCATCCATGATGTAGCATATATCTGTACTTCATTCCTTTTTATGACTGAATAGTGTCCTATTGTATAAGTATGCCACATTTTGTTTATCCATGCATCTCTTGAGGGACACTTGGGTTGTTTCCACCGTTTGGCTACTGTGAATAATGCTGCTGTGAGCATGCATGTCCAAGTATCTTTTGGAGTCCCTGAAGATCACTTATTAAAGGCACAACTTGCTATGTTTTTATGCCTTTGTTGACTTTCTCTATTAGGAACAATAACTTGGTTGACCATTGTTTTTTTGTCACCACTTCTATATAAGTAGCTTTAGGTGTCTTGTGTCCAATCTCCTCTACTAGCCTTGGAGTCCCTGTGGGTTACAGCATGGGAACCTGGGTGCATTCTTTTTTTTTTAAATTTATTTTATTTTATCTATTTATTTACTTTTTGGCTGCGCTGGGTCTTCGTTGCTGCACACGGGCTTTCTCTAGTTGCGGCGAGCGGGGGATACTCTTTGTTGTGGTGCGTGGGCTTCTCATTGTGATGGCTTCTCTGGTTGCAGAGCACGGGCTCCAGACATGCGGGCTTCAGTAGTTGCAGCACACAGGCTACAGTAGTTGTGGCACACGAACTCAATAGTTGTGGTCACGGGCTTAGTTGCTCCACGGCATGTGGGATCTTCCTGGACCAGGGATCCAACCCGTGTCCCCTGCAGTGGCAGGCGGATTCTTAACCACTGCCCCACCAGGGAAGGCCCTGGGGTGAGTTCTTGTTTGCAGCTGTCCCTGCCCCCCACATGCACACACAGTCTCACCTAGTGTCCAGCCCAGAGCTGGGGACAGGAAGAGCCATCAGCCATGCTGACAAGGGGGCTTGGCCAGCCCTTCTCCAGTGACCAAAGAGCCTCCTCCCATGGGGATTCACATCCTCAGACAGTGGTCCTTGGCCTGGCTGCTCATCAGCACCATCCTGGAGGTTTTAAAAACCTCTCATGCCTGGGCTTCAGCCCTGGACATTCTGATTTAATTATTCTGGAGTGGTGGACCCAAGGACAGGTCCTTTTAAAAAGCTCAGCAGATGAGAACTACTGTCTTTCTGGCGATCTGCGTTCTCACTGGTCCTCTCAGGGAGATAGGCAGGAGGATGCTGAGTCTTGGGAGGTGGGGGTGGGAGAGATGGACGATTCCTCCCACTCCAGAGATGGCAATCCTGAGACTCAGCAAGGAGGGAGACTGGCCACTGATGTGAAGGTCAAGGGGTAGAAAGGAATCTGGAATGCAATGGCCCTGAGCTGCCCCGGCCTGTACCAGAGTCTGGGCCAAGGCCCCCACAGGGCCCCCTTAGCAGTGGAAAGGCTTGACACAGTCAGAGCATCTCCCAGGAATGGCCCATGCCCCCGCCCACCCTGAGAAGAAGTGGGGGAGCTGCCAGGTCATGGGATTGCTCCTGAGTTCACAAAGCAGCAGGCATGGAGGCAGAGACAGAGCAGCAGCCGCTGGAAACCATTTCAGCTGCTAAATAAAGTGACTTCCCAGTGAGCGAGGCCGTTTGTCAACTGACTTACCCCAATAAAAGCACAGCCAGGGGCTTCCCTGATGGCGTAGTGGTTAAGAATCCGCCTGCCAATGCAGGGGACACGGGTTCGATCCCTGGTCCGGGAAGATCCCACATGCCACGGAGCAACTAAGCCCGTGAGCCACAACTACTGAGCCTGCGCTCTAGAGCCCCCGAGACACAACTATTGAGACCGCGCACTTAGAAGCCACCGCAACAAGAAGCCCGCGCACCGCAACAAAGAGTAGCCCCCGCTCGCCGCAACCAGAGAAAGCCCGTGCGCAGCAACGAAGACCCAACACAGCCAAAAATAAATAAAATAAAATAAATAACTTTATTTATATAAAAAGAAGCACAGGCAAATCCTCAAAGGCCAAGCCCCTCCACTTTTTCCAGACCCAAGCTGCAATTTTGAGGGAGCGTCGAAGGGTGGGTCGGAGCCAACGCTGGGCAATCTTGGGTAGCCCCCTCCCCTCTCTGGGCCTCTGTGTTTAGATGTGTAAAATGACGGATTTGGATCAGTGGTTCTTGCTTGGAGTAGGTCACCCTCCCAAAGAGGGCACCTGGAAATAGGGGGAGGGAGGGATTTGGTTGTCACAAATGATCAGGGACAGTCCTGCACAATGAAGAACTATGCCCTCCAAGTGCCAGTGGTGTCCGCATTAAGAAACATCAGTATGGGGTGGGGGAGGGAAGGATTGGGAGTTTAGGACTAGCAGATGCAAACTATCATATATAGACTAGATAAACATCAAGGTCCTACTGTATAGCACAGGGAACTATACTCAATATCCTGTGATAAAGCATAATGGAAAAGAAAAAAAGAAAAAGAAACACCAGTAGGTATACGCTGGGATCTCTTCCCATTCTGATATTGTGTGATTCTGTGCTCTGTTGCTCAATGTCTCCACTTGAGAAACAGGCCAGAGGAGACAGGGTAGATGGTATGCTTGCCCTTGTGTGGAAAGAAAAATTCAAGGTGGTTACCCAGGCTCTGAGCTGAGCCATGGCTCTGACCCCTATCTCTCCACCACTTAGACCACTGGAATTAAATATTAATAGACCAAGGTGCTGTAGGTTAAAACCCAAATCTCCTGACACAGTCCCTAAGCCTAGCAGATGCTGACAGCACAGGATTATAATGATGTATCATTAGCTCTTAGTGATCTAGTTATGACACTTGTTACTCTGTGTTATTTAACCACACTGTCTATATCTCCCTCAAGCCTCCAAGGGCAGGCAGAATTCACCGTGGCTGCACGGAACGCAGGCTGCCCCTCCACGTCCCACGGGTCCTCGAGGGTGGCAGGGGTGGAGGACTAAACACACTCATAGGCAAAACCCTAACCCTGTGAGCTTCCTATGGACAAGCTGTGCTCTCATACGGGTTGTGTCATTTACTCCTCTCACCAAGTCTGTGCCATTTGTACATACCTTGCCTTGTTTCAAAGAGGATTTGAGACAAACCATGTGAGGTGGATTATTATCCCATTTTTCAACTCAGAAAACTGAGGCTCAGAGACATGAAATAAGTAAATCAGGGTTTCTCAGTCTCGGCATGATTGACATTTTGGGCCAGAAAATTCTTTGCTGTGGGGGCATCTGTGCATTGTAGGGTGTTTAGCAGCATCCCTGGCCTCTACCCACTGGACGCCAGTAGCACCCCCCACACACAATTGTGACACCCAAAAATGTCTCCAGATACTTAGAAATGTTCTCTCAGGGGCAAAAGCGCCCCGAATTGCAAAAGGCAGAGCTGAGAGTCAAAGACTGGTTTTCTCAGCCTTCGGTTTCAGAGGGCATCTTGTGTACCCCCTACATTTTCCAAGTCAGGAAACTGATCAGAGGGGCCAAGTGACTCGCCTGTGGTCACACAGCTAATACACTGCAGAGCTAGATTTGAAACTAGCTGGCCATGTCGATCTAAAGCTCTTTCCACCCCACCACACCAGCTTCTGGGGGATGAGTTATGCTCAGTTATTCACTTGTCAAACAATTGTTGAGCACCCATTATGTTCTAGGGGCTGATTTGAAAAACAGACAAGCAAATGGGAAACACTGACCCATCAGAACAGGGGATGATGGAGGGGTGCTGGGAAGGCTGTTGCTGGGGCAGCTACAACTAGAAGAGCACCCACCGTCAGGCCAGGGGGCCCGGGAGCTGGTCGGGTCTTGGGGAGCAGGGCAGGGGGAACGAAGCCAGTAGGTACATTAAAATGCCCTGAGCAGAGTCAGTGGCTTCAGCTCGTTACCTTCCTCGTGTCCATTGCCACAGCCTCGACCGCAGCTCCAGGCAACCAAGTCCATTTTAACCAGACATCATGCCATCAAAATATCAGGAAGGAGTGGGGAGATTCAGTAACTCCATTTAATCAGTGCCCTATATCTCTCCGTGGATGGATGCATCTGGAAACCAGCACCAGACCTTTGCTTCTAGATATCGCTGAGTCTGCCTGGCATTGTACCATTAGGACTCCATTCTTCAGCGTTTCAGGAATCCCCTATTGCACAACATCCCATGTTTGTGTAGGGGTGTGTGTGTGTGTGGGGGGGTGAGTCACATCACAGGGCATTAATACCCCAGTTATCTGTTAATATCCAAGCGGCAATTAGCAGACCTGGGCGCCAGATTAGGAAGCGGGTGTGTGCACGTATGCTAACCTGCTCTCAGAGAGAGGAGATGGGAAGGTGTGGAAGTCAAATTTATCAACTTCACAGAGACCGCCCCAGATATAGTATATGCCATGACACTGCGTAGACAGGCGATGGGGAAGAAAACTAGGTATTAGGTACGTGGCAGTAGGTATTGTACTTGTTCAGTTTAAGCCGTGGTTCCTCTGCATAGCTGTGATTATCTGCATTCTTCAGGGGAAGGAACCAAGGTCAGGTGTGGTCAGGTGACTCGTCCATCACCTCAGAGCCAGTGTGATCTCTGGCCTGTTTCTCAAATGGGGACATTTGACAACAGGGCCTTGAACCACAGAGCATCGAGTGGGAGGCACGGCAGAGCTGGAACACTGGAGTTCATTTACGCCTATGCTGTTCTCGTACAGAGGGGATATTGAGACCAGAGGGGAAGGGGGAGGTCCAGGTCATCAGTGAGAGGCCGGGGGTGGGGTGAGACCCCGTGCCTGCAAGGTCCCTGGGCTAGGCTGAGCAGAGGCTGGTGCCAGCTCGGTGGACTCCCTGTCCTGTCCTTCCCTTCCCTAAGTTGTGGGTGCCCCAAATGGACCCAGGGGCCGGCCTGAGCTAGTCTGTCCTCAGCTCTGCTCAAAACCTAACCCCCCTTCCCCCCAATACCAGAGGCTTTTAATGAGGGCCCAGCTCCTGGCGGCCCAGCACCCTCTGATCTTCCTGCATCACTGCCTTTGAAGCTTCCCAGCCCCAAAGACCACAATTTATCTCCACAATTTGCCTAGAAAGCCTCATAAATCATGTCTGCGCACAAAGGAATTACCTCTTTGGAAGAGCCTTTCAAAGGCGGCAAAGACACCACAGACCCACCAGGGGACCCGCTGCCCAGGCCTGCACCCTCCCCAGCAGGGGCCCAGCTCTCACCTCTCTTTGAAAGCTCCCGAGCAGACCCCAGGCTGAGGAGGGGGAGGGGCAGTTGGGAATCAAAGGGAATTTGGTGAAACTCTTCGGTGTGTGACTGGGACCCCCAGATGTGGGCTCTGAGGGAGATGAACTTAAACAGGCAGAGCAGGAAAGGACACAGAAAGGTCATGGGGTCCACGCCCATGAGGCGTGAACTTATTCCACAGCCTTGTCCACCATTTCCCATTGCCCCCCTCGCTCCGACTTGCTACAAACAGTGAGGTCTAGGCTAGTGGAAGAGCCTCTCTCTGGCTCTGTCACAGGCCTTGGGCAAGGAAGGTACCACCCTTCCAGGCCTCAGCGTCTCCCATGGCAGATAGACAGGATTAACCCAGATGAGTGGGTGTAAAGCTGCGACCCACGGAGTCCTAAGAGTCCTACGCCTCAGGTGGGTGCTGGGGCCATGACAGGGGCTCGGAAACCCCATTTCCACAGCTCCAGAGTTGCTGAGTTTTCTGCTGGGTTCTCACATAAGGACAACAGGTTAAGCAGCTAAATGGGGGTAGGGTGAAAACCCGACTTCTAAGACCCTTTCTGCCTTTAAATGTCTGTGTTTAATTCCTCTCACAGCCAGGAAGTTCTTCCATAGGTCTAGCTGAGGAATTTCTTGCTGCAATTTAAAGTAATGCCTTCTCCTTCATCCCCTCACTCGGTGAGCAGCCACTTCAGGGCCAGCACTGCGGTGGACGCTCATGGGGAAGCAGTCAAAGTGGTGCTCGGGGTCTGTGTCCTTGAGGAGCTTTCTGTCTGTCACCGTTCCCACAGGGAATATGCAGGAAGCAGAAAAAGAAGCAGTGAAAGTGGAGGCTGGGCAGAGGCGGGTTACCTCGTGGGCTCACAGAGAATTCTGAACTAAAACTGGACTCACTTGTTGCCCTGTTCATGATGGACTGGGGGTCTTTCTCATCAGATGGGAAGGAGGAGGAGGAGGAAGGTGGGGTTTTGTAGAGCTGCTCCAGTAGCTCACTAGGGGGTCACAGGCACAGGGAGTGGGAAAACAAGTTGAGGTCATTTGGGCCAGGGTAGCCTGGAGAGTCACGCGGAGAGTCAGCTGTGGGCCAGGGGCAGGATGGACCTGAAACCCTCTGTCTCAGCTACTCATCCTGGGAGCTAATGTCACACCCCAGAGGCCTGGTGGAAGGCTGTTCTCACCAGCAGACACAGTGGCTTCCCTGGTTGTCCTGCGGGGCTTACACCACGACTGTTCCAATGAAATGGATTCACATCTGAGCCATTTTTTCTTTTGGCAAAGACAGTACCTGGAGCTGACTGGTACACCTGGTGCTTTGGATCAGCTTGGCTGACATTTATTGAAAAACTGATTAGATGTAAGGTCTAGACTAGGTGGGGCTTAAAAGAGTGGGAGGGCCCAGTTGGTCCTCAGGGGCCACAGAGTGACCCAGGTCAGGCACACATGCAGGATCCGTGGACCACATGAGACAGACTGGGAACGGCACTTGCTGGAGGTGAAAGGGCACTGGGAGGCTTGGGGTGCATGGGGGGAGGGGTTAATCTGCCCAGGAGGGCCTTGGGGAAGAGAGAGGATTTGATTTAGGATCTAGAAGGAGGGATAGGATTTCAATAGGTGGGAAAGCAAGGGGAAGACAGTCTGAGTGGAGGGCAGCAGAGGCAGGGAGGGAGAGTTCAGGGTGTAGAGCAGCCCGCAAGGAGGGGTTCACACAGCCCCGCTGCAGAGGGCTTGGCAAGCAGGGTGAGGAGTTCACTTCATTGAAGGAAGTCTAGACCACTGCTTCTCAAACTATCCATGGGGAAAGACCAGTTCTGTTTGTTTTATTTTCCAATCCATCATAGACAGACGCACGGTCCTAACTGAGCCTGACTCGTAGGCAGGTCACACCATGTGGCACTCTCCATGAGCCTCTGACAGCACCCACACTAGGCTATGCCCTGCTCAGCAGAGGAGTCCACCAACCACAGGCTTGGCTGTCACAGCAATGTCAAACTTACTGTAAGTTTCTAAACACTTACGATCAATTTTCTTACTTATCTCATCGCTGGCCAGTGACAACTCCTGGACTCTGGGTCCGCAGACCACCCCGAATGGCACTGGGCTGGAACACAGCTCAGAGGAGGGATGAGAGCAAACCAAGACAGGTTTATAGGTGGTTTTACCGGAGATCCGGCTGGGCAAGGTTTCTGTCTTCTCTGTCTTTTTGGGGAAGTCCTGTGGACTGCTGTGCTGCTTAAGGGGCTAGGAGCTTGGGAATGATGAGTATAACCAAGGATGACATTAAAAATACTAATTAACTGGTAGGGCAGGGCACCCACTGATCGGAATGGCTGTGTGGCACTGTTGGTGCCTGCTGGTAGGACAGTAGCAGCTAACACGCGGTGAGCCCTGTTATAGATGAAGCCCTGTCTGAGCTCTTCACAAGTGGTATCTCATTTAACCCTCCCAACAACCCCATAATCTCCATTTTCAGATAAGGAAAGTGAGACACAGAGAAGTAATAACCTGCTTAAGGAAAGCCTCTACCCTCCATCCCCTCCTGGCCTCTGGCCCCTTCTGGGGGTTATGAACACCGGACTTGCTGTGTGGCCTTAGGCAAATCACATCCCTTCTTTGGCCCTCAGTTTCCCCATCGTAAAATAAAGAGGGTAGCGCTAGACGAGCCCTAAGACTCCTTCCATCTCAGGCATGCTGAGATCTCTGAATCACCTGGAGGAACTATCAGAGACAAAGAGTCAGGGATGGGGAGAACGGCAAACCCAAAGCAGGAAGCAAAGTGTTGAATCTTGGAGCACGTGTGTGCTCTGAATTTCTGCTCACAGGCTCCCACTGAATTACAGGCATAAATAGAAATTTGACAACAAAGACAACAAATGCAGGTTTGCCTCGCTTTATACAACCATTCTTCCAAGTCTTTACACAATTAACTTGTTATTTGGAATAACTCTGCTTATCTGTACACCCTTGACCTTCCAAAGCACCTCTATGCTTACAGGTCATCAAAGCAAACATTGGTATTCCCATTGCTCAGATGGACAGGCCGAGGGCCAGAGACATGAAGCAGCTTTGCCCAAGGCCCCTGGTCTAGTTAGGAGAGCTGAGACTCCATGTCTTCAGGCTCTGATTCCACTCACCATTCTCCATGCTACCGTTTCCCCAGTGGTATCACTTAACACAGGGCCCACCTATCAGCAGGAAGCCATGTCTCTTTGGTATTTGAGGTCTCCTGCTCAACTCTGTCTTGCTATTTGTGTCATTCGTGTCATGGTCCATTTGTCCCTGCACAGGGAGGGACTTTAAGAGCAGCTCCCAGCTGGGCCTGCCAGTCAGAGGACACTCTATCCATCACTGATGGGTGAGGACCTCTGGTTTCCCTGGAGAGAGGAGGCCTGAGGGCGGAGTGACAAATGGCCTTCCCATCTATTGAGAGTTATTATCGAAGAACGGGGACCAGCTGCTCCTGGGATCTGCTGAGGATGAAGCGAAGGAAAGACACTTGTGCTATAGTGGTAGGAGGTCTGATCAGTTGTCCATTTGTTCATTCACTCCATAAGACTTTAGTGAATGCCTACTATGTGCCAGGCACTGGGGGTCAAGTGGGGAATAGAGCACCCAGGATACTGTCTCGGAGCTAACAGTCCAGGAGCAGAGACAGACAAGAAGCACTAAAGGCCTCTATTTTGGCCTTTGTTCAAACAGCACCTCCTCAGAGCCTTCTTGGATCAACCTTTCCAAGTTTTCTCCCCCATCCCCCCAGCTTTATTTTTCTTTCGAGAACTTATTCTATCTGATATTATGTAATCACTGTATCATACATTTACTTTTATCTTTTTGTTTATTGTCTGGGACTCCCACTAGAATGTCAGCTCCCTGAGGAGCTGTTTCCTTCACTGCTGTATCCCCAGCACCTAGAACATCATCTGGCATAGAGATGCTCAATAAATACTTGCTCAACAAATGAATAAATTAACAAGTAAATATATAATCATAAGTTACAACAAGGGTACGAAGGCGCAAAGAACAGCTTGATGGTAAACAAAGACAGGGGTTCAATTGAGAGGTCAAGGAAGCCCCCTCTGAGGCGGTGACATTTATGCTAAGAGCTGAAGGATGAGAAGGAGACAGTTGTGGCGAGAGTAGGAGGTAAGAACATTCCAGGTAGAAGCAAGAGCACGGTCAAATGTCCTGAGGTGGAGAAAGGTTGGCAGAGTCAAGGCACTGAAGGGGACAGCACAGCTGGGATGTTGAGAGAGAAGGAAGGGCTCTAGGTGAGGTAGACGGGCCAGATGTGGCCATGGCAGGGAGTTGGGCTTTTCTTTTAAGAGCAATGGGAAGCTCTTGAAGGGTTCTACCATGACTCCATGAAAGAAAGCAAGCAGGACTTCCCTGTGGGCAGGACTTACAACCCTGAGCCAGGAGGGACATGGTCCCTCTCTGCAGCCCATCACCATACTGGGTAAACCAGGACCTCCTGGTTTAGAAGGAGGTGGGGGGAGGGAGGGAGCGAGAGCTCCCTTCCTCCTGGTGCCATTGAGATGCTCCCCTCATCACCCCACCAGGCAGGAGATATCTGGGGTGGGGAGGGGGCCTGAATGGGGAGGAGAATCAGTTGGGGCAGCTCCGTGCATTGGCATCCAGGTGATTCAGAAAATGTGCTGACAGTTGTACACAAGCTGAGATCTCATACATTACGTGCCCCCCTCCAGGAGAGGCAGAGGCCTTGCTAAATATAGTTCCCTTATTGTTATTTATGTCTCTGGGTGCCAAGCAGTGACTCTTGAAGCCTGTCTCACCCAACACTAAATGTGGGTGCTGCATTTGCCATAAGCTGGAGAGTTGAGCGGTCCGGTCACAGCGGTGGTGGCCGCCCACCACCCCCCCGCCCCCGACCCCATGCAGCTGAGAACCACGAGGAGGAGACTCAGGCTGTGGGGAAGGTCAGGGCCACTCCAGGAGCTGATTGCCCCATCAGCTATCTGGGTGAGGAACATGACCAGCATATGAGCAAACTGCGATGGGGTTAATGACCCTTGGATTTCTGGTGACCACAGGCGTGGCCTGCAGCGGGCAGTGGCAGGTGGCTTCATTAAGCGGGATACCTACACTTTAAGCTTCTGGGACACCCTTTGAGCCCATAGGGACCTGGGATTTTAGAGGGAATCTAATGAGCTGAACTTAGCAAAAGTGGTCTGGGTGGATTTCCCTGGTGGCGCAGTGGTTAAGAATCCACTTGCCAGTGCAGGGGACACGGGTTCGAGCCCTGGTCCGGGAAGATCCCACATGCCGTGGAGCATCTAAGCCCGTGAGCCACAAGTACTGAGCCCTCACGCCTAGAGCCCGTGCTCTGCAACAAGAGAAGCCACCACAATGAGAGGGCTGCTCGCCGCAACTAGAGAAAGCCCGTGTGCAGCAACGAAGACCCAATGCAGCCAAAAATTAATTAATTAATTAATCAATTAGAAAAAGTGGTCTGGGCCTCAGCACCCCTCATTCTGTCTTGGGGTGGGGGGTGCTCAGCCTCCTCCAGAGCACCTTTCCTTGTCCTTCATGTGGCAGTCACTCCTTAAAGCCCTGCGGACCCCACGCAGGGGGGCTTCTCCATCTCCCGAAACCCTCCTATCCATTAAGGCTCAGATTAAATGCCTCTCCCTTAGGGAAGCTTCAGGAGCCTTCCCTCTCCCCACTCACTCTAAATTCATTGTGACTACTGCTTATTTGCCTTGTTTGATGCTACTCATCCGGCACCTGAGCTTTGGAATCACACAGACCTGGGTTCAAATCCCATCTCTGCCTCTTACCACCTGTGTGACCTCCATTATCCCTTGAGACTTAGCTTCCTCATCTCACCTATAAAATGGGTCTTAGGTGCCTTAGACAGTTGTGGCCAGTATATAGTGTGAAAGTTCCTTTTTAATGACTTGCAAGTAGGAGGTGCTCAGTACTATTTAACAAACCCTTCCAGAAAATGTGGAGATGAATAAATGAATAAACAAAGTCATCAATCAAGGCATCATGTTATGTGCAAGGGTAAACTCATTAGGGAGCTGAGGTATTAGCTGGATTAATAGGTCATTATCATCATCACCTGACTCGTCATCACCTCCACCTTCAGGGAGGGACTTGGTTTGGGCTTCCCTGGAAGCAGACCCTGAGGTGACTCTGTGGGGAGGGGAGAGGAGGGGAGGGGAGAGGGGAGGGGAAGGGAAGGGAAGGGAAGGGAAGGGAAGGGAAGGGAAGGGAAGGGAAGGGAAGGGAAGGGAAGGGAAGGGAAGGGAAGGGAAGGGAAGGGGAGGGGAGGGGAGGGAAGGGAAGGGAAGGGAAGGGAAGGGAAGGGAAGGGAAGGGAAGGGAAGGGAAGGGAAGGGAAGGGAGATGCAGCACAGCAGGAGTGAATCCCCCTGTACCTCTGGGAGATAACCAAGAACTCGGAGTAGCGTTATCCCAATGGAGGTGCAAGGGAGCCGGGGCATTTCTCCATTAACCCCTCAGTCCTGCCCCTGGTGGAGGGTGGCGGGGTGGGCATTCTCTCTGCCACAGGTCCTGCTGGCTCTGTGTATTGTGCCTGTGGCAGAGCGGCAGCTGTTTGTCACAGCGGCCTTTGGTGTGTAGCCTTGAGCGCTGAGGGTCTGGGGAAGCAAGGGCATCTGTGGAAGGCACCAAGTCCGCTCTGTCCCCTACTGTATACACAGTGCCCAGCACGCTGTCTGGTATGTGTTGGGCACCCAGCATTAATGCATGTTGATTCAATGAACAATTGATCAACAAATCTACGCAAGAAACGGTGCAGGAGCAGGGGATAAAAAGTGACATAACTCCTGCCTTCAGTCCTCGCGACCTGGGGTGGGGATGGAGCATGCACAATGACGCATGAAAAGGACAAAGGAGAAGTTTCACTACAGGTCAAGGAGCTAATGCCCAGGGAGACGTGGTGGCACACTGTGAACTTGAGGTACGCAGAAGAGGCATGGCCCCCAGGGCTGGGAAGGCTTCAAGGAGGAGATGGGACTCCCTAGGCCTGACGGAAGAGTGGACTTAGGAATAAGGGAAAGCAGTAGAGAGCAGCATGAACGAAGGCCTGGAGGCAGGAATGTCATCATGGGCTGTAGGGAGATAACTGGTAGGAGAGTCTGCTTGGAACATCTCTAGGTTCTTTAGAATGGGGGGGTGGGGACAGAAATTCGGCCTCAGGCAGCTCACAAGAGAAGGGACCTTGGGGCGTGTCTAGGAAGAAACAGGATTGGAGCAGCCTCCAGGCAGTGTGTGTCCCTGACTATGTACAGAAGAGGCTCCTCCAGGACTCCTGGGAGGGCTAGAGTCCCCACACCCATCCACGTGCACCCCATAGAAGTTTCTCTACGTCAGCTTTACACAGTGCACAACCTGAACATCTGTACCTAGCAGCCCTGCCTAGCTGGTATAAGGGGGGAGAGAAGGATAAGAATTGCTTAGAAACTGAGGGAGAGGGGACGCTTCCCCCAGGCTGGGATGATTGCTACTCCACCCTAGCACTCCAGAGCCCAGTAGAGGATACTGTCATTACCGGGAATCAGATTCCCTGGAAGCTGGAGGACTACAAAGGTGGTCCTCATTCTGCAGCTCAACCTTCCTGGGAAGGATAGGAGACTTAGCAGCTGTTTCTCCTGATGTCCCTCCATCTCTCTACCTCTCTCCATTTCCATCTTTGCTGCCTCTCTCCCCACTCTCACCCTCCTTTCCTCTGCCCTACCCATCTTTCCCTCTCATCTCCCTCCCGCAGTGGCTGGGACCCAAAGGGGTTGGGGTGGGAGGACTAGGTGACGCTCGCTGACTGCCCAGGATGTGCTGGGAGCTGTGTAGGAGGGCGGTCGGGAGGCCCTCTGAACTGGATGTTTGAACCAGAAGGGGTCCCAGTGGGCCTCCCCAGTGTGTGTGGTTTTCTTTTCTTTTTCTTTTAAAGCATTTCACTTTGAAAGGAAGCCAGGCCCAAGTGAAGGGAGCGGGATAAATTCAGGCACACAATCAAAATGCCTTTGAACCTGGGCTGAGAGCTCCTGTTTTGGGTCAGGGGCTGGCAGGAGGCTGGGGAACCCTTGATGCCTAATTGGCAGCTAATTGAATGCTGGGAGAGGGGAGTGGGATGGGGGCTGAAAGCAAGTTATTCAGGACTGGGCGAGTGCCCCTCTTTTCAACTCAGTGTAAAAGCAGGTCTATTACGAGTTTTCTCACCTGCATCTAAGTGGTGGGAAGACAGGCTTCTGTTGCTTAATGAGCTCACGGTTCAAGCTGTCTCCAGCTGGGGAGCTGGTGGAGGATTTCAAGGCAAAATTAACACTGTAGTTAGTTCTAGCTGGCTACCTGTCATCACTCAGGATCGAGAGAGGAAACAATCTTATTAAAATAAGCAAACAGAAGGCAAGCACCTCAGCAGAGCTCTCCGGGTGGGGGCGGGGTCTGGTCACTCACAAAGTCCAGAAGAGCCCCAGACAAGTTTTTCCCTCAAGGTTTGATGTGGACCAAGGAGATCTTGGAAGGTGCTACTATGGGGACCAGGCGCAGATCTGAGCTTGGGGCTGGGCATTAAGGCATAGGCATTCAGAGCATGGCTGTGGAGGCTAACAGACCTGGGTTCAAGTTCGAATTCTGCAGGGTGACCTTGGGCAAGTTACTAAAATGTTACATGCCTCAGTTTCCCCCACCTGTAAAATGAAAATAACGATAGCACCTACCTGGTAGGGTAGTTGTAGTAATTAAATGCAATTACACAGGGCTTAGCATAGTGGCAAGCACATGATAAAAGGACAATGAGCTGTAGCAGTTAAGAATATGAAGTGAAGGACCAGGGTTGAGTAGACTATTTGTAGGCTTCAGAGTTGAGTCCCATAAATGATTCACAGAGAGTGAAGAGGAGGATGTAATTACAAAGTATTAGAACAGCAGACACCCTAGCGATCAGCTGGTTCCATTCACCCCTTTTGCAAGTGAAGACTCAGAGGCCTAGAAAGGGAAAGTGATTTGTTCAAGGCCACGTGATGAACTAGGGACAGTGCTGAGCCTTGAACAGGTCTCCAGAGGCCCAGGGCTGCTTCTACCGCAGCATTAGAGCTGAACCACAGTTGCGAGCCAGAAATAGAGTGCAAAACTCTCCCCTTTGCTTGCCTTTTCCCTGCCATGTGAGAGTGTGTAATGGTGGTTTCCCTTGCCATGTTCTTCTGATGTCTCATGAAGACAAATTTCCTATCACTGGGAGTGACTGAATGGAGGGTGGGGAGGAAAAGCTGGCCTGGGATAAGCCATCAGGGCCTGAGAGCTGTCCAGTATCTGCCAAATGACCTAACAGCACCAGGAGAAGGAGAAGCTATGGGTGGCTACAGATCATTGTGACAAGTGTCCAAACGAGTGCCCCACTTCTAGTATCTTCCCCCACCCCACTTGTGCCTAACTTTTGGAGTGATCTTTCCAAATGATCAATCTGATGAGGTCACTGCCTTGTGTAGAGCCCTTCCATGGCCTCCAGTGGCTCGAGGCTCAAGTCCAGATGCATGGGGGGGCCTGGCATTCAAAGCCCTCCACACTCAGGTCCTCCCTTCCCAATGCCCTATCCTCCCCCACGCCCCCCCCACCTTGGCACCCTTCACACCCAGGTTTCCAGCAGACTATGCCTTCATGTGCCTGATGCTTTGCTGCCCCATCACCTCGAGTCCTGCTCCACTCAATCCCATTCTCAACCCCCGTAAGGCAAGTCAATTTGATTTCCCTTATTATTTAGTTATCTTTACCATGACTTCAAATTTCTCATACGAAAAACAGGGGATTCTACGATTTTCCTGATATTTCCACATGCAACAGAGTGTGACTTGATATCTTTGAGGTGAGGTGGAGAGCTAAAAAGGCAGTCAAACAACCCAAAGACGTGTAAAAGAGATATACTAATCCATGTCTCACCCCACACCAAAGACTGGGATGAAATTAAAAAGAAGATGATGGCCATGAAAAGGCTTACGACCACCACTGAGATCTTAAGTCAAATCCTTTCTCCAGGTCTTGCTTTGCTCATCTGCTAAATGAGTGGGTTGGAAAAGAAGGTCTCCAGGAACCTTTTTGGCTCTGACATAACTTTCTGAATTCAAGGGTCTTAACAACCATACAGATGACCCCTGGGGAGAGAGAGGGAGGAGAATTTGATCAGAGAAAGGCGTTAAGGGGGTTTCAAATATTTTTTTGTAACATTTTCTTTCTTTAAAAAGGATCTGAGGCAAACACAGTGAATCTTTATATTTTTTTCAGTATGGGTGGTGGGTGTTTTTCATATTTTTTTTTATTTTTCTATATGTCACAAATATTTAATACTGTTTAAAAGAATTTGGTGATCCTCTTCTCAGTGTAACCATTTCCCTGACTTCCTCCACTTGTAATAGGAATGTCCAAGAACAAACCGTGTATCAATGGAAAGGACTGAAAGTGTAAGATTCCTCCATTGCAGGGGGTATTCAAGAAGAGATCAGATGGGCTCTAAGTATTATGGAAATGGTTTATACAGAGGATGAAAGCTGGACTCTTCTGCTTCTCAGGTCTTACAATGAACGCCAGGGCCAGGGGCGCTGTCCTGGTGCTGAATTCCACACCAAGGAACATCTGAACACAGACCATGGAAAGCAGAATAATTCCTTCTATTCTTGTCGCTCTAAGCTACAAATTAATGCTTCAATTTCCAGGACATTCTGGTGATCAAAACGACAGGAAGACGCCCTTCTTAGAGGGGTTTTTGGCATTTGCTTTCCTGAAATTTCTCCCCCACTCCCTGCCTTCTTCTAGTATTTGTTCTTTCCCAACCTTATGCTGAAAAGCATAGAACTGGGAACCAGGAAGTTTGGGATTGAGTTCTAGCTCAGCCACTGACAGACTGCGTGACCCACAGCAAATCCCTTCACTACAGTGAGTCTCTCTGATTCTTCATCTGTCAAGTGGAGATAATTGCATCAGGTGACAGAATGCTTGAAAACACGCTTGCAAAAACACTTAAGTGCAATATAATTATTAACTGGCAGCGCTATTATGGTTCCTCCTCCAGTAAGTATGAAGTGGAACTATCTCTCAGGGTGGGACGCAAAGAAGGCAGTGAGTGTGGCAGGTGGAGGGCCAGGGGCGGTGAGTTAAGTTCAGAGAACTCTTGAGAATGTTTTGAGAAAAACTGTTCAGGTGGCTTCCGTGTGGGCAAATCAAAACCTTTTCAGATGGTGCCTGGTGACATCTGCAAGCATCACAGAACTTCAGAGTGGAGGTGGGTAGTGAAGCATCTCTAAGTGGAAAAAGTGGTGTGGTGTCATTTGGTACTCACTGAGCTGAGGGGCAGTCTCGCCAGGTAAGGAAGTGTGTCCTCCTGGGACATTATAAAGGGTTTGAGGGCTGAGTGTCAGTGCCCACATTCTATTGCTGGCTCTGCCACTAACCTGTTCACATAGTAGAGAACAGCTGGGCTCGAGTCCAACTTACCCATTGACTAGCTTGTGTGTGACCTTGGGAAACTCACTTCACTTCTCCAATCCTCAGTTTTCTCTGGTGGAAAAGGGGTATACTAAAATGTATCCACCAGGATGGTTATAAGAGTAAAATGAATTCTTAGATGACAAAAGGTCTGCTAAGTTGTAGCACTGTATGAGCCTCAGTATTCATCCTTTGCAAAATGAAGGCAATAAGAATTGACCGTATAGGTGGGATAGGGATGAGGAGAAGAATCACACACACACACACACACACACACACACACACATACATCCATTTTGTTATCATCATGAGGGAGGCAGGATGGGGCAGAGGAGAGATGCTGAGCTGGAAGTCAAGAGACTGGGGTTCTTGTCTCTGCTTTACTACTATTCAACTGCAACTTGACCTCAACTTCCACAGCTCTAAAATGAAGGATGGGACTTGGTCCCTGACAGCTAAAATGTCCTACATAACCTAAGCACTGGGTTTCTCCCTTACTGAGTTCTCTGAGCCCACAGGGCTAAAGAAATGCTGGCTAGAGCTCTCTGAGGGAGGTGAGGAGGGGCCTAGTCAACAACTTTCATTTCCATTTCATCTCTGATTGGAAGGGCCAAGCATCAGGGTCCAGAGAGTAAACAGACTTCCTTTCCCTTCTCTTCTTCATGTGTGGCTGAGCCCCAAAGCAGACATGATTTATACAGGGTGGGCCCCGGAGACTCTGGGCTGTGAATTCAAAATCTCGGTGTTCTGCTTGCTCCCTGGCTCTGGTCTGGCTCTCTTCCAGCTCCTGGCATCCTCGACAGGAAAATTAATTGCTGTTGTCATTCTGCTTTTTGTTCCTATATACCAGGAATAAGATAACTGAATGGCATTAAATAACCTGTATATAAAAGCCCTTTCTAAAGGCTAGATCAGTAAGCACAGAGAAGTGGGCTCCAGGGCTGGGAGAGAGCCAAGGACAGCTATCCGCTGGTGGCCTGTCTAGTCTCCAAACAAGGGGAGCCTGCGCAGGTGGACACACAATGAGAGAGGGACCTTCACGCTTCCCTGGGAAGCAGAGGAAGTTGAGCCTGCTGATCCAGCCTTCCAAGCAAACACAAGCCCCTTACTCTCCCCAGGGACTGCACCTCACCACATTCCTTCTACTATCCTGGTTTGAATTCCTTCTCTCTTGGTTTAGTGGCTACCACCAAGGCTAACTCGGGATCCTATTCAGTGGCTATACACCACTAACCTGCCTAGGGCTGAGGGGTCCACAGTTCCATCACCGAATGAGCCAACTTTAGAAAGCCTCTTGGGTCAGCATAAGTGAGTCACTAGGAACTTCTGCCAGCCCTGGCTACCTCCTCATGCTGATGGCAGAGTTAATCAGCGTCATTATCAGCATGAGGCTTATGCAACATTTAGCCTCAAGTAATAGCCAAGGCAATACTTGAGACAATCTTAGGAAAATAAAGTGTTACACATGCGCGCGCGCGCGCACACACACACACACACACACACACACACACACACACACACACACACACACAATCCCTGCCCCACAGGGCTTACAGTCTGAGAGGGACAGTAAACTGCCTAAGATAAAAGAGTCACAGGGACTATAAACTAGGTTCCTGGACTCCCAGTCCAGTGTTCTTTCTACTACATCATCCTGCCTCTATGTAACAATATCCCATGTCCTAGAACCCACAAAATAGCAAAACCTGAGCTCCTGTCCCAGCCTAGCCTGCCAGGTGAGCTGGGGGGCTGGTGAGAGGGACAACAATGCAACCTGAAGTTCATAAGAGCTTTTCACTCTCGTGTTCTGGGAGAAAATTCCCGGTTCTTTGGAGTCTGTCTGCTTGTGGTCTTAATTACTTGTATGTATGAGATCTTGCAGTCTGTACCTGGGGACTCTTTGAATTGCAGATTAATATTCAACCAGCTGCAATGATCTTCAGAAGGAGGCTCGCGGTAATTAAGTTGGTTAGAGAACATTTCAAACTAACTTTTTATGGCACACAGTACTGTAAATTACCGGGACAGGGAAGACTGGTTCCTTAACGGTGCTTTTAGGGAGTCACGGGGGACCAAGAACCTCATTTGGAGAGGAGGGAGTGTCCTTGGGGGCCCCTTCCAAGGGGCTGGGGGACTGCTGATTGTGGGTATAGGAAAAAAGGGGCAGGGAAGGGAGTGTAGAAGGGTACTGGGCTGGGAGCTGTCAGGCAGATTCATATCTGTGACTCAAGACTATCTTCCCCCAAGACCCAGGGACTCTGTCCTGGGAAGAGGGGTGTCAGCGTGAAAGAAGGAGGCAGAGTGTGGGCATTTCAAAAGCAGAGGTCAGGGCCACTGAGCAGAATCTAGTGAGTGAAGATGCTGGGTCATATTTGGTCTTGTAAACAAAACGGGGAAAAAAAGGAGCCTTGAAGGACTTTGCCCAAAGTGGCAGATATTTTAGAAAATAATTTTTGGTACCAGTGCAGAACAATCTGTGTGTTTTAGACTGGTGCACTTACTGTTGTGTCATTCATGACAAACTGACGTAACACGCTAGAGTGTGAGGTTTGTCATAGTGATATGCTACTAATGTAGTACAAAGCTGGTGAATAATTTATTTTTCATACTAAATAACAGTGCGTCAAGATTGTAAGCGCCTGATAACTTCCCTCTGTGTTACTTGCCCTCCTAGATGTTTTCTTAAACAGTGGGTGTTGGGGGAAGGGTGGGGCTCCATTACCAGGAGCCACTGAAACAGCCTATAATCCACAGGCAGCTTACCTTGGCACCAGCCCACGTGAAGAGTGTAGGCCACTGTCTTGGTGGAGTGAAGATTAGAAAACTGCTCTCGTGGACATGGTCAGATGGTCCACTCCTGAGGGTGGGGAGCCTTAGGTGTGGCAGTGGGTGTGGGGCGAAGGGAGAGGGAGGGAATTCCCCAGCTAAAGCGCTGGGGCCCTGGCAGCTCTCTCTGTGGCATCACATGGATGGGCACATGCTTAAAGGGGCCTGGGAGGAGCGGTCACAGGTGGTGGCTGCCCCACAGCTGGTACGGAGATTCCCCAGGTGCAGCAGGACCTGCCCTGTCCGTCCCTCCAGCGACTCCAGTATCTGCATTCAGCTCAGGACAGATGCTCCCAGGAACCGCTCTAACCAGATGTGGCCACCTTGAGATTTCAGAGGATCCCGAGGGAGCAAGGAGGAGGGAGGGGACAGAGGAGGAAGGGGACCCGGGGTGGGGAGTAGCTGGAGTCCTGACCAAGGAGCAGAAGCCCTGGCTTCCTTCCTGGATATACCATTGCCCAGCTGTGGGACCTGGAGCAGATTACTTCAGACCTCAGTTTCCTTGTCTGTAAAACTGACATTTGGAAAAGAAAAAAGCAAGATGTGGGAAGCTGTGCACGGCTACCTGCTTACACAAAAACAGGGAAACCAGAGGCAGAACAGTGTCGTGCTTAAGAACTCTCAGTTTCTCACAAGCTCCACCTCCGGTGAGCCTCATGTGACCTTGGGCAAGTCCCTTGAACAAGTCCCTCTCCCCCGTTTGTAAAATGGGGATAATGATAGTACCTGCTTCACAGGATTGTTGTGAGGATTAGACAAAACAGTGCACGTAAAGCCCATAGTACAAGCTGTGAGGACAGAAGACCCCCATGAATGTAGCTATTATTATTATTAAACAACTCAATAGCCAACAATAGGGAACTGGTAAGGTAAAGTGTGGTACATCCATGGAATATTATACAGCCATCCACATGATAATTGGGTGGCAAATGAAAGAGTGATTACGCCATGCTGTTGAGAGGAAAAAGAACATGAGATCACATACCATATGTATACATTATGATGATAAAATGATATATGCATGTGAATGGAGAATGCAAAATAACAAGCAGAAATAAAAGAAAGATTTTTTTTTCTCCCCAAATTCTTTTCTCCAATGTTAAAAATAAGGGTATTGAGTGAGGTGCTTCTGGGGGGCCTCCAGCTCTGGAGTTTGGAGGCCTAGGGGCTCTCTCTGCTCCCTTGTTAGCTGTGGGGACTGGAAGCTAGACTCTTACAGTCTGGGCAGGATCTGGGGGTCACATGGGGTGCGTGGCCCCAAAACTAGAGCTGAGCACGCAGTGTCCTCAAGTACCTGCCCAAACAATGTCAAAGTGGCCCAACAGAGTCCTCCTTTGCTTAATTTGTGTCAAAATTGATTTCCTATTTTTAATTAATAATTCTAATTATGATGCAGCAAATTTACCCAACAGCCATGACCAAATTAATCAGGGTCTATTGACTGGGACTGCAGAGTTATCACATAGTTTCTGACATCATTGATTTCCTGCTGGGAACAAATAAGAAAACACACGTAGGGCAGATGTGCTGTTGTCTCTGTTGTGCCCTAAACTAGGCCCAGAAGCACCTGCCACTCCTTCACCACCCCCCACTCCCCGCCCCTGCAGCCACAGCTGCCACAGCCACCAGGAAGCAGAGCCTCCCTTAGGAGCCCTGGGGTGGCCATCCCAGATCTTGTTAGTTTCCCTAAGGAAGCAGGGAAGGCGTCTGATAATGGGCCGCCCTGGCACAGAGGCCTCTGCAGAAAGGGTCAGTGTAGTATCTGCCAGCCAGCGGGTCAGGGCTTTGTTTAGAATCCGTTTAGAATTCTGTTGCTGTATCAGTGGATGGAGATTAACTTCCATCTCACTGTCCCTTTTGTAGAAAGAACCTTGGAGATCCTCCTCTCCTGCCCTGTCATTTTCCAGACGAAAAAACTGAGGCCCATGGAGGAGCAGGGTCTTGCTCAAGATGGCCCACTGAATCACTGCACAGCTGGGGCTGGAACTCAAGTCTTTTGTCTCCATGTCCATTCCCACCCACATGGAGCAGAAAGTATGCCCAGCTGAGCTGGGGGAGACTGGAGGGCAGGGACAGCTTTTGTCTCGTGTCTCTGTCCTCTACCATGGGGCCCATATCTTCAGGCAGGGAACTTTGGTACCCAGTATGGCCCTGGAGAATCAGCCCTGTCTGTTCTTGGCCTCACCCTCCCACCCTGGCTCTGTTGACTCCTGTTATCCTCCTGGGCCTCAAGAAATCAGGCCACCAACCCCTGCCCCAGGTCTCCAGACTCCTGGTCTCTAGACAGCTACTCTTGATATCAACATGGTGACTTAAGTTACGTCTTTGTTATCCTGAGTCCTTGGGGATCCAGATGAGCCCCCATTTCCTAACTGTCTTTTCTGTGCTGTGGACCTTACACACATGATCTAATTTAATCTCCACAACTCACTGAAGAACAGATGTATGATGGAACCGACTCTCAGATCAAGTAACTTGCCACATTCCCACAGCAAATAAGGGGCAAAGAATTGCATCTGGGATTGTCTCACTCCATTATCACTCCTTTGCAGGAAGAAGAAAGGAAAGAAATCTGGGGGTGGGCATAAATAGTGGAGACTGTGTAGGATGTACGTGGTCTCATCATTATGTTATGAAGGGGTCCAGAGAGGAACCCAGTCAATAAACAGAAGAGTGACACCTTGAACCCAGCAAAGATAGGAAACTATGGTGAACAAACAAGAGCAGTTCAATTTGGATATTGGATGGCTAAGGGGGAGTGAAGGGGCAAAGGTGGGGGGGTCAAAGCTGGAGGAACAGGTTGGGGCCAGATCATGGAGGACTTATAAATTCCAAGAGGAGAATCTGGACTTCTTTGGGGCCAGTGAAAGTGGCTGCAGACTTTGAACAGAGGAGGGCCATGGTCAGGGTGGTGGCCCAGGGACCCTGATCTGATTAAGACGAATCTGAGTAAGAAGAGACCAGATGAAGCAGAGACCATGAGAAAGTTACTGCAATGGTCCAAACACAAGCTAAGGAGACCTGGAACCAAGGCAGTGGTGGTGGTGGGGGATGGGGAAAACAGCAGCATGAAGATGAGTAGGGTTGATGGCACCTGCAAATGATTGAATGTGGGACTCCTAGACTCTGCATTTGGGTGACTGGCATATCAGTATGATCTCATCTTAACTTGATTACATTTGTAGAGACCTTATTTCCAAATAAGGTCACATTCATTGGCTCTAGGTGGACATGGATGTTGGGAAAAACTATGCAATTCAGTACATTGGGAATAAGATGTCTATCTCATAGGGTGGCTCTTTCCTAAGGCTAAATGAGATACAGTTACGTGAGACAACTACCTGCCTTCCATTATTCTTCTTCCACACACAGAGTTTGCTCCAGAATCCCCAGCCAGGAAGTCTTAGAAAGACTTTGGAAGGACAAATCCAGGAAGGAGAGAGATAGTCACCAAAAACTGTCTTGAGATTCTCTGGGTACCTCAAGAACAAGTACCAGCATTGCCCATCACTCATCAAGTGCTCTGGGGAGCCCCCTCAACTCCTCGTCATGGTGTTGTCCAATTCTGTGAGAGGCAAGTGATTTAAAGCAGCTGAGAGTTGCGTTCTTTCATCTTCATTGACTTCCTGACAGCATCACAGCATGTGCAGCAACCTGTACATGTGCAGCTCTGAACTATGAGGTGTAATAGCCCCAGCCCTCCCCTGGGAAAATAACCACATGGAGATGCACACCTCCTGGTCACATTTCACTCCAGAGCTTCCTATTACCAGCTACAACCTAGTCAGTGAGGTACTTGTAAAGGTTTGTCAGGTCTTCAGAGAAAAAACCCCCAAAGAAACCTTGATATGTAGCATTTGCCAATTTCCATGGTGTAAATACTCCTACCATGGCTGATTGCAAGCTACCGATATGAAGTAACAAAACATAGAGTTGGGAAGAGATGGGCACGATCAGCTCTCATGAGCCAGTGTGAGCCAGCTCCAGAACACCACTATGCACAATTGTCTGTGGACCAGGGAGCCAAGGGAAGGGGTCTATACACATGATATGCCCTCCCCATCAGCCGACAGCCTTCTGGATTAGTCACCTCTGCAGCAGTCATCAGCCAACTGATATAAGTTTAGAAGTTACAAATGTCTTATTAATCGAGGAGTTTGAGCATCATTTGGGCAGCTGTGTAGCTGCAAAGGGTGCTCTGGGCTAGATCTGAATCCGGATTCTGCCACTTACGAGCTGTATGATAACCTGGGTAAGTCATATAACCTCTTGTTGAATGATTAATCATTCACTCAACAATTATTGACTCTTTACTGTTATAAGATGATGGGGAAGTAAAGATGAAAAATAAAGCACAGCCCCTGGGTCAATAAACTCACAATCTGGTGGAGAAGAGAGTCCTAAAAATGATAGCGATTCAGGGTAGGTATCAGTGTCCTCATCTATGGGGGTAAGGCGTCTACCCCAGAAAATGGAATGAGAACACACACAGAAAGCTTCCAACACAGTACCTAGAACAGAGTATGCACTCAGCAAATGTTTGTTAAGTCGAGGAAAGCAAATCTGTGGCAAGAAATCATCAAAGAGGTGGCACACACCTGCCCTAATGAAGTGCTGAGCTAGAAGCCCTGAGGACCACAAGGAGGGCCACTGACTACAGCCTAGGAGGATGATGGGAAGGCCACACCTTTCCCCTGGCCCTGAATCTCTGCTCATCCAGTGGTCACCTTCTTCCCCATGCTGCTTTGGGTGGTAGGTGGGGGTGGAGGTGAAGCCACTGGCAGGTTCATCAGAGCCCAACCCCCTGGGGTGGCTGGGTGGGAAATCACTGTCTTTGGAATAGGAGACAGACCCTTCAACATTTCTAGGCCTCAAATTATAGAATGAGATAGGGCAAAGACATTCCTACTTATAGAACACTCTTTTCCTTCTATTTAACTAATTTTAAAAACGGTTTTTCTCAGCTGCAGTAATCATCAGCATATGGCCAGTCTTGTTTCAACTTATCACCTCCCCCGTCCCGCACCCTATGTTTTTTTCTTTCAATGATCAATTAGGATCAGTTGAGTTTTTGCTGCTACCCGCCCCCCGACACCCCCCATCACTCAGGTTTGCAAAATAACCTTCTTGAGTACTTTTCCTACAATACTTGCATGCTGCCACCAGAGAGCAGCAGGCTGTCTCATTTACATGGTTCAAAGGATTTTAACAGGGATCAGAATCACAACCCTGAATTTTCTAACAAAAACAAAACAATTTGTCATTTTTTTCTTTAAGAAAAAAATTTCCTTTCCCTCCATCCAACTTTTTGTTCTGGAAGCAAGGAGTTAAACAAAATTTAAACACAGTGACTCCTCTTACAACACCCTCGACAACCTGTAACATTGACAAATTGTCTCTGATCCAAACTGCCTTCTTTTACAAAGCTTCCAGCTACAAATCCAAGCTGACAGACGAATATCACCTTCAAAACCACAAGTTTAAATGAGTTATTGTTTGTAAAGGGCTTAAAAGAGTGTCTGGCACATAGTAAGCGCTATTTGAGGTTTTATTTATTTTCAAATTTTAAATTCTTTTTTTTCCTTTGCACAGGAGTGTAAATTCGTTTCAACACTGCAGGAATTAGCAATGAATGAGTCTTCATTACCCTGGTTTAATTATCCGCTCCCTGTGAATGGGGAAAGGGATGCCTATGGAGACAGGAAGTTGTCCCAAAGGTGGCCTGACTGGGGCTGGGGCTGGTTTCTTTCCTCCTCCGACACTTCTGATAGGGGATGCTCTGCAGCCCCCTCTGGTTCACTCATGATCCCCTGACTCAGGACTGAGCCAAACCTCCTAATTACAGAGATGTTGGGCACGGTTGTTGTTGTTTTTTTTCTCTTTTCTGAGTTAAGCCAAGAAGAGCTGTTGGAGATCCACAGCAGGTGTGAGTGCGATCAATTAAATTATCATAAGCAGCAGGGGCACAAGGAGGGGAGGACTCAGAAGCCAGGCCCATTATTACCGCAAAGGAGCTATCATCTGCCAACAGCCGCATGTCGGGCCTGGCAGAGATGGTCAGATTGACGGGAGGCCTCAGTGCCACCTCATGGAATTGTTGGTACCCACAGGCAGGATGCTGCTGCTAATGATGGCTACAGCAGTGCCTGCCATGAATTGAGCTCCTTCTCTGGACCAAGCACATTTCACACTTTAGCCCCTAAATGGCTATTACTGTGCCCATTTTCCAGAAGGGGAAACCGACACTCAGAAATGCTAGGTAACTCCCTCAAGGCCACAGAGCTAGTAAAGTGAAGAAGCTGGAATAGGGCTGTCTAGGCACCATGTTCCCTCTCAGATAAAGCTGGTTCTTCTTACCCTCGCCACCCTGCGGTCTTCTTGGTAGGGACAGAGTAAAGGGACAAAGTAGGTGATTAAATAGTGAATCCCACTAGGGGATTGTAAGTAAAGAAGAAAGGATGGGAGACCCTGTAAGTTAACGATCACTCAAGAAAGCAGGTTTGCTTAACCACAAAACCAAGCAGTCTTGCTTAGCAACAAAACCATGCAACAGAAACATGAGACATGCCCCCAAAACAATAAAACAATGGTTGCGTGAGACACACATCCTGCCCAGTGAGGTCAGTAATTTAATGATTCCTAGGACATGCTCCTCTGCGCACACTAAAAACAAAAATATAAGGAAAAGGTGACATGATTCTGAAACCTGAGATGATTTACCATATTTTAGTATATGTTACCGTCTTTTTGCTCATTTCCATTGTGCCATAACAGTCTCAGTTTGACCAAGTAGGTACAAGAAATCTCCCCTGCCTGAGGAGAAACTGATGATGGAAGCTTGACATCCACTCAGGAATGAGGAAGAAGGTGGTCTTCTCCCCCTCCCCACTTTTCCTTTGATATAAAACTGTAGTCCACTAAGTTCTGGGTGTGGCACTTCCTTGCCCGCCCGCTTGCATGTCTCACAAGGGTCCTATACTAATAAACTCTTTCCTTACCTGTCTCTCTGTCTCTTGCTGAACTCTTTCTGTGCTGAGACAGAAAAACCTACGCTCTACTAAGTCCTGAGACGTGTTCTGTCGGTTTCACTCTGACCCTGCTGGCTGGACCCATTTTTTCTCTCCTTCCCAGAGTGCCTCTCCTGTCCTCCCCCCACCCCAGGTGCTAGCTTGCTCTTCAGTGTGGGAGGATCACACCCTTCTCCTCGGTACCCACAGGCTCCACCTGCTGGAGGGGTCTGGGAGCTGAAGCTCAGAGGGCATTTTTGTTGGAGTCTTTGTTCCAGGCACAGAAATGACTCTGGGCTGGATTCTCTACCCTCCAAGGCCTGCCGGTCAGGTCGGTGCAGAGAGGTGTCCCAAAGAGAGTGTTGGTCACAGGTGCTCAGGGAGGTGGAGAGGGGGCAAGAAGCTGACTTGGCCAGTCTACAGAGCACAAGATGGAGCCTGACTCCAGGGGTGACTGGACTTAAAGCCCAGAAGAGAGAGAGAGAGATGAGACAGACTTGAGAGGGTTTCCTGGCAGGAAAAGAGCCTGACTTTCAAATGTCCCGGGAGAGGAGCCAGGTGGGGTTGAAATAAGAAATAGTTAAGAGGGGAAGGTGAGCGGAAGGGCACCAGGTGTGCCAGGATGTGTGTGTTGTGCAGACTGGATGAGACCAGGGGTAAGTAAGAGGCGACCCTTAGGAGCTGGACCCGCAAACAGGGCCCACCCAGCAGGGACTTTCAGACCTGAGTAGGGTCCCCCAGGCCTCAGGGAGCAGGGCTGCCTACAGGACAAAGCTGGGCGGGTCACAGGCAATGGTCAGGGATGGACAGTGAGAGAAGCCAGGCTCTGCTTACAGGAACATCTGTCTCCCTTGGGTGCTCGACAGCGTGGTCTCAGGGTTACATGAAGGCTCCATTTCATCCCACTGACTGAGCAGGCTGTGGACCATCCAGGTGGCACGGCCCAGTTGGGAGGGGCCTTCCACCTCATCCAATGGTGTCCCTGCAGGACAGGTAATACCTGTCTGGGCTCCATCCTCTTGGCTCTTACCTCTGACCCCTGGCTGTGGAATAAGAGGGTGGCTTCGGATGGCTGGGCTGTCCCCAGAACCACCCTA
The DNA here is from genome assembly GCF_002837175.3 of Physeter macrocephalus. Lineage (NCBI taxonomy): Eukaryota > Metazoa > Chordata > Mammalia > Artiodactyla > Physeteridae > Physeter > Physeter macrocephalus. The sequence goes on from NC_041224.1 coordinate 58,591,558, forward strand.
TGGTTTTGATGGGTGGGTACAGAGCAGTGGGGAAACCCCAGATGCCCATCCCGGGTCAGGGAGTGGAGACAGAGGACCCTGGTTCTATCTGCTGAGTCAGCCAGCAGCCTGAACACGTGTGCAACAGCGTGAGGGTAAGAGTGTGTGAGAGGGCACATAAGAGTAAGTGCTTGTGTGTGTGTGTGTGTGTGTGTGTCTGTGTGTCTGTGTGTCTGTGAAACTGTGGGTGTGGACATGTCAGACTGTGAGACAGTGTGTCAAGGTGTGTGTGAGACTCCGTGTGTGTGTGGCTCTGGAACTGTTCTAAATATGAGGTGAGAGAGACAAAGAGACAGACAGCCAAGCAGACGCACGGAGCCCAAAAGATAGCGACATCGAGAGAAGCATTTGGAGGGACTTCCCTGGTGGCGCAGTGGTTAAGAATCCTCCTGCCAATGCAGGGGACACGGGTTCGAGCCCTGGTCCGGGAAGATCCCACATGCTGCAGAGCAACGAAGCCCGTGAGCCACAACCACTGAGCCTGCGCTCTAGAGCCTGTGAGCCACAACTACTGAGCCCACGAGCCACAGCTACTGAAGCCCACATGCCACAAGTACTGAAGCCTGTGTGCCTAGAGCCCGTACTCCACAACAAGAAAAGCCACCGCAATGAGAAGCCCGTGCACCACAACGAAGAGTAGCCCCCGCTCGCCGCAACTAGAGAAAGCCCCTGCGCGGCAACAAAGACGCGACGCAGCCAAAAATTAATTAATTAACTTTTTAAAAAGTATTTAAAGAAAAAAGAAAAGAGAGAAGTATTTGGAGAGACAGAGGCTCCAGAGAGGGGCTGAGAACTCTGATAAAGAGAAATGGGAAAAAAAAAAAGAGAGAGAGAGAGAAATGGAGATCTGTGGAGATGGAAGAAGAGAAAGATACCAGGAGAGGTGAGTTGAGGAAGAAAAGCGTTGAAAGGATAACTATTTAGCAGAGAGGACAGAGTCAGTGACGCCTGTGTGTCCCCCTAGATGGGGTCCCCCTAAGAAGAACTTGAGGGTCAGCCTCACAAGGAGAGCCGTTGCCATAGCCCCAGGCCTGTGGGGCTCTCTCTGGCTCCAGATGTTGGCCTCGGCCTCTCACAGTTAGCTGGGGGCAGAGTAGAGGCAGAGGGAGAGGGTACGCACGTGTGTTTGTGAACATGTGGAGGGTTTTGCGGGGAGAGGGTACGCACGTGTGTTTGTGAACAGGTGGAGGGTTTTGCGTGTGACCCAGGAGCATCCCCTGCAGGGGGGGGGGCCCTCCCCCTCTCCCCCTCCCCCTCTCCCCCTCCCCCCGCACCTTTCAGTCATCCAGGAGGCCCCTCACAGCCTCCTGGCGGGTTCCTCTCTCGCCAAGCACCAATCCTGACGTGGCATCTTATTCTGCTGACCTAAGTCTAATTTACTTGAGGAAAAAAAACCTTCCCTGGCCCCCAAATGAAATCACTCAGGGAAAGAAGGGGGTTGAAAGGAACTGGGGGTAAATAAATGTATTCAGCAAGTGTATTTTTATTCCAATAAAACTTGATTTAATAACCACCATGAATATTTCATTTGCAAGAGGCTATCCACCTCCTGCAGCCTGCACTGGTCTCCGGCCAAGTTTGCCCTCCCTGCCCCTGCAGCAGCACAGGGCCGGGCTCCGGCACCCTGGGCAGCTCTCAGAGTAGATTGAATGGTAGGCCCCCTTTGCCTTTCAGCCATCACCAGACCAGGTCCTTGGGGGTGCTGGCCTGGTATCAAGAATAGGGCAAGACCGAGAGATTAGGATGGAGAGCTGGATTCAAATACTCTCATTAATACTGAATCACTGGGTGACCCTGGTCAAGTTACTTCATTCTCTGAGCCTGTTTCCTCTCCCTATCTTATGACACTTCTATGAGGATCGATAAACACATATAATGGATGTGAATAAGTTTATATTCATCAGTTACTATCCTTGCTGGGGATTGAGAGCCAAGAGATGAGTTATCCAGAAACTTTTATCTCCCCAACAATTTACTCCCTTCTGGATCCATGCTTTTGAGCCATTTCCACTGCTGTCTCTCTCATCTACATCTTTATCCATCCATCCCAAACGAGGCCAGGACACTTCCGCTAAGCAAATCCAGGTGGGGTTGGGACGGGTGAAACTGGGAAGAGGAGAGTGGGCCTCTGTTGTTTTCACAGTACGAAGGTATCTCCTGCCCTAGGCTCAGGCCATGTGGAATGGGTGGGGCTGATTCCACCCCTGACCCTAGAAGGAGGGCACATGACCCAAGCCTGGCCAATCAGAACACTCCATTCCCTGGTCACAGTGATTGGTTCTGGGATAGGGATGTGACCCTATCAGGCCAATGCAACTCAATCCTGGGACTTTTGCTGGAATAATTGGGTAAAAGGGTGCTTTCTCCCCACTGGGGATGTTAAGGTGGGAGACTGCGGACCTGGAGTTGCTGGTGTCCATCTCTGCCATTCTTTTGGGAAGAGAACACTTGAGAATGAAGCCAACACAAAGGAAAACAGAGCCAGGGTGGAGACAGATTACAGACATCATTTGAGCCCCATGATGCAGCTGTGCCTGAAGCAACATCTACCCCTGTTCTTTCCAGTTCCAAGAGGCAATAAATCCCCTTTTCTGCCTAAGCCACCTTAGGTTGGGTTTCTGTCACTTACAATGAAAAAGTACTGGTTAATACCTGGGATCTGAAGCATGTCTTTTTATTTCAGTAATTAAAGCCTTCTACCTCCCCAGGGAAATGTTTAGGGAAAGTGGGGCATCAGATTGGAAGAAATGGTGGGGCTTCAGGCTGGCTGGTCTCAGTCCCCTCACCCCTGGAGGCACCTTTAATTCAGATGCAGTCAGAGGCAGTGGTACTGGCTCCTCTGAGAAATTCCCAACATTCCTCAGGGAATTGGTATATGGTCCCTACGGGGACAACTCTTGGGGTTGCCCCACCCCTACCTCGCCTGCCACTCGTGTTCCTCGATGGTGTCATCAATCAACCAATCAATCAATCAATCAACAGCAAAGGTGTAGTGGAAGGACGGGCTCAGGATCAGAAAGCCTTGGGTAAGTCAGATGCCTATCTGAGCCTCAGTTTCACTGTCAGGGAGATGAAGGGGTTAAACAAAATGAACTCAAACCCAGCTCTAACATCATTTATATTTATGAGTCTGTATTATGTTTAGACTTGGGGAAATAAAAATAAAGAAAGGACTCTGTCCTTATCTGCATAATCTCTTTGAGAGTAGAAGACACACATAAAAATAAAGCAAAAAAAAAAAATCAATAATGCTGTCGTCAAGGCAAATCTGAAGTAGAGGAGAGCTGGGAGGATGGTCTGCCAGCTCCTTCGTGGCCCTGAGAATCTGTGAGCAGGAAAGAGACTCCGTCTCAAGGAGACAGAGACAGCATCCCGTGCCCCAGGCCTCAAGCCTGACGGGTCTTCTACAGGAGATTCTGGGCCTCAGAAGAGTTTCCCAGATGCCCCAGCTTCTCAGGCTGGCTTGGCAAAGTGTGGAACCAAGACCCAGGTGAGCGGGTGTGAAAACTCAGGAGGAAGAGGGGAGAAGAGAGGGAGGAAGCACAGGCACTTGTGGCAGCTCCTGTCTGCTCACTATTTCTTCCATTTGTAAGAGTCTGCAAACTTCAAAGTAGTTTCTGGCCAGAGATAAAAATGTCCCTCCAGTCAGAGGGTGCCTGGAGGCTGGAGTGGGGGAGGGGGAGGTCCAGGAAAGGGCTATAGCACTGGGAGGATCAGGAGTGGGAGAGCTGGGGTCAGCTGGGGATGGAGGGCGGGGCAGATGAGGAGGCTAGGGCTAACCAGGCAGGTGGGTGGGTCCGGAGGCTGCGTTCAAGTTTAAGATCAGAGATATAAAGACCCCTGCCAACAGAACAGAGTGCCACCCAGCCCTGGGCCACAGCTAGCTGAGCTCAGGGTTCCTTCTGGAGGTGGTGGCAGGTGCGGGGACCTCAGGTCTGCTGACTATTCTATCACGTGAACCTTCTCGGACCACTGAGTAAGGTAATACAGGATGTTTACTGCAAGAGTGCCCAGTGGAGGGGCCAGCGGGGACTGGACCAGCCTGTACTTCACTCACCAGGTCATGTGCCCTGGCACAGGGCTAGGTCCTTCCAGAGGGAGAGGTGCCCCAGGGGTGGGCTCTGTGCTCTCTCTCAAAGTATGAGCAAACGGTCCTGAAGACAGAGAGAGGTGCTGGGGCTGAGATGACCATGACCGTGACCTTGGGCAAATCTCCCTCCCTCTCTGAGGCGGGGCTACACTGTGGTCTCTCTCCTGAGCACATACCTCTGGTCCCCTCTCCCTGTCTGTCCAGACTGAGGGACCCCATTCTCCCAGAAGCAAACTAAGAGCCAGTCCCCCTACCTCCTACCATCCCGCAAATACATCCCATCCTGGACCCAGTGCCTCGTAGAAAGTCACCTAAGGACAGAGAAGGGCGTGCGGCCCAATTTCTGTTAGGCCTGGGCCTGGGGCCCGTTTTCCACTAGTGATAATTCCAAGGTGTCCTTGCTCGTGGTGGAGACAAGATTTTTAAAAAATGAAATGACAATCCAATTTGCAAAATCTCCTCCTCTGTCCCCTTCCCCTTCCTGTTCTCTCCCGATCTCAGAGCCACCGAGGAAGCCCCTGACTCCCAAATCAGGCAGGAACCTGGGAACCAGCCTAGATACCTTCCTCTTCCCTACCCTCTGGACCTAATGGGTCACCAAATTCTGTTGATCCTACTTCCCCCAAATGTCCCCCTTTGCACACACACTCACTTTTGTTCAGGCCCCGCCATTTCACAACTAGCTCATTGCCTCTGTCCTCATGGTGTCCCCTGGACTTGGCCTCCAGCTGACTTGGTTAACCTGTAAAGTGAGAGCCTTGGCCTGGGTGACCTCTAAGCTCCCACCTTAGTGCTGTTGGTTATGAGCGATGGTCTAAGGTAGCTGCACTTTGATCATATTGTTAGGTTTCAGACCCTTTTAGAATCTGATGAAAGCTGTGGCCTGTCCTTATCCAAATGCACACATACATACAGTTTTGCACATCTTTTCAAGGAGTTCACGGTCTTACTGGGATCCAGGTCCACAGACTCCAGGTTAAGAATTTCTGTTTCGGGACTTCCCTGGCGGTCCAGTGGTTAAGACTCTGCACTTCCATTGCAGGGGGCACAGGTTTGATCCCTGGTCGGCGAACTAAGATCCCGCATGCCGCACCAAAAAAAGAATTTCTGATTGAATTTCTAGGGCCCTTGGGCTTCAAGAAAAGCCCAGACGGAGATCCTATTTTTTCATCATCCTCTGGACAGACTCCAGGGGCAGCTGCTTCTTGCCCTGCGTTCCAGGTTTCAGTAAACTGCCCATTAGCTCGGGGCCTGGGGCTGGAGCCTGCCTGGAAGAAGCAGGGCTGTATCCAGGAGAGCCATTAGACGTGGCCCTGCAGGGTGACCCAGTTTGTCGGAGGCCCAGCTGGGACTGGAGAATGTAACCATGTGCCTGGGCCACATGCAGAACCAGTTAAAAGTCAGACTAGTGGGTGGTCAGGTGCGAGGAAGCCGGCCAAGGCGTCAGGCTGGGGAACACAAGGCATCTGTCTGGATCTGTGAGGCACTTTATGAATCCCTCCTAGCTGGTCTTTCTGAATGGAGAAGCCTCCCAAAGACTCACAGCCCTAGTTGCAAAAAGGCTCCTCTGTCTTTGCTGACGGCAGAGTTTGCAGAAATCCAAGTGGGGTCAGAGTGCCCGTGAGTGTGTGCAGAACAAAAACGGCAGAATCAATGGGCTGGATTACAGACCCTGCCACAGTGGGCGGATAATAGCGGCAGAGCGCCAGTTTCTCAGACCAAATGACCTGACCCTGCACTGTCAGAAAGTGCCAATCACAGGGGATTAAAACCAGCCAGGGGCACAGCCCCAGGGAGAAAGGCCTGAGGCTGGGCTAACAGCCAAGAATGGGGCTGAGGATGGTGGGGACGGTGCCCAGCCTGGAGGCCTTGCGGGAGGGGTACTGGGCTGCCCTTGGCAGACTGAGGATGGAGGAGGCAGGGGCCGGGACCAGGGCAGAAAAGGGTTGGGACAGAGCGGACCGGGATGGAGGTCACCAGCAAAAGCAAGGAGAAGGACAACAGGGAGGAAGTGTGGGCTTGGTGTGGGGTGGGGAGGGCTAGATTATTCCTGGGGGGCTGTGAGCAGACTTGGGAACTAGACTCTGAATCTCGCTGACCCAGCATCGTCTGCCCTTCTGGAGTGTAAGCCAAATGCTGGAAGGATTTTTTTTTTTTTTTTTTTGGCGGTACGCAGGCCTCTCACTGTTGTGGCCTCTCCCGTTGCGGAGCACAGGCTCCGGACGCACAGGCTCAGCGGCCATGGCTCACAGGCCCAGCCACTCTGCGGCATCTGGGATCTTCCCGGACCGGGGCACGAACCCGTGTCCCCTGCATCGGCAGGCAGACTCTCAACCACTGTGCCACCAGGGAAGCCCCTGGAAGGATTTTTAAGAGGCACAAGTCTCCAGAAGCCTCAGGCTTCCATTTAGAGTTCAGGTGCTTTGGGGAGAATTCTGAACCTGCAGTCAGCCCTTGAGGCTCCTCAGTCCACACACACACACACACACACACACACAAGTGGAAGGGGGAAGGGTAAGCCGGGATGAAGTGAGAGAGTGGCATGGACATATATACACTACCAAATGTAAAATAGATAGCTAGTGGGAAGCAGCCACATAGCACAGGGAGATCAGCTCATAGGGAGGGTGGGAAGGGAGACGCAAAAGAGGGAGGAGGTAAAGAGATATATGTTTATGAATAGCTGATTCACTTTGTTATACAGCAGAAATTAACACACCATGGTAAAGCAATTATACTCCAATAAAGATGTTAAAAAAAAAAGTGACTTCTAGAGTCACACAGCTGGTCAGAGGTGCTTCCACGAGCCCCAGCTTCCTTGTTTGTAAAACAGGTATAGCAACATCTGCCTCAAGGAAGTGACTGTGAGCCTGGCGTTCACCCCATGCTGGGCCCTGTGCTTAATGTGCATTATGCCATGGAGTCGTTTCAAGAATGCTGTGGTATTTCTCCATTTTGCAGATGTGGAAACTGTAGCTCAGAGAGGTGAAGTAACTTGCCCAAGGCCACACAGTGTGTAAGTGACCAAGCCAGGATTTGAACCCTAGTGCATCTGACTTCAGAGCTTGTAAAAATCAAATATGAAGAGGGCTTTGTAAAGTGCTTTATGGGTGTCAGTTATCAGCACTGGGGCTGTGCAGGGGATACTTTGGGGAGAGAGAGAGGAAGAAACCAGGATCTCCATCCCTCTCAGCTTAGCTAAGTGAGACAGAGGTGAACTGGGTCTTGCTGGAGGTGGACTGGGTGCCCATCTGGGTGGAGTGGGGCTGTGGGGGGCGTGTGTTGGTGGGGGGATGGTGGCAGTCCCCTCCCTGTAAATCAGCCCTCCACCACCCATGCTAATGGCCTGCAGGGGAAATCATCTGCAAGAGGTGATTTTCTGCAGCTCAAACCCTGGCCAGGAATGAGCCCTTACTGGATGATGAAGATGAATCCTAGCCAGGTCTGACCAGAAAGAACGTTAACTAAATGAAGATGGCAGTTCAGTGACTGTGGAGTTTGTATCAGGGCCAAATTGAACTCTCTCTTCCAGCATGTAGATGCAAAACTTGGGCTAGTGCCCAAGAAAGGGGGAACACATACGCCCGCACATGTGCACACATTCATTCCCCTGCTCCCCCTCAATCCCTGGCCACTTGCATCCACCTCAGGAAGGGGCTGGTTCTATGCAGACTCTGGGGTAGGGGCCTCCTCCTGGCTGCTCTAGCATGGCTTATTGAAATTCACACTGGGCCCCCCAGTCAGGTAGAGGCAGTGAGGATAGGGGAGGGGCTGGGAGGGAGAAAGCACAAGTGGGAGGGGCTTGATGCAAGGGGACCCACTAGGTCTCCTGTCTTTACCCTGAGGACAAAGGTAGCACAGTAGAGTCAGACCTGGGTTCAAGTCTAGCTCTTACAAGCTTAAGTGACCTTGAGCTAAAAACTTAAAAATCTCCAAGCCTCAATTTCTTATTCTACAAAGTGGGAATGATAATGAAACCTGTGAGCCAGATCCATGCTGGGCAGTGCTGTGTGAATCGTTAAGTGATGGACCTGCAGGTCTCCCGGAGTCTCCGCCCGCCTCCCCCCAAGACCCAGGTTGGGCTCACAGACCTAAGCTTTTGCAAACTTCTGACCCAAGCCTCCAGCACCTGCTTCCCAGGCTCCCACGATCACTCTCTCCAAACCCCACAATAATGGAGAATTCTGGGCCCACCTATTCCCCGAGATGATAATTAACAACAGCCTACCACCCACACAGCATACAGCACTGAATACTTAGAAGGAGAAAACGGTGCGGCAGTGGGGGGAGAGAGGCCTGACCAGAATTGGTTACAACATCCAAGACCAGTTACCTCACCTTGGTTGCACATTAGAATCACCTGGGGGAACTTATAAATGTCAATGCCAAGGTCCAGCCCCAGATCTTGACTCAGATCTCTAGGGTGGGGCCTGGGCAGGGGATTCTAATGTACAGCCAAGTGTGCAGAACCTCTGTCTAGAGACAAGGCTTTTTGAATTTTAGTGGGCATAAGAATCACCTGGGAGGTCTTGTTAAGAGGCAGATTCTGATTCCAGGGATCTGGGGTGGAGCCTGAGATTCTGGATCTCTAACAAGCTCCAGTGATCCTGATGCTGAAGGTCCCGGGACTACACTTTGGGTAGCACAGCCCTCATGAAGGCACCCTGGCCTTATCGTCTCTCTTCCTTGTCAGCCCTAACAGGCTTCTGCACAACGTACGCTCTCAGTAAACACTTGTGGGATTTAATGCACCCATAATTGAGACAGCGATGGATCTGGAACCTCATGGTCTGTATCTGAATCCTAGTTTTACTGTTCTAGCTCTGTGGATTAGGGCAAGACACTCATCAACTGGGCCTCAATATTTGCATCTGTAAAATAGGTATGCTGTTACTGCCCCAAGAGCCTTGCAAGATCAGTGGGAAGATAAAATGGCATCATGTATGTGAAATACAAGTTGATATTAATATTTTGTTTCTTCTTTTACCTGCCACCGAAGGGCACACATGACACAAATCCCACCCTCAGTGACCTCTTGGTGACTCTAATCTGGCCGATTATCTTTGGTAACCCTCACGCCCCAGAATCCTGGCAGCCCTGAAATCGAGCGTGCACTGGACACGCTAGTCATGCAGACCCTCCGGGGTCTCCCTATGCAACTCCAGAGCCCTGGCCAGGCCAGAACGCTACTCAGAAACAAGCATGCTTCCGGATTTAAAGACCCACAAAGACTCAGAGGTCCTGGGTTCAAATCCTAACTTTGCCCCTGCCAGTCCACATTCGGGCTCCCAGCAGCCCTCATAAACAGTCAACCTCCAAATCACCCCCTTCTGAGGCAGCCCTGGGCCGTGGTGCCTGCCCATAAATATCTCTTCAAGCTGACCCTGCCTGTAGACAGGCAGGAAGGCAGGGCAGGTGGGACCCATGGCAAGGCAAGGCCACCTGGTACTCATTTTTCTCCATCGCTGTGAACCATAACCGTTTACTAAGGCAAGGAATGTGACTCACTCTTTTCTGCTCACAGTGCTAGAGCCCCATCTCCACCCTCTGCCCCACCCCCATCCCGTCACACCTTATCTCAGTGGGCCACAGCCTCAGCAGTGCCTCAGAACCACCATTCAGACTGACCAGGTCTTGGGTGGAGGTGGCAAGAATCTACCTGTTTCTTTTTAAGTTCCCCACGGTGCTGATGCGTGATCAGGGCTGAGAACAACTGCCCTCCGTACTCTCCTCTCCCCATGCTAATGCCCATTTGAGAGCACTGGGTTTAGAATCAGAAAGCCCAGTTTCAAGTTCTGGCTCTGCACCTTAAACTATGACCTGTTAATATGAGTCACTTAACAGAGCTGGGCCTCAGTTTCCTCATCTGCAAAATGGGGATAGGGAAGCCAATCGTCTTGGAGGAATATTCAGGGTCAAAAGAGATCAAGAGCGTGGAAACACTCTGCTAAGATGGATGCACCCCACAGATCAAGGTGCTCTGAGAACTGTGGTACCAGGGCGCCCTCCAGCATCCTCCCGGAGTCGCTGCCTCAGCACCACGCCTGGCCAAGCCAGCCAGTAACCACCCATGGTCCCTCCAAGGGTTCCTGGCCTGATGGTGCAGGCTCCCCCTGGTGGCTGTGCCTCACCTTTGCAGCCGGCTCTCTCCCCAGCCTCTATCCCAATTCCCGGCACATACCCTGTGCTTTCCCACCTTCATGCCTTTGCTCAAGCTGTAAGGTCTCCATGGGCTGCTCTACCACCCTTCTCAGGCTCAAAGCTCAGCCATCCCTTCCAGGGCCACCTCAAGGGCACCTTCTTCAGGAAGATGTCTCTTACTGTGTCCAGTAGCCTCTTCTTGGAACCGTTTATGCCTCTATTGGACCATGAGCTCCCTGAGGACAGGGACCGTGTCTTACTTAGCATCTTGGTAGCCCCTGCAGCACTTAGCACAGACCCTGGCACACAGAAAGTATCCAATAAAAGTCTCTTGAAACACAGAAAATGTGCACCCTGTCTAGAAAGCCAATAAATGCAAATTCACGCAACACAGAGGTCCTATTTTATGCTTCCTAAATTAGCAATTTAGGGGAAAAAATGCTAACATGCACCACTGACAATGTTATGTTAAAATTGGTACACACAGTACTGATAATGTTGAAAATTGGGATGATCATTTTGGAAAGCAATATGGAAATATCAAGGGCTATAAAAATGCTTATTCACTTTGACCTGGTAATCTCACTCCTAATACTATATCCAAAGGAAGTCACTCAAAAGAATAACAAGTGTTATATATGCATGAAGATACTCATTGCAACATTATCTATAATAGTCCCAAACAGAAAACAACCTAAATGTTCAACAATAGAGGAATTAAGTAAATTATGGTATATAAACTCAACAAACTATTATGCAGCCATTTAAAATATTTATGAAAACTGTGTAACATGGAAAAATGCTTATGATAAAATGTGAAATGAAATCTCAGGATGTAAAATTATATGCGCATTGTAACTATGTAATAATAAAAATGTAGGCGTGCTGACAAGGATCAGAAGGGACCAGCCAAAACGAAATTAAACATTGTGTTAAGGGTGGGAGGATTAGAGGTGATTTATTTTTATTTTTAAACATTTTCCTGTAAGATTGTTACAATGCCATTTTCACAATGCAAAAGTTAAATAGCCAAACAATAAAAGTTTGTCAAATGAATGCAAGGGGGCAGAGAGATGGGGGAGAGTGGTGCTGTTTGGGGATTTCTGGATCCAGCTTTGTCTCTGTCTGAGTATCTTGGGCCATATTTCCTGTGGTCCAAATAAACAGTGAGATTCTGGATGGAGTGAAGCCTTAGAGAAGTGTGGCCATGCGAACACAGAACTACCCTGCCTTTTTGGGTGCTCCTAAATGATTTGGGATACCTTTTGGGAAAGGTTAGATTTTTCTCAGAGTCTTACAGAAGCCCATGCTGCCCTGCAGTGTACCTACGGGGAATGGGCCAGGGAAGGGTTCAGGGGATGTTCAAGTTCAAGGGGCTAACGGTGCATGAGGTGTTCATGCTTGGGCCTCTCCCATAGGAGACAGGCTGAGCCTAATAAGGAATGAGAAGCCTTTCTCTGCACACCCAGCCATCCTTACCTCAAAGCTTTGAAAATTACATCCCATGTGCTTGACATAGTCCCAGTTTTCATCTGCTGTCCTGGCCTAATTATTAAAAGCTCCTTTTATCTCCAAAGCGTCCCAGCTGGGACACGGTCACATTACCCAAACTGCAAAGAGCAAGAGAAAAGGAGAGGAAAAGTTGTTTCTGTGACGGATGAATGGGGCAGGAAGGGTGTCTTTCTTCTGGGGAGTCCAGACCCAGAGATGCCAGGAAATGTTTTAGGTAGTCCCGCCATTTCACAGCTCCCATGGGTTGCCTCTGTCCTGGGGTCCTCGTGGGTACACCCATGCCTTCATTCTCCCCTCTCAGCATCCTCTTTCTGCATCTCTCCACCAACACTGATGCCCTACTGGGGCTTCCGGCTTCCAACGACTATGTCTCTTTCCTCCTGAATTCTTCTAGGCTGAGCTGTCCCTTTCCCTCCTCTGGACCTCTCCCTCCTGCTAACAGAGATTTTCAGTTTTAATTAGGTATTCTTCCCTGTCTCCCCGGCCCCAGCTCATCCTCTGCCGAGCCAGTTGAATTTCTTTCTCTATTCCTGGGGACATTTTTCACCCATGCTTTCTCCAACGAATGTTATCTCAGTGCGAAGCGGGATCATAATTCTGCCCGATGTCACGGGAATTCCCGGCAACCTATTGCTTCTGACAGTGACAAGGTCTTTCAGGCTCAGATACCTGAGCACACACTCACAGATTTAGGCAGGATTTTCCATGTACCCACGCCACATCTGTGATACACATGCTACATACGCACCACATGCAAAATTGCGGGCATTCACATGACATGTCGAGCAGATGTAACTTTTCCACGTCACACATACACCGCATATATAATCCGAAAACAGCCGGGAATGCCCACCCCTTATGGACTCATACTATGCAATCAATACACATGATATACGTCCCACATATATTGTATGCAAGCCTGAGACCACACAGCCATTCCACGCACTACTCACACGTCACACACACACGCACGCACGCATGCCCATCCCACAGGAAGGCTTTGGGGCTCCTGTATTGTCAAAATCCTGCTCAGGGAAAAATGCTTCATTCCTGCCACAGAGGCTGCGTCCCCCACCAAGCTGCACAAGGCCTTCAGCAAGGAGCATCCATTACTGCTAACGAGCATTACATGCCTAATTAATTCCCAGGCTTGGTTTGAGGATCTGACCCAAGGCCTGATTTCCATTCAGGGAAAAATAAACGGAGAGTTAAGAGGGCTCATGTGCTGGGTTGCTAGGACTTACGGTCCACTTGCACTTGCCCATCCTGTCCTCAAATCCAAATCACTGGGATGATCAGCCTGATGTGAGACTGCATCCAAGTGGCAGGCAGCTGGGTCTCCCTTCTGACCACTTTTCTGCAGTATCAAGACCAAATCCTCAAAGCCAGAATGTCTCACAAGCACCTTTCGATAGGTTCTGAGCTCCACCCAAGTAAAGTTCCCTTCAATTTGGGAGGAAGAAGAGCCCCTTCCTGGTACCCACTAACGTCTGATTCTCCCTAGTGCACTTTCCTTGAGGTGTGGGACCTTCAGTGCCCAGGCTGGTTTTCCTCCGTGAGATATAGCATAGAATGTGCAAAGCTCTTGCCTTGCAAGGGGAGGCCTGGGTACAGGGTTAGCAAACAGGAGACCCTCTTGGCAAACACTGCTCTCTGATCACTGTGATCTCCCCCACTGAGCCCAGGCTGGGGTCCTACACAGCACTCCACCACCAACAGAGCAAAGGTGGTACGCAGAATGAGAAACTATGGGCTATTCCAAGAGAAGCACTGCCACTGCATCCAGGAATTTATTGAGGCGGGGGTGGGGAAGAGACCATCCAGATGCAACCACCGTAGAAAGGCAGTACGGAAGGGGGTTCGAGAAGCAGAGCTTCAGCATGAAGCCAACCTGGACTCCAATCCACATGCTGCCTCACCCACTAAGCATGTGACCTTGGGCAACTACTTATCTTCTCTGGGCCTCAGCTTCCAAATGTGGAAACTGGGTGAAAACAGGACATTCCTCCTGGGCTTGTTGTACAGTTTAACTGAGCTGATGTTCACAGAGTACGTGGCAAAGTGACGCAGAGTAAGAGCTTAATGAGCAATAGTACAGAGTTGTTTTATTAGCAGTATATTATTATGATTTCTACTGGGGTTACTACTGCCGCTGCTACTCTGGTCTTCCTGTTATGGAGCAGAGTTTAAACTCCTCAGCGTGGCACGGAACACCCTCTGCAAGGTGGCCTCACCCTGCATATTCTACCTTCCCTAGCACAACTGTTTCCCTCGCAGGAACTAGACTGGTCTCCCACCTCCGGGCCTTTGCTCACAAGGTCCCCCGGCCTACAAGCCCTTCTCCCCACTTTGCCAAGTCTTATTCCTCCTTCAAAGTCAAAGCTCTCATCCAATTTCCACCATGAACCAACTGCTCCAACCACTCAGATCAAGGCCCCTCCACATGCATTTCTATGGCGTTTATTATTATTTGAAACATTTTAAACGGACGCAAAGTAATGAAACAAATACCCATGTACCCACCACTTAGCTCAAAAAAGAAAAATCGCAGAAACAACTGAAGAGCCTGCCAGTTTACTCCCTGATGGCGCTCCTCTTGCTCTTCCCAGAGGTAACCAGCATCCTGCACGTGACGTTTATTGCCACCAAGAGTGTCTTGAGGTTTTTACCACATCTATACCCCTAAACGGTATTCGCTGTAGTGCTGCGTGTTTTGAAGGTGGACATATATGCAGGGAGTCTGTACCAGGCGCTCTCTGTTACTTGGTGCCACGTGCCCTCAGCCCACCTGCTCTCAGCACTGCTGTGGGACGGCTCACGGTGCCCCGACGCACTCCCACGTACTTCAGCCTGTGGCACCTCTGCCTGAGGGCTTTCTCCTGAGTCCCAGAAGGCAGCTCAGCCTGTGCAGGCACAGCAGGAGCTAGCATCCCTGGGGCAACGCACCCAGCGGGGCACAGGAGCGCGAAAACACCCCAGTTCCCTCCATCAGAGGCCACTTCCCCTGTGCATGCTCCCAGATTCCCCAGAGGCTCTGCAGCTGCCCCCCAGGGACCTGCTCATAATCCTCCCCCGACTGGCCTTCCCCGCCCCTGTCCCCTCCTCCTGCTCCTCCTGCGACAGTGTCCACAGTAACTCTGCACGCGGGCTCTGCTCTCGGGAACCCAAGCTAAGGCGGTGTTGCTTTGACTCTCAAATGGCTTTGGAGAATCACCCATGTTGTGACATACAGCTCTATTTCATTCGTTTTCACTGCCACACAGTATTCCATAGAATGAGCAAGTCTGAATAGATACCCCCCTCCAGCTGATGGACACTTACGTGGCCTCTGATGCTTCGCTATGACCAACAGGGCTGCAGCAAGCCTTCCTGCCCAGTTTCCCGACAGGCCTGGTGTTTTCCACCAGGCTCTGTGACCCCAAGCCCCATTCTGCCTTGCCTTGCCATTTAACTCTTTGGAGTCCACGTCTCCCTACCTAAAGGTAAACCCTAGAAGGCAGAGGAGGGAAGGGAGGGAGGGGAGGGAAATTCATTCACTCAAGGGAGACCAGGTGGACTTCAACACCGGCCATATCCACCTTGGTTACCACCATTTTGTCTTAAACAATCACTCATTCATTCACATAGTATTTATGTGCCAGGCACATTAAATGGGGTAACAGGCCTCCATCAATTTCCCCTTTACCTTCCTCTCTAATTTCTCTCTGCATTTCATCCTTCTCCCTTCTTCCCCCTCTTTCTCGCCTCCCCAG
This sequence comes from Physeter macrocephalus, assembly GCF_002837175.3. Taxonomy (NCBI): domain Eukaryota; kingdom Metazoa; phylum Chordata; class Mammalia; order Artiodactyla; family Physeteridae; genus Physeter; species Physeter macrocephalus. Next base: position 58,607,092 of record NC_041224.1, read on the forward strand.
GGGTCCTCCCAGACCCTGGGACTTCCTACAGAAGTACAGAGGCAAAGGCTGCCTGGGCTCCTGCCCTGGCCGGCACAAGTGGGCCTGCCAGCATCTCCAGCAATAATGTGAGCTATCCTTAGAACAACATGCTGCTAATGATAGTTCATGGCCTGTTCACCTGTGTACAGAAGGCCTGCAAGCAGCAGTTCCAAGTTCTTGCTACTTGTCAGGCCTCGATGACACTGGGCCAGTGAGGGAGAGACAGTCCCAGCGGCGCCCAGCCCTCCGATCAAAACCCATGTGCTCTGGGAAGGCTTCCCTGACTCTCCCAGGTACCAAATCCTGTAGCGTTTAGTGTTTCTATCTCATACCTGCTGAGTCAATGGCTCAGTAAGCATTTGTTGAGCACCTACTATAGTCAGGGGATGAATGAACTCACCATCTGCCAGTTTTCCCATCTGGGCTTTGCTGCTTTCTTGGTGGCTGCCTTCAGGCAGGTGATGTAACCTCTCCACGCCTCCTTTTCCTCAAGGATAAGAACAGTCCCTACCTCATAGATTTGTTGTGAAGACAAAATGAGTTCTCACTGTTCTAGGTACTGTTCTCTAGTACAGTGCCTGGCACATAGTTAGTGCTCCTTAAGGGTTAGCTATGATAGCCTGAAAATTCTCCACCCCATGACTGGCTGAGGAGGGGGTGGGGGAGGGTCTCAAGCTCAGGAAAAAGTTCTTCCATCTGAACAGTGGATAAATACCCAGTTCCCTCCAGGTCTCTCCCATCATCCTGGGAGCCCTCTGAAGACAGGGCCCTAATTCCCCTATGAGACTAGATGTTCTCTAAAATGGGAAAGAAGCAAATTCACCTCCCTTATCAGATCAAGGTCCCCGGGGGTAGAAACAAAGTCCTCACCAGCCTGACTGCTGTCCCCAGTGTCTGGCCCAAGGCTCCTTCCCTGGGGTCAGCTCTTCTCTGAAGGGGCAGGTGTCAGGGACCTGGACAGGAGGCGTCCTCAACCTGACATCCCCATGGCCACACCAGACCTGGAGGTTTCAGCAATTTGCAGGAAAGGTAAAAACAACTGGTTGCACCATTCAAAGATTTCTTTTTATTACCAGCTAATGGCAGCACTTACAAGAGCAGTTTTATATGTAATAAAACTCTTTTATTGTCTCAGTCTTGCCTTGGAGAGGCAGAAAAGGAGACAAGCACAGAAACAGGGAGAGGAAAGACAGAAGTAAACACCAAGATTAATAATGGCAACTTCTCACGTGGGGCAGGGATGATAAATCGAGGCACACACCTGGTTTTTCTTCAAAGACAGGGTGACAGGGAGAGGTGGAATGTTTATACTCTGGTGTGGAGGAAAGAGCAGATCTCAGGGGAAAGCTGGACTCTTCTCCTGGTTTTGCTATTTGGCCATGGGTGTGTCACTTTCCTGCCCCTGAACCTCAGTTTTCTCCTCTGTAAAATGGAGAGATGCTTAAGGGCATGACCCCTAAAGACCCTTCTGTGACTAAGGCCTTATATATTTGTGTTGTTAAAGTTCATTTTTTACTCTTTCTTCTTCTTTCACACTAAGGACAAGAAGATTATAGTTTTGTTTGGCACTTAACCAACCCGTTTCAAGCACATCCTCTAACAATGTAGGAGATGTGCCAGGAGAACATTATTGTCTACATTATACAGATGAGAAAACCGAGGCCCAGATGATCCAGGTCACCACTGCTTCAATTACAACTACCAGCAGCTCAAGGTCACAGCTATTGTGGAACAGATACCAGGCTGAACGCGGGCTCTGCCTCCAAGCCTGTGTTCTTTCCACCATATGATGCAGTTTCCCAGAGCAGATGATGGGGGATTGAGCCAAGTTCACTAATCCCATCACCTGGGTCTCCCCAGCACTGTGCTGCACAGCACCTGAAGCCAAAGCAGGAAGGAAAAAAAAAAAAAAAATGGAAGGAGCAAGGAAGGCTTGGTTTAACCCTTCACCCCCAGCAGGGCTTAACTGCTCACTCATGGCACATCCGCCTGCGGGCACAGGCCAGGGCAGTGGTTCTCAAAGTGTGGTCCCCGGATGGCAGCACCAGCATGGGGATCCCCCATGAGCTCGTTGGAAATGCAAAATCTCGGCCTCCACCTCAGATCTATTAAACCAGAAATGAATGATAAATGGGTCCACTTTATACAAGGTAATGAGGTGGCTATCTATGTGATATCATTTTAGGAGTGTCAGGATTCATTATGCCACTGAAAAACGTCTCCCTGGAGCAGGTGTGAGGAGAGAGGGAAGAGGGGGAGCTGCTTTCATTCCACGGTCAGGAGGCCAGCAGAAGGAACGCCCCAGGAGCAGGACCCCAGAGACCCCGCGCGCCGAGAGGTGGTGGATGTGCTTTGCTCGGAGAAGGGCTTGATTGCCGACAGGGTAGGGCATTCACTATTTCTTGTATGTCACTCTAGCCTGCAAGCCCCACCTCCTGACTCAGGAATGAGGGGAGAGGGTGGACGTGTCTTGTGGCTTTCTAATGTGCCAAGCACTGAGCTGGATATTTCACTTTCATCATTTCAGTTTGCTCTCGCGAACAAAATCCGGGTGGCATTATCCCCATTTTACAGACTGGGAAAGGGGCCCCCACTGAGCTTGCATAGATGGCCCAAGTGCCAGGGTTTAAATGTAAACCCAGGTCTCAATAATTTCAAAACTCCGGCTCTTGCCACTGGACCTCAGTGTCTAGGAATCCATCACCATCCCAAAGCCTGGTACCTCCCGAGATGGCAGGGCTGAGCCGTCCAGTGGAGGCTTCTGAGCTGAGTCGGGTGGACACGAGGTGAGAGCCGGCTCTCTCCAATCTCTACCTCACGGCAAACCCTCCCACATTTCAGTTAAGGCATTGGAGCTGCTGGTCTTTTAATGTTCACTGTGGCTTAATGGATGAGAATGGGCAAATGTGGCATCAGAGGGGCTGATAGTCCAACTGGGGAGAGAAATGTAACCCAGTTGAAACAGTTTCTAATGCCAGTTAGTAAGTGGTTAAATACCAACATGAATGGCTTAGCAATTCAGAGAGGGGAGAGAGAGGCAAGCGTGACCTGGAGCAGTTCGGGAGGGCTTTCTGGGAGCAACGGCAGGGTGCCAGTGGGTTTGCAGCAGTCAGATTCAATGCCAGTGGTGGCTGTAGAAAGTCTGGCACTTCAGCCGGGCTCTCCATCAGGCCCCTAAAACAATTCCAGATGTTTCACTGATGTTTCCCTGGCCTCTTTCTCATGCAATAATTATCTTTTAATGGCACACATTAATGCAAATTAGGTACATTGGGAAGTATATTTCACAGCAAATGTGCACTCAGTCCTCCAGCTAGTGCCCCATCCAAGCCCTACAAGGTGAGGCAGGCACTCTCCGGTGGGGCTGTCAATGAAGGTCTAGGCTGAGGGCTAATTATGTGGGCACAGAGGGGGCAGCTCCAAACGGGGAGTCTGAAGCTGGCAGATGGAGAGGGAAGTTGAAGGCCTCCTAGAGCATCTTACTCATCTCTCTTTTGGAGCACTCATATCACTGCTATAATCACTCACTTCCATGCCTCAAACCTCTATAAGACTGAAGCTCCAGGGAACAGGAATACCACGTATGGTTGTATGAGTTGTGTACTGCTCAAGGTGCCTGGCCAAGAGGGAAATGGGCTGGAATACAGCCTGCCCTCAACTTGCCACTGGAGCTGTGTCCACTTAGAGGAAGGGCTGCCTTTTTACAGTTTTCACAAAGGGTCCATTTAGGCTGGTGGTGTCCCTGCCTGATGCTGTGCCTGTTTGTTCCTGGCTGAATTCCTGCCCCCTGGCTTAGTACTGGGCACAGAGTAGGTCCATGTTTGTTGCATCAATAAATGCATGAAAATAAGCAAGAATCCAAGATGACTGCATGGAAGAAAGAGCAACTGTGAGACGGGTGGGTTTATTCCATTTCACAAATAAAAAGCCAGCTTTCAGAAAATTGGGGAGGGAAGTGTGGCTTATACTTTTCTTGAGTATTTCCCTACTTCCCCAGTTCTCTTTCTCTAAGCTAAATACACCTCTGAGCACACAACAGGGCCTTGGTAAACTGATCCACTGGGAAAGAGATAAACTGTGTCTGTTAGGACACACTGTGAGCTGGGGCAGTGAACAAGCACATCTATTGAGGAGAAGACACAATCTCTCTACTCAGGCGCCCTTCAGAGCAAGATGGATAGCTCTCTGGACCTCAGTTTTCTTGTCTGTAAAGTGGGGATACCCAAAATCCTGATCTCATAGGGTTTCTGTGAGAGCAAATTAAGTTATATATGAGAAAGGGTTTTGTAACTGCTGAAGTGCTACACATTGGACTAGGTGCTTCCAATATATCATTTAAAGGTTGGCCAAATCTGGCCCACCACCTGTTTTTGTCAATAAAGTTTTATTAAACCATGGTCAGGCTATTCATTTGTATGTTGTCTGTGGCTGTTTCGCTCTACAATGCGGAGTTGAATAGTTGTGACAGAAACCTTTTATGTGGCTTACAAAGACTAAAATATTTACTATTTGGTCCTTTACAGATAAAATTTGCCCAGCTCTGTGTTAACTACTTTAAGCCTTCTAACTACTCTGTGAGTTAAGTACTAATATTATCACCTCCATTTTACAGAAGAGAGAACAGACACAGAGCAGTTAAGTAACTTGCCCAGGGTCACACAGCAGGTAAGTGTCAGAGCTGGGATTCATACTAGGGTGGGCAGGGGACCTGAGTCCATGCTCTTAAAAAAAAAAATCATCCTGCCTCTCTTGCCCCTAAATCAGGGCTCAATTTACAAAGTCCTAGACCCCGAGGACAAGGAGGACCGGGGGGTGGGGGCAACAGCTTAAAGCCAAATAAAAGGAGGTCCTTGCTGATACAAGGGAGACAATGCACAGATATCAATACCCAGGGGAGCTGGTCGGGGCTGAAATGAAGCCAGGAAAAGTTTAGATAAACTTCTAGGAAACAGACTTGTTTCCTGGGAAGCTCAGAGCCCTGGAGGAATGTACCAGCTTCCTAGGGCTGCTGGAACAAAGTACCACAAACAAGGTGGCTTAAAACAATGGAAATACATTCTCTCCCAGAGCTGGAGGCCAGCAGTCTGAACCAAGGTGTTGACAGGGCCACGGTCCCTCTGAAACGTGTAGGGGAATCCTTCCTTGCCTTTTCCTGGCTTCTGGCAGTGGCCCGCAGTCCTTTGTAACCCTTGGCCTGCAGCTGCAACACTTCAATCTCTGCCTTTGAGGTCCCAGGGTGCTCTCCCTGTGTGTCTCTGTCTTCGCAAGGCCAGCTTCTTATAAGGACACTTATAATCGTGGTGGATCAGGGGCCCAATCTACTCCAGGAGGCCTTCGTCCTGATTTAATGTAAGTATATCTGCAATGACCCTATTTCCAAAGAAGGTCACATTCAGAGGCACTGGGGGTTGGGACTTCATCATATCTTTTTTGAGGGGATGCAATTCAGCCCATAACAAAGAATGTCTCAAAACTCTAAGCGGGGGCTGTCCTAGCCCTTCTCTGAGTCAGGGAGCCAGCCAGAAACAGAGAGAAGGAGCAGAGGCCTTCAGGCAACCAGGGTGAGGTGAGTTCATGGCTATTTCCATTGCAAATGTCTTCTTCTAGAACTTTCCTTGTCCCTACAGATTGAGAGCTCCTTGAGGGTAAAGCTGAGTCTTACTCCCTCTGTCTCCACAAAGCAGGTGTTCAGTAGTAGGTGGCAACCCAATGATCATGTCGAACGGCCCCTCAGTGCCTCTGTTGGAAAAGTAGCCAGGCCACAGGGCTGACTGGCTCTGGACTCCTGTTGGGCTGAAATCAGACGTAAATGAACTGGGCGTTGCCAGGCCAGCTGGGATGCCAGGGGCGTCCTGGGGTAGGAGGGCCCTGAACCAGCCCCATCTACTGTCCTAGCAGGGCTTCTGAGGGACGTCTGGGCAGAGACCACACTAATGCCGGATGACATGCAGCCCAGCAGTGCTTCGCCTGCGTGTTTGCACAGTTAATGTAATTAGGCCCATGGGATGTTGACACTAAAGGAACGATATGTGAGAAGTCCTTATCAGCCATCCCAAAAGTCCCAGATCACTGCAATGGAAAGGTTCTCACACACACACAATCGAACAAGCATTCCATCCAGAAGTGCTGGCTGCAGGCCTGGCCCTGCTGAGAAACTAGATTCTTTAGGAGCTGATTTGGGGGGTAGTAACATGCACCAGGCACCTACTAATGGCCCCACAGAGGACTCAGTCACTTATTCACTCAACAAACACACCCTGAGCAGCCTCTAGTCAACAAAGCACTGGGAATTTAAGGATGAAAAAGACCCCAATACCAGTCCCAGAGGAGGAAAGGTATGCAGAAATAGGTAATCGTATGCTGAAATATTTACAGATAAACTGATATGATGCCTGGGCAAGAGGGAAAGTCCGTGGGGATGTAGATGAAACAAGAGTGGCCAGGCGGTGATACTTGTTGAAGCTGGGAGATGGTTACATAGGAGTCATTATATTATTCTTCTACTTTTGTATATATTTGAAATAGTCCATAAGTTTTGAGAAACAAAAATTAAAAAGAAAAGATGCAAGGGGCACTTGGTGCAGTGGGGGGGGTGGTGGAGGAAAGAGTATTAAGAGTGCCCCCCAGAGGAGGCAGTCATCTGGGTGTAATCTGAGAGAGGAGGGGAACCTTCTACCCTTGGGGAGCTTAGACCAAGCAGACCGACATCTCTGTTACAGCAAGATGATGTAGAAAGAAGATGGCTTCCAGAATCATCCAGAACTCAGTTCAAATCTCACCCATAAATCTGGGAAAATAATACCTACCGTATAGAGCAGTTGTTGGCATTGTGCAAGGTAATGGATGAGAAGGGGCCTTGCCCACAATAGGCACTGAATCAATGATCATTTTCTCCATCTCTGCACCCATTGATGCATGCATCCTTCCACCCCTCATCCACCCACCCATCCAGCTATCATCCATCCACCACCCCATTCACCCACTCATCCATCCATCCACCCATCCAGCTATCACCCATCCATCCATCATTCATCCACCCAACATCTATCCACACCTCCACCCATCCATCCATCTACTCACCCAGTTATCATCTATCCATCCAGCTATCATACATTCACACATTCACACATCCATCTATCATCTTTCCAGCCAACCTTCACCCATCCTGCTATCATCTTTCCAGCCATCACCCATCCATCCAGCTATCATCCATCCATCATCATACTGTATTCTCTCTGTGCTCCAGTCTACATCGTGAACAACTTCAAGGCAGAAAGGGATAGTGTACATATTCATAGCCCTGATGCCACACACAGGGCTCTGTGATTCTCTTCACAAGAGTAAATGGCTTATGGAAAGTTCTCTTACATCTGCATTGTTCTTAGAAATTAACTTGAAGGACGAGCATATTGGAGGGGTGGTGTATTAACTGGGATGCCTGTGTCCACAGAATGTGGAACTGGAGTAAAGTCTTAACAGCAGTGCCCTACAGAGGTGACAGTCTGAATTATGAAGGCCAAACAGTGCAAAATGAGAAAGTGAATTCGCTAGGATAGTTTGGGTCATGCTACTAAAACAAACAACCTTCAAATCTAAGCAGATTCGGACTTCCCTAGTGGTCCAGTGGTAAAGAATCTGCCTTCCCATGCAGGGGACGTGGGTTCGATTCCTGGTTGGGGAACTAAGATCCCACATGCCGCAGGGCAACTAAGCCCGCGTGCCACAACTACTGAGCTCACACGCCTCAACTAGAGAGATAGAAAAAACCACAAGCCACAACTAGAGAGAAGCCCATATGCTGCAATGAAGAGCCCGCGTGCCGCAAGGAAAGATCCCATGTGCCGCAACTAAGACCCGATGCAGCCAGAAGAAAGAAAGTAAGAAAATTTAAAAATAAAATAGGAAAAAAAAAACTATGTGGATTAACACAACAAAGATTTATCTTTTGCTCATACAAAGTCTGCTGTGGGTCTAGGCAGACTTCCAGGGCAGCTGGTCTTCAAGCAGCGAGACAGCAATCCAGGAGGGTTCCAGTTCTGTGGCTCCACCCTCTCAACACAAGGCTTCCTTAACACATAGGCCGGCCACAGAGGGGAGAACCCCACCCCAGGCCTCCACCCTCTCCTCTCCGTGCCTGGAGTCCTGTGGCTACAGAATGCAGCAGGGCTTTTTCCTAAGGGTCCTGAACCACAGGACTCCAGGCCTGGTGGGAGAGGGTGGAGGGATGGGGAGCCTCCTGCTCATCCACTCAAGGTACTTGCCCTGGGGTCACCTTACTCATCCATGACTTGAACCTCCCTCTGCCTAAGCTGCCTCTGATTCAGGGTCCCTTGGATTGGCATCTCAGCTTGACCATCTGTAGCAGAGATATTAATGACCACCCGAGATCCACATGCTCTGCCACATTTACCAGCCCCTCGTAGCCAGGAGGGGCTGTGACACTAGTCTTGGCCAGTGGGCTGTGAGGGGAGTGACATGTGTCACCTCTGACTGAAGCAGAGTAGTATGATTCTGGCACATACTCTGACTCCCTTGTTCTCTAACCAAAACAATGCTTCCTGGGGGCACAGTGCTTTACAATTTGCAAAGCATTTTCCCCAGGACAATCTCATCCGAGCCTTGCGCAACCCTGAGTAATAAGATGATCATATCCTCATTCTGCAGTGGCGGCAGCCAAGGCTCAGAGAGATCAAGTGACCTGCTCCAGGTCACACAGCAGCTGAGTGGCAGGGAGCTATCTCTCCACTTTCTTTCTTGCCTTACTTTGTTCTTTCCCTCCCCTCCAGCTTGCCTATCCCCTCACACCGCCCTACACACCTACTCTCCCAAATAACCAAACAGCCCAGATTACCTGTGGAAGTTCCTTATCTAACAGAAGGAGGCCTATCCAGGCTCAGGAAGGCCCATTTCTAGAAGGTGGGCATTTAGCCTGCAGTGCATGGGTCTCTCTCTGGAGAGCTCACCGGAGCAGATCCCAGAGGACAGTTGGACTATTTGGATGGGCACGGCTAAGCATCCTGCAGATCATCTGCAGCCGCCATGAGCAGAGGACCTCTGCTCTTGGCTAAGGCTTCTCGCACCACCTTTAGTTTGAGCGTCAGGGTCGTGGGGTTTCCTTGTTTGCTTTGTTCTTAAGGGATCTGTTCGTTTGTAGTGGACACCGTGCCCACTTCTAAAGAGAAAGCAGCGAAAAGAAATGCTAGGGGCAGCCCCTCACCCTACCCACCAGCTCCCATCTGGCTTTGATAACGCACAGTTAGGCACTTGCTCGCCTCCGTATGTTTGCCCAGGCTGTTCCCTCTACCAAAATACCTTTCCTTCACTTCTGCCTGGTCCACCTGCCCAAAGCTCACAGAGGTACAATCAGCTGGTTAACTCCACACCCCACTCCCCACCACCACTTGCCACGAAGGGGGAAAACGAGGTAGGGAGGATTTTCTTCCCCAGACGCCCTCTGCAGGTGAGGTCCTATCATCAGTGAACACACTAAATCAATAAATGTGAATTTCATTGCAACTCCAAGTTCATTTGACCCTCAGCTCAGCAGATTCCAAGATGCTGGGTCCAAAGAGAGCCACACAGGGTGTTGTACTGACCTTGTGCCCATCAGAGGAGAGACCTGGGAGGCAAACACCCTACCCACAGAGGAAGAATTCAGTTAGGACCTCTCCAAATGCCTGCTGATAGAACAGGCATTTAAACAGCTGTTGTGAATGGACAAACAACAAGGTCCTACTGTATGGCACAGGGAACTATATTCAACATCCTGTGATAAACCATAATGGGAAAAAATATGAAAAGAATGTGTATATATGTATAACTGAATCACTTTGGTGTACAGCAGGAAGTAACACAACATTGTAAATCAACTATACTTCAATAAAATAAATTTTAAAAATTATCTTAAACAGCTGTTGTGCACTTGTTTGTAGCACAGCATAATGAAAAGAATCTTTTTTTTCCTTCCACATTTGCAAGCCAGGCAAGTTATTTATCTTTTCCTAGCCTTGGTTTTCTCATCTGCAAAATGGAACTGATTGTACCCACCTCACGGGTTGGTTGTTGTTGTTTTTTAACATCTTTATTGGAGTATAGTTGCTTTACAATGGTGTGTTAGTTTCTGCTGTATAACAAAGTGAATCAGCTATACATACACATATGTCCCCATATCTCCTCCCTCTTGCGTCTCCCTCCCACCCTCCCTCTCTAGGTGGTCACAAAGCACTGAGCTGATCTCCCTGTGCTATGCGGCTGCTTCCCACTAGCTATTTTACATTTGGTAGTGTATATAAGTCCATGCCACTCCCTCACTTTGTCCCAGATTACCCTTCCTGCTCTCCGTGTCCTCAAGCCCATTCTCTACGTCTGCATCTTTATTCCTGTCCTGCCTCTAGGTTCTTCAGAACCTTTTTTTTTTTTTTTTTTAGATTCCATATATATGTGTTAGCCTACAGTATTTGTTTTTCTCTTTCTGACTTACTTCACTCTATATGACAGACTCTAGGTCCACCCACCTCACTACAAATAACTCAATTTCGTTTCT
>NC_041224.1:58618146-58636518 GCF_002837175.3 Physeter macrocephalus
AATTTTGGAGATTAATCCTTTGTCGGTTGCTTCATTTGCAACTATTTTCTCCCATTCTGAGGGTTGTCTTTTGGTCTTGTTTATGGTATCCTTTGCTGTGCAAAAGCTTTTAAGTTTCATTAGGTCCCATTTGTTTATTTTTGTTTTTATTTCCATTTCTCTAGGAGATGGGTCAAAAAGGATCTTGCTGTGATTTATGTCATAGAGTGTTCTGCCTGTGTTTTCCTCTAAGAGTTTGATAGTGTCTGGCCTTACATTTAGGTCTTTAATCCATTTTGAGTTTATTTTTGTGTATGGTGTTAGGGAGTGTTCTAATTTCATTCTTTTACATGTAGCTGTCCAGTTTTCCCAGCACCACTTATGTTTTTTCTCCATTGTATATTCTTGCCTCCTTTATGAAAAATAAGGTGACCATATGTGCGTGGGTTTATCTCTGGGCTTTCTATCCTGTTCCATTGATCTATATTTCTGTTTTTGTGCCAGTACCATACTGTCTTGATTACTGTAGCTTTGTAGTACAGTCTGAAGTTCAACGGTTGGTTTTTAAGGCTCGAATTAGATCTGAGCCCACACCCAGCACCGGGGCATAATCAACACTGGCTCTCCGGTCTCTAGGATAACCTATTAATAGCCCGTTTCACTCCATAGAGAATACTATCTGGCATCTTAGAACAGACACGTGTTTTAGTTCCTTTCACATCCTCTCCACTTTGGATTCCCTTCCCCCTGCCCACAGGCTCCATCCAAACTGCCAGTGAAGCTGTTTGAAAAGCGAGAACAAAAAGAGCTGACAGCAGGGAGAAAACCCAGCAAGCCTGGGAGAGTCTGAGCAGCGCGGCTTCCACAAGATGCCAGCCAGGCTGCCCGCCTTGCAGGGTGTCCTCTGAGACTCCAGGCTGAGGTGGCTCCTTAGCCTATGTGCCCTCCAGGGGGGCAGCAATGTGGCCTGAAGTAGAAGATGCTATGCTGGGCCCAGGGAGAGGGATTAGAGCTTGAGGGGCATTAAGGAATCTCCACAGGAGTGTTTGTTTTCCCACCTGCCTATGGAGAAGCCTCAGAGGAGTGGGGATCTGAGGACCCAAGAGGGAGCCTCATGGTGCTCTCTAAGCTTCCAGATCCTACACGACATCGCCAAGGGGGCACCTGGAAGGTGCCTTTCTCTGGGAGGTTCAAAGAAAAGGAAAGACAGCCATCTGTGTGGATTTTGACAAGGGAGAGATGGCTTCTCTCTGCAGCCCAGGGCTCTGCTGGGCATGGCAGCCATGTGACCAGGTCAGAGAGCAAGCTCAGCTCAGCAGATTCCAAGATTCTGGGTCCAAAGGGAGCTTAGTCTGCTTCTCAGCCTCAGTGTCCCTCCTCATCCCATAACACCTGTATCATGGCTCACTGTGACGAGCAAAGGAGATGATGCATGGAAGACATTTGCTGCTGGGCCACTGAAACCCAGTGCCTAGCCTCTGGGCTGAACCTCCTGTCTGCCCCGCCACACTGGTGGGCAGCAAACAGGGAGGGCACGGCCTGGCCACTCTAAGGTCCCAGGTGGGCAAGTGAGCCCACTGGAGGCTAACTTTGCCCGAGTGATTTTGTGAGTTCTAGGTTAGAAGCAGCAGGACTAACCGACAAGACCCTAACTGCTTTCACTCATGAAACGTTCCTGGTGCCTGCGCTGAACACCCTACAGGCCTTACCCTCTTTAGACCTCAAAACAGCCCCGAAAGGAGCATGCTCTCATCATCCCCATTTCACAGACAGGGAAACTGAGGCACTCTGATGAGCTTCAGCCCGGCTCTCTCTCCTCTCAGAAGAGACCATAGGGGCTTTTCTTGTAACAGGAGAGAGGGCTGCAGAAGAGAACTGAGGGCTCAAGTCGGCCATTTCTGGGGGAGGCAGTCATGGTGGCCACAGAGCACGACCCACCCTCCATGGGCCTGGGCCCCACAAAACCAGAGGCATAAGGCAGAGTCACCGCTGCCTTTGGAACTGGTAAGTCTTGACTTCTGGCCTGGCTGTTATCTTTTAGACTGACTGCAAACCACGCCCGGATCCATTTATTTTGAGGAAGGTGAGAATTTATTCCGCATTACCTCCCTAATCACGGAAAGAGTATTTGAGGTTCACACTCTGGGTTTTAAACTGCGTTGTTCCTGGGGCCCCTGGGCCAGGGAAAGGGTTGGGGTTGGGGGAGAGATGACAAAGGAAAAGGGATGGTGTGTTCATAGTTCTAATTTACCAGTGGCAATTAGCTTCCTAAAAGGGCTAACCTTTCGACCTTCTGCCTGCCTTCACTGGGGGGAGCTACTGACATTTAGAATTTGCAAGCCAAATGCCATGGCAAGGGAGGCAATGTTTTTTTAATGGGGACTCAGAGACCGTGGATGTGTTCTTCCTGCCCTGTGCCATTTGCATACTTTACAGGGTGGAGGTTAAGCTGCATTTTAACAGGTTTGTTGGCTTCCTGGAAAAGTGTCTGTGACTGTGGGAATTATTATACATGTGGTTTCCAGATGCAGCTGTTTTTGCATCCTTACTCCTTCCCTCTGCTCTGGTCCATGCCAGGAAGAGTAGGTGGAAAGGATGGCACAGGTCTGGGATGGGCCAGAGGCTTCAGTCTCTCACCATCCAAGGAACTGCAAGATCAAGGTCCTTTTCCCTGCCTGCCTCTGGCTAAGAACCCACCCTCTTCCCAGGGCAGATTGTACTTTCCAGTGGTTACTGTGTCCAGCCTCCTGCCCCTGGACAGTGATTGGCTTCCTCTAGCACAGCCAGAGGCCTCTCTGGGTCTTTAATTCATCTGTCCGTCCGTCCGTCCGTCCATCCATCCATCCATCCACCCATGTATTCAATCAAGCAACTAACATTTACCAAGGGCTTATTATGTACTGGGCACTCTTCTAGGCAATGAGGATGCAATAGAAAATAGGCAGGTTCCCTGTCCTCAGGGAGCCTACATGCTAGTGGAGAAGACAGAGGATAAACAAAATAAATAAGTGCAATGCTATGTGGAATATCAATTGTGCGATGTGCTTAGCAGAACAACACAGCAGGGAAGGAGGAGAGGAGTGTTGGGGTGGGAGACTTGCACTTTTAATACGGTGGCCAGGAAAAGCCTCACCAGAGACATTTCCGCAAAGACTTGAAGTGATGAGGAGTGAGCCACATAATAGGAATAGCCAGTGCAAAGGTCCTGAGGTTCCCAAGAGAGACCTGCCAAGTGGAGGGGACAGCAAGGAGGTCAGGGCAGCTGATGAGCAGGCAAGGTGGGGAGAGGTAGGCAAGGATCATGCAGAGCCACAGAGGCCTCCAACGGGGCTTTGGCTCTTACTCAGTGCCATAGGGAGCCATTCATTCCAGGAGGATGGCATGAGCTGGCTAGTGCTTTAAAAGGTCCACTCTGGCAGCTGGTAGAGAGTAGATTTTAGAGGGTCAGAGAGACAGGACAGGGAGCCATAGGAGGCTGTGGCAGTAATCCAGGTGAGAAGTCCTTATGGCTTTTCAGAGAAAGTGAGCCCACAAACTCTCCCAAGTGATGACCATCCAGAAGTTCTCCAACATGTGCTCAGCTGGGATTTCCAGGTCATTATGAGGCTGGCACTGCCCCCTAGGGGCTTAAAGCCTATCTTGGGCACGAAGACCCCTGTGTTAAGAGATAATTGGCCTGACCCAAACTGGGAGCTCTCCCCAACGGAATCACTGAGGGCCTCCCGTTCAGAGGAGCAGGGCTCAGGCATCTTTCCCTGACAGACATAAGCCCCAAAGGACAGTAACTATGGCAAATCCTACACCTCCCAGCACTTGAACACTCACCAAGTACTTTCAGCTGCATCATTTCATGTGCATCTCATGACAACCCTGCAAATCAGGGCCTATTGTTCCATTATTACTGTTCCCACTTTGCAGATGGAGAAATTGAGGCCTCAGCTAGAGGAACAGAAAGTGAGGACCAGGAGGATAGGCTAGGAGATGAGGCTAGGGTGGGGAGGGGGCCAGACCCCGGAAAGTCCTGAGTCTTGCTGCCTTCCGTCCCCCATGCCGAATGAGCCCCTTCTCCCTAAAGAGGCCGGGATGGGAAGCAAGAAAAAAGGCAGTTTTCCTTCTGCCCATGGACCCCTGGACTTTTGGGAGGCGACTCTGAGACCTGGCCCATCCTAGACCTGCCAGGTCCAAGACCCCTTTTCCCACAGAGGAACCTGGTTCAACTCCATCCAGGAGGAAAAGGTGCAGAACGATGACGAGTGTTGGCTTCTCTATAGCCAGCCCTCTTTCCAAGGCTTCTTCATGCCTGGCCCAGAAGATGAGAGTCTGGCCTGCCCTCCCCAGAGCTGTTGAATGAAGGTGCTGGGGGCAGCCATTCTGCCTCTAGGGGCTGGAGCTTCTGGGGCATGGCTCTGTGGCTCTGTGGCCCTAGGTGGCTTGCGTGGCTCATTCTCTTGCGGCTGACCACTGCTTAGAACTCAGACGGAGGTAGGAAACGACAGGAACGGGATCACTGGTCATGCTGGGCACCTGTATGCTGAGTGGCTCACTGGAGACCTGGGGACAGTGAGGGTGCTGTGCAGTCTGGTGAAACTTCCTCGGAAACTTGAGCCCACATTTGCAATAGATTTATAAGAACTGTGTGGACATGTTTGCTTTTTTTTTTTTTTTAGCTCCTCATAAGTGATGCCATTATGGTGGCCATAACTCTTATTTACTTTATCAGCAGGCTGCTGGCACTGGCACAAAAATAGATTTGGAGAGTTTATCTCATACATGCATCATAAGGAAGTAACAAAGGCACCCAGGTGAGATTTATGTGGGCGGGGGAGGGGGGTGGTTGAGCATCCTTCATCCCCACTTTCCCATTAATGCTGCTCCTCAAAGAGCCATTATTACCCTTCTTAATCAGAGAAAAGTAATTGTTTAAACTTCCTCCCTGCAGCAGGCTCGGCTCCCCCTCGCTCTCCAGGTGGGGCTGCACAGCCAAGGGGCTTGGGGGCACAGCGCCTGCTCAGAGAACAGCAGACTCCATGGTGGACTACAATAGTGAGATGGTGCACAGCCCAGTGGTCCTGGTTACTTGCCCCAAAGGGAAGGTATGGGGCCCAAATCGGGGTGCTCCTCAGAAGGGATGCTTGAGTCTTTGGGAAGAGGTTTGTTTTGTGCATTGAAAGAGCCCTCAAAAGCACACAAGAGTTTCCCATCTCCAAACACACCACCCTCGTTCCTGGTCCACATCCTTGGACATGGACCTGTTATTCCTACTTGAAATGCCTTTCCACCCTCTGTCTATCTCAACCCTCCCCATTCTTCAAAGCGCAGCTCAAATCATGCCTCTTTCTCAACGTTTTCCCTGTCTGCTAGCAGAGAGGGGTAGAAGAAGCTACTCCGAGCTACTGAGGGGCCAAGTCCTGACTTGACATGAACCAGGCCTCTCCTCAATGGGACTCAGTTACTTTATCTTTAAAATGGGCAGGGCTTCCCTGGTGGCGCAGTGGTTGAGAATCCGCCTGCCGATGCAGGGGACACGGGTTCGTGCCCCGGTCCGGGAAGATCCCACATGCCGCGGAGTGGCTGGGCTCGTGAGCCATGGCCACTGAGCCTGTGCGTCCGGAGCCTGTGCTCTGCAACGGGAGAGGCCACAGCAGTGAGAGGCCCGTGTACCGCAAAAATAAAATAAAATAAAATAAAATGGGCAGCTGCAGCAGAGGGCTTCTAGGACTTTTCCAGCTCTGAAGTTCACTGTATATCCCAGGCCTCACCAGCCCACCCACCTTTGAACTGCTAAAACACTTTAGAGGGTCCTCATCTCTAGCTATGTATTGGAATCTCTACTGAGCTTTAAAAAACTATCAAAGTCCAGCCCCACCTGGACCAAATAAATCAATCTGTGGGGTGGGGCCTGGGCATTGGTAATTTTTAATGCCCACATGATTCTAAGATCCAGCAAAAGTTAGAAGAGCCCACTTGGGATCTGGATAACCCGTTAGCATTCTGGATAACGAATGCTAAATAGATGGATGGATGTGTAGGTAGAAGGTAGATTCGTGGGTTGATGGGTGGACAGGTGGTGAGTGCATAGATGAATAAATGAATGGGTAGATGGGTGGGTGGGTAGAAAGATGGTGGGTGGATAGGTGAACTGAGTGGTGATAAATGGATACTTTCTTGCAATTGTCTGCTACCTTCATTGAGTTGACCTTGCCTTTTCATCAGGACTCTGAGCTTTCTTAGGGCATGGATTTTTCACATCCTTTATGTTTCCCCACAATGCACTCAGCATAGAGCCAGCCAGATAGAACAAATTCTCAGAGGAGTCCTAGTATCTGTGCATGTCAAAAACACTAGACTAGGGGAAGATGGGGGTTTAAATATTGCATCCTTTATTCATTGTGACTTTAGTCAAGTCAACCTGCCTTAGATTTCTCATGGTGTTACTAACAACAACGACAACAATAAAAATAACCCCTGACCTCCACCAAGGTCAAGTGGCTCAGATAAATTTAAAAGTGTAGTATTAATGGGAGAATGGTGTTATTGTTCTCATGGTCCCTATTATTTAGTTCCCCAACTCAGCAGCGGTATTTCTAACCTCCCTTGCATTGCTGGTAGTGGCCATCCTGCCTTTGATGGCATTTTATCCTCCATCCTCAGAGTCCAGGCTCCCACTGATGGAGACATGGGCCCAGACTTTCTGGGAGCCCTTGAAACCTAACCCTGACCCCTCTCCATTCTCAGCGGAGCAGGCCAGGACTCAGCTACCCTGATGTCTCTGCCCTCCACATAAGGCCTTCACCTTTCCCTCACCAGTTTTCCGCTCCTGGCCAGTATCTCTGTTCCCCTCAGGTCCTTAGCTCCCAGCTCTTAGGTCCTGGCAGGGCCACCCGGCCTGGCTCTGTCTCCAACATGGCTGCCTGATGGACTAATCTAGTAACTCCTACCCGGTCCCAGCCCACCAGACCGTGGTCCATCCTGCACTTAAGCCACCCATGGATCCTGAATGCACAAAGCTGACCAGGACCTCTTCTGGTTTAAAATTCTCTGTGGGCTCCTTCGTGAGGGCCCCTCACTGCCTGATCCCAACAGGCCCCTCCAGCTCTGGCCCCTTACCTCCACCCAGCCTGTGCCCCTTCCACACGGACTTTTCAACATTTCCCAGATGTGCTGGGCCCTTCTTCAACTCCAGGGTTTTGCATGTGCTGTTCCCACTGCCTGGAATGTCCTCCCCTCCCCCACTCCTGTCTCTTCACTTGACAAACTTCAACGCCCTCTTCAAAAGTCACCCCAGGGCCCTCTGGATGAAGATGTTCTCCACTGGCCTGGGCAGAACAAACGACCTGGGAAACGATGAGGGCGTGAACAAATGAACACACGGGCTTCAGGTGTGTTCTTTTAAACACCTCAATATAAGGTTGTCAAATAACGTAATCAGGGCTTCCCCCTACTTTAGGCACAGTTATTGAGGGAGCATCCCTGATAGGGAACTACCTTAAGAGATTTTATGCAGGCCTCAAACTTGAGGCCTGGCCAGGTTTATGGGGGTGGTAGGGGAAGATGGAAGAAAGGAAGGAAAAGAAAAAAGAGAAGAGGATGAGCTATAAAAGGGTAGAAGGGACTAGTCCAGAAATTGTGTGTATATATCTTGAGATTGTAAAAGAGGCTATTCTCTAGAAGCAGGCAATGAAAGTAGGTGATGTTGCTGGTGTAGATATAGAATCTGGATAAGTGGTGGGTATAGACATAGAATCTGTGTAACTGGATAACTATCTCTCCCACTCAAGAAAGAGTACATTTCACCCACTCACCCACTCTTGACAAAACACACTTTAAATTCCAACATAAATTACCCAAGGCCCCTGGACAAGATCACATTCAAGCTGTGCTAATTTTCCTCTGATGAGTTGCAAACTCCTGATCCTTTATATTATTTCATAAAATATGGTGTATGAATAATCTGGGCCATTGGCACTAGGGATTCAGTAAAACTATTGAGATTCACAGGCCCAGAATAAAGCTCCTATAAAGTTCATTTTCTTTAGCTAAAGCAGCTTTCAATTATGCTCACCCATTTTCAACAGTAAAAGATGTAATGTTAATCAAACATTTAATTTGCAAGTCTTTTTCTTCGTAAATGTCACGTACAACGAGCTTTTCAGATGTGAGCCATAACATAATTGCATGAGGGTGCCTCATTTGGTGGCATGTATTTGTGCTGGGGGCAAGTAGGGCCTCTTGGATTCCAATGCTCTGTGAATATCCTTTCTCATTTCAGAGTATGGAGCATTTGGAAAATAAACCCAGTATCATTTATAATGTTTAGTAACATTCCAGTCTCAACTCAGTTTTCACAGTAAATATCTTGCCCTCTGGGGCAAGCTTACTGGGCAAGCTTACTTCTGAGTAAGCTCTGTGATTCAAGGATCAAGTAAATGTAAGGGACTGATTTGCTGTTCAATTGTTAGTTATTAAATCTCAGTGGTGAGGGACTTCCCTGGTGGCGCAGTGGTTAAGAAGCCACCTGCCAATGCAGGGGACACAGGTTCGAGCCCTGGTCCAGGAAGATCCCACATGCCGTGGAATAATTAAGCCCGTGCACCACAACTACTGAGCCAGCACTCTAGAGCCCTCGTGCCACAACTACTGAGCCCGCATGCCATAACTACTGAGCCCGTGCATCTAGAGCCTGTGCTCCACAACAAAAGAAGCCACCACAGTGAGAAGACTGCACAGCACAACGAAGAGTAGCCCCCGCTTGCCGCAACTAGAGAAAGCCCGCGTGCAGCAACAAAGACACAACAGAGCCAAAAATAAATAAATAAATAAAATTTAAAAAAAAAATCACAGTGGTGAGAAGCTTTACATGGCCACGCTGCTTAGGTTTTAAGTACAGAACAGCCTCGATCTGATTCAGGGATCTCTGAGAAGGCATGTCTATCTCTTTCCTAGAGATGGTTCACGATAAAACAAGGAATCCCCCAAATTCCAGAGGCAGAATGGACTTTCTGACCAGAAGGCTTTGTCAGATGCAAGAGTGTATGATTTCATGACACTGGGTCAGAGACTTCTGGAAAGCGTGGAAACAGATGGCTCTGAGAGGGTGATCCAGCCCCTTCCTAGTCAAAACATGGTCCCAGACCAGCTGCATTGACATCACATGTGAGTTTGTTTGAAATGCAGAATTTCAGGCCCAGATCCCTGACCCCCGCCCCCCACCCCCGCTTCCCAGCTACTGAATCAGAACCTGTGTTTTATCAAGATCCCCAGGTGATTCATGGGAGCAGCTCTGGTCTAGTTAATGCCCCACTGAACCCTCTCAATCACTGGAAGTCTCTGACCCATTTCATTTTTTGCTGTTCTGGGCCTGGGGTGAAGAAGGAAGAGCTGAGGAGGGGTGAGGTAGGCGGGTGGCAAGAGGGAGCAGGACTTAACCTTCTGAGCCTCATTTTTCTCATCTGTAAAATGGGAGGTCAAAATACCTGCCCTACTCAGGGTTATTGTGAAGATTATGAACAAGATAACATAGCTCTAGCCCTGTCCCTGACACATACCAGGTGCTCAATTCAATAGATATGAGTTCCCTGCCCACGTGAACCTCACATACCCAGGTGGACAGCCAGGCAGACAAGAACCTTAGCCTGCCCCAATCTTGAGCATTAGGTCTACGGCTCCTAATTCAGGCAAAGAAGCCTCCATCTCCTGAGAAGAAAGGAAATAAAAGCTGGAGAAGTAAGCAGCATCCTTCAGGGTTATGAGGTTGCAGGTACCAAGGATACAGAAAGCTAAGTTCTATAAGGAGACATCACTCACCACTAAAGGGCACGAAACTAAGAACGCATCTAGAGACTGGGGCTCCAGATCTGACTCTGCCAGGAACTTACAATGTGATCTCGGCCTCAGTTTCCCTACTTGTGCCACGGAGAGGGTGGAAATCATTACCACCAAAGTCCCTTCTCACCCTGTCATTCTCTGATTCTGCTTGGAGATGCAGGGAACGGTGCTCGCCAAGCTGCATGCAGACTTTTCTCACTGGGAAAATTAATTCAGTCCTCGATGTTGCGGTCTATAAATTACTGGCCAGTCTGTTTCAGAAATATTAAGGGAACATTTAAAAATTGCACCTTCCATTCAATGCTGCAGAGTAAAGATCTTGGGGCCTTCAGATGTTTATCTTCCTTAAAGCCCCAGCTAGAATCAATCTCCCCCAGCCTTCACTGGAGAGAACATCATTTCAAGGCAGGGACAGTATGTCAGGCTGACTCTCCCCTCCCTCTCCCCACTCCCTGCTCTTGAGAATTCACTTTCCCAAATTCAAACTGGAGACTCTGAGTGAAGCAAAGTGTGGGTAGGGAGGAGGGCAGGGGAGGTCAGCGGTGATAGAGGCTGGGGTGGGGCACACTGTCCTGATCTGCTCTGGCAGGGTCGAGGTGCTGGCTCAAGGGCCCTGAGAACAGGCCAGGAAGTTAAGCTGTCTTCCGCAGTAATTGATTCTGACAGCATAACAAGTTAAAATTCGTCACTGTTTTGCAACTTACTTGAGAATTCATCAGTAAGCAGAGTCCCACAGGACAGCTCGTAATCACTTGTAAACTCACATTACGTCTCCCAGTTAAACACTGTTGATATCAGGTAGAGCTGGGCTCCCACCAGTGACTACAAATGGGCTGCTTTCACCTTCTCTATTACGTCAAGGACATGCTCTGGCTGGAGGTGATGCAAGCAGATGAAGGCCAAGTTATAGGCACCATAATTACTGAGCGATCACGCTAATTGGAAATACCTTTATGGGAGGGATGAAAGGTGGACCGAGTCCCCCATCCCTTAAATACACCATATTCTCTCTCCTTGGTTATTATAATTATGATTAGGCTCATTGACGTGTCATCATGATAAATGGAATGAACTAGGAGAAAAAGACTTGTTAGGGCCCAGCTCCTTGAGTAGAATTAATACGTCAACGAAACCCCTTTCCAGCAGAGGGTCTTCTCCATACTTTATTACAATAGTTTACCAGAAACAGTTATTTTAATACCAGGCCATAAAGACGATATCAGGTGGCAGCTTTATTTCCCACGAGTTAAATATTAATTGCCACGCAAAAGGAATATAAAAATGACACGGGGAACAAATATTACAGCTTCCTGCAAAGTAAAAAGAATTCTTTAATATGAGCATCTCCACAATAGGGTGCACACTGAGGCTTAATTAAAATGCACAATAATTCTGTGACTTTTCTTCTTGGTGGCTTCAATGAGATGGGCTCACAGATGGAAGCCAGGCCACATCCCTGCAAGATGGACTGAGAGCTCTCAATAAAGCACGGCCTCTCGGCAACATAACAGGGCAACCGCAATAAATGGCTAATATCAGAAGAGAGGCCGTGCGGAAGCTAAGTGCAAATTTACCTAAGAGCCTTAAAATGTTTTAACTACTGTTTCAATCAAGCCTGGAAGTTTGAAATGTGGCATTAAACACACTTCTTCAAGAAGCTGTTTTCTTTCCACCCCCAGAGCTAATAAATCCAAAAGGCTTTTACTTAGGTAAGACAAGCCAGGGGAGCGTGGAACAAGGAGATGGGGGCTGGGAGAGGTGAGATTAAGAGATGAGGGCAGGGCTTCCCTGGTGGCACAGTGGTTGAGAGTCCGCCTGCCGATGCGGGGGGACGCGGGTTCGTGCCCCGGTCCGGGAAGATCCCACATGCCGCGGAGCGGCTGGGCCCGTGAGCCATGGCCGCTGAGCCTGCACGTCCGGAGCCTGCGCTCCGCAGCGGGAGAGGCCACGACAGTGAGAGGCCCGCATACCGGAAAAAAAAAAAGAGATGAGGGCAGAAAGATGCGGGAAGGAACTGAGGGTCAGAGGGATATAGGGACAGAGAGGGGGGACAGGGATGGGACCAAAGTCGGGGAGATAGAGGACAGAGAGGCAGACACAGGAAGTATCATCCTTTTCTCTAAGATATACCCAAATCTATAACCATGAATCTGCACATTTTAAATGTATTTACATATTTTTTGTATTTTCATTTTTCACAATAAAATCTTTAAAAAATTTAATTTTTTATGTTTCATTATGTCCTTTTAAATGTCTTTTATTCTATTTATATTATTTTATCTTTCATGGCAAAACTGTCTTACATCCAATTAGTTGTGTGCTGAAACTGCTTGCAGCAAAGATTCTTACAGCAAAAATATTTAGAACCAAGAGGACACATGGCAAGGAACTGTGGGCGGCCTCTAGACATTAGCAGCTCCTAACTGACCATCAGCAGGAGAATGGGCCTCAGTCTTATGGCTACAAAGAGCTGAATTCTGCAACAACTGGAGAGAGCTGGGAAGCAGATCTTCCCCAGTTGAGCCTCCGATGAAGCTGTAGCCCATTGACACCTTGGTTGTAGCCTTGTAAGACCTTGAGTAGAGGACCCATCTAAGCCATGTCCAAACTCCTGACCTACAGAAATTATGTTTATGCCAGTAAATTTGGGGTAACTTGTGACGTAGCAATAGAAAACAAAATAAGGTGAGTGTAAGCTATATGGATATTTGGGGAAGAAAATTCCAGGCTGAAGGCACAGTGCAAAGGCCCTGAGGCAGGAGAGGAATCCCACAGAGGTCAGAATGGCAGATGTGCAAGGCAAAGATTGTAGAAGATGAGGTTGAATGACATGACGGAGTGATACGGAGGCTTTGGTTTTTATTTTTAGTGCAATAGACATTTTTGTTAAAACAACCCCTTTGAATAATGAAAAAGTATATTTTCAGATGTGAATTTTAAAAATATAATCTATAAGAACAACTAGGAGATATATGTATTCAGAGCAATTATAGGTCCCCTGAACGACAGCTAGGGTGATAAAAAGGTGTATATTCAGTTCTCCCAAAATTTCACTTTTATTCAAATGCCAACATGTTACATAATTTCAAACTAATGGTTTTGTACCTAGATAAATTTATACTTTTATTTGGAAACACTCCACAGCTCCATGCTTGGAGCTTTAAATATCATTTCTAAGTAGCTCCTGGAGGTTTTGAGAAGAAGAGGGACCTGGCCTGACCCATGTTTTAGAGTCCAGGCTGGCTGCTGGGTGAAGAGGCTGTAGGGGAGGATGGACGGACGCAGGGACCAGGTGGAAGGGGCTGCACTAGTCTTGGTGAGCCATGAGAGACCTTACCAGCGGTCTCTGGTGGACCCCTGGGTGGCCTGCAAAGGCTAGGGAAATGACAAAGCCTGGTCCTTGTCCACAAGCAACAGAAGTTCCTGGCCACAGCTCTAGCCCCCAAACCAGGCTGCAAGACCATGTATTGTGTAAGCACCTACTGTGTGCAAGGCCTCTGCCATGGGCCACAATTCCTCATTTTGGCTTTTTTGTTTGGGTTAGGAGGATCCCAGAATGGGCTTGGGGGAGATGCTGAGCTTTCTTTGAGGAGCCTTTCTTGATTAACCCCCAAGCTTACAGTATTCCTTAGCCTGAAAGCTCTCCACACTTCAAAGTTCTCCATTAAATTTGCACCAGTCAGATTAAAATCCAGAGGAAAGGGATAGAGGGAGTAAAACAAGTATTTCTTAAGAACCCACTACTTGCCAGACACTGTGCTGGGAGCATTTATTTCTTAAGTGAAGCATGTGATTGATGTGACTGTCTTCATTTTTTTCTAATGAGGAAACAAGCTCAGAGAAGTCAAGTAACAGGCCCAAGGTTGCACAGAAACAACTCTACAGTTGGGATTTGAACCCAGTCCATCTGATGTCAAAGTCCATGTTCAGAACCCACCACCATGCCAGCCACCTAGCGCTTTGACGAAATACCATTGCAAGAAAATAAAACACTGTATAAAACAACTCCAAACCCCACCAATAACCCACTTTCCCCAAGCAGTACCTAGTGTAACAGCATTCCAGGAAAATGAATGGATTAGGACAATGTCTTAGGAGGGTACGGGTTTGTGAAATGATATATTTATTTTAAGTGCTATTATTCCATTGTCGTTTAGGGCAAGGTCTACACTCCCCCATCAGACTGGGAGCTCTGCGAGTCACAGCCTGGGGCTCCCACACCAACCTAGAAGCTTCTGGAGGGTCCATCTCTTCCTTCTAAGGCCCTGTCTCCCCCTCCCTCAAGATGCTCAAGCCCCACCTACCAGGCCCATCCACAAGTCCTCACTGGCTGGGCCGCATGTCCATCACACCCCGCAGGTATTGAAAGCACAGTCACAGCCCATAGAGGCAAGAGAAGGGAACTCTGCCATGGGTGAGGCAGGAGGGGGATGTGCTCACCATCTAAGCATGCCCCGACACGCCACCATGGCACCTAACATTTTGGGGCAGTTGTCAGAAATAGAATTTAAAAATGAAAATTTGCAGGATACGAAATAAGCTAGGAAATTATGGAATGTAAACTGCCAGCCTATTTATACTCTGTGATGGTAAAAACCAAACCAAACAAAACCAAAAACAAGACGAGTTTATCTCCAAGATTGAAACAAAAAACAAAGGGAAAAACAGCAGGTGGCCTCTCTTGGGGAGACCTCCCACCCCCGAGTCAACCTGGATGCCCCCTCCCTATTTTGGTTGCCCTTGACTCTCTGCACTTCTTGATCCGATGGCCTGGTACTGGGGTCTACACTGGGGTCGGGGGATTAGTTAACTCACTTCTAAGTGGTGTCCCCCCTCCACCCCCAAGGAGCCTCACACCAGCTCCCCTAAGAGACACTGCAGGTAGGGGTAGGAGCTGAGGCGCCCCTGAAGTTTGCTCCTCAGCAAACATTGCCCTGGCAGGAGGACGCTGCCAAGTGTGGCTTAATGGCCTCCTGCTGTTCTGTACATTATCGATTGCAATCCCTGCTTAGAAGCTTGAAAATGAGATCTTTTTTCCCTCTGTTGATTTTCCCATCTTTTCCACTTGGCAAACACCAATATTTCCCCTGACTTTTCACTACTGAGAGTACTTGAGGAAGGCACAGTGAGATGGGGACCCATTGGGGTTTCCCTCATCTTCTAAGGAACATGGGAAACCTCCACCCAGGTGTCCTGCTGCAGAGGGGCTGGGGCCCAGGGGTCAGGAACATGCCTCGGGGCTAGGGTGACCAGCTGGCCCCTGCATTTTGCAAAGAGACACCCCAAGTTAATAGGATTTGGGGCTGGAAAAAGCCACTTTGTCTATCTCTCGTTCCAGACAGTTCTGAACAGGGATCCACAGTAAACTTGAAGGGAAGGGCTCGGTGGGGTTTGACCTCTGCCTGAGAACTTCCCAAACCCTAGGAAGAGACTATCTAATAGAGGGAGGCTGCAAAGTGGGGTTTCTGACAGCTCAGTTACAAGGTCATGAGAGGCGTACCAAGGACACTTCCCTGAGAGCAGGGGACTTGGGGTGAGGAGAACACGGCTCTTAGGGTCCCAGCACCAACACCAGAGCCTGCAGGACCATCTCCCTAGACACTGACCCTCTCTCCCCATTCCAGGCTTCCTCATCACCCATGTAGGTACTGGGATTCATCCAGGGTAATGTTTGTATAGTACTGTTGGAGGCCCAGAAGGAATCTACAGGAATTTAAAATTTTTATGTGCCTACTTCAATGATAATTAAAAAAACAAACAAACATCAGCAAAACCTGGATTGTTGTGCAAAACCCGGTGGACCACACTGTAACTGGGCACTGCGCTGCCCTCCCTGGTCTCCAGCCCTGAATCTCTTTGGGGAAGGGGCCCCACTCCGCCATGTTCCTAGCCTGCTCCCAAGTGGAGATCCCCATCCCCTATGGGTCTCAGTCTGAGACCAGCCTTTTGCACCATCCTCGCACCAAACTCCAATTACAGAAACTGCTCAGATCTCTAGGCTCCCATGAGGTGAGGTCCTTCAATCTCCCTGCCAGGTTCCTGGTGGGGTAGGGATGTCTACTCAGGATGCCTCCTCAAGACATCACCCCCACTCAGCCCATCCCACCTTGAGCTGAGGCTCAGAGTCATACCACTTCCCAGGAAAAGTCAAACCCCACTAATACAAGCCAGCATGCCACCATGTCCCCGCAGGGGAGTTGAGGTCATAAGATGTCCCGTGGCCCAGTAATCAGGAGGCAGTGGAGGCCCCCAGGAAGGAGAGGTGCTATCTGCTTGCCACCCTGCAACTGACTCCAGTTCTCACCCGTGGAGGAGGGTGGAGCAGTGGTCCCAGCTGGAGCCAGCCTGCCTGCAACCAGCTAGGCGACCTTGGTACCAGTCTGGGCTTCAGTGTCCTCATCTGTAAAATGGGGAGAGTATTCACCCCTAACTCATAGGTTTGATGTAAGGATTAAATGGGTTAATACAGACAAAGTGCTTAGAACAGTGTTTGCCATAAAGTAAGTGTGTGAAGAATGAAAGCTATTACTTACTCAGTGGGGAATCTGAACCAGATGGATCTATAAAGCTTCACCCAGGTCTAAGGTTTGATTAAATCTCAGAGAGACACCCCTACACAGTGCTCCTGCAGATGCTATTGCTCCTACAACCACCACCAGCAACAATGATGCTTAACACCTCTGTAAAATATGTTCACATCCACTGTCACACCTGTCACCTCCTTACAGCCTCAGAACAGCCCTGTGAGATAAACATTGATGTCTCCATTTCACAGATGGAGAAACTGAGGCCCAGAGCAATTACAGGACTTGCTGTAGGCCTTGTAGCTGTTTGAGAGTCATTAAAGGGACCAGAATCCAGCTCTCCTGGGGCAACCCCACATTTTCTGGTCACTCCCACAGCATCCTACCTGTGGCAGATGGAAGCATTTGCCTCTGGCCAACAGGGCCTGTAACACTTGAGCCCTGAGGGGCCCCTTTCCCACTGACTGAGGTTCCCACAGTAGGGAGAGCTGCTGTCAAATAGTCTTTTATGGCTCCATAACCGCTCTAACAAATGTCTTTTCCAGCAGCAGTGGCTGGAATCAGATTAATGTCTCCATGGCCCTAACACTTCTCCGGCCCCTTTACCTGTCAGGTCATCACTGGCTGGTTTATAGTCATGAGCCCCTTTTCCAGTCCACTAAACAGTCTGAATGATAAAGAGACCACAGGGCCTCAGCATTCAAGCTGGCTTTCTTCCAGTGGCAGGCAGGGACCTGTCCTCCTTTCCACTGTTTTGGGGCAGTTGATGGTATGTGCAGTTCGGAGCACACGTTCTGGAATAAAAATGCTGATGCTACCACTTACTAGCTGTGTGGCCTTAGGCAAGCTGCTTTACTTTGCTGAGCCTCAGTTTCTTCATCTGTAAAATGGGAATAACAATAGTTTTTGAGGCTCAAAGGCACCAGTTTATGTAAAGAACTTGGTATACAGTTAGCACTCAGTCAATATGAACTCTTATTACCATTATTGCTATAAACTGTGAGCCCCAAGAGGGCAGGGACTCTGAACTGTTTACTGCTGGGCACACAAAAGGCACCTGATAAATACATCTTTTTTTTTAAAGTATGTTTTACAGATCATTTTCATTAAAGTCATGCAGGGTGCTTGTTAAAATGCAGAATTTTTGGTTCTGTTAGAACCACTAATATCAGAATCTCTGTAGGCTGAGTCCTGGAAATACTACACACAATACAACTTGAAAAGCACTGCTGCAGAAGGTGATAGTCTAACTTCTTCATTCTGGGTACGATTTTAAATTAAGTATAGTACATAAGTATTTTTTAGAGAAAGGGATATTCATTAATTTATTTAATGAGAGCCTATCATGTCCCAAGCCATGTGGTAGTGCTCAGGTATAGCTCTAAACAAAACCAAGTAAGATACTCCCATCATGGAGCTTATATTCCAGTGGTGGAGACAGACAGTGGACAATTAATGAAGAGGCCACATAATTTCAAATAAGTACCATGAAGAAAAGTAGGAATGTGATTTAACAGTGGGGTGGAGGAGGAGATAAACACATCTTTGGTGAACAAATGAAGGATAGAATTTTAGAGCTGGATGGACCCTTACAGATTGTGGGATTTCTCTACAGTGGCGATATCGACATTTGGGCTGTGATAATGTTTTGTTGTGGGGGCTGCCCTGTACACTATAGGATGTTTAGTAGATCCCTGGCTTCTACCCACTAAATACCATCAGTGCCCTCCCCACTAAGTGTGACAACCAAAAATGTCTCCAGACATTGCAAGATGTCCTGAGATGCAACCCACCCTCCCTGTTAAGGACCATCGATCTAGTGAAATATAATGCCTTCACTTGAAAAATGAGGCAGGTGAGGCCCAGAGAGGGAAAGTGACTTCCAGAAGTCACACAGCAAGTTAGTGGCAGGGCTGGGATTCAAACCCAGGTGTCACAATTCTAAAACCAGTGCTCCCCTCAATACATAAGGCAAATGCTAACAGCCATAAAAGGGGAAATCGATAGTAACACAATCATAGTAGGGGACTTTAACACCCCACTT
>NC_041224.1:58637141-58637608 GCF_002837175.3 Physeter macrocephalus
GAAAAGCACAACCTTCTGAGACTGAACCAGGAAGAAATAGAAAATATAAACAGACCAATCACAAGCACTGAAATTGAGACTGTGGTTAAAAATCTTCTAACAAACAAAAGTCCAGGACCAGATGGCTTCACAGGCGAATTCTATCAAACATTCAGAGAAGAGCTAACACCTATCCTTCTCAACTCTTCCAAAATATAGCAGAGGGAGGAACACTCCCAAACTCTTTCTACGAGGCCACCTAAACCCTGATACGAAAACCAGACAAAGATTCACAAAGAAAGAAAACCACAGGCCAATATCACTGAGGAACAAAGATGAAAAACTCCTCAACAGAATACTGGCAAACAGACTCCCAACTCATTAGAAGGATCATACACCATGATCAAGTGGGGTTTATCCCAGGGATGCAAGGATTCTTCAGTATACATAAATCGATCAATGTGATAAACCATATTAACAAATTGAAG
>NC_041224.1:58639724-58693584 GCF_002837175.3 Physeter macrocephalus
TGTTATACAGCAGAAACTAACACACCATTGTAAAGCAATTATACTCCAATAAAGAGGTAAATAAATAAATAAATAAATAAATAAATAAATAAATAAATAAAACCAGTGCTCCTTCCACTTCACCCTTGTCTTCAGTGGCTCATTGGCAGGGGCCCTTTCATCAGGCTATGGTCATGGGCTCCAAACCAGAGGTGACCAGATGCTGCTGGGCTGTTCTTCAGTGCTTCTGTAAGGGGGTGCTGGTCATAAGGGGGACTGGGTAACCAGTTGTCAAAGTCCCTTGCCCTGGTGACAAGGCATGGGGCACAGCCACCTCTGTGGTCAGCCTGTGCTTATGGTGTTCCTCACTAATGAATTCACCCACCAAGCAGGGGCGCTTGTGATGAGCCAGGGACTCAGTTGGCCAAGAGCCACCAGGGAGTGGCATGTCCTTGGTTATTGGGTGCTCCAGGGTCAGACAGCCGGGATCCTGTCCTGCTTTTCATGGCCCCTTACCCTGTTTCAACATCAGTTTCTGCATCTGTAAAATGGGAATGATAATGGCACCAACATAAGATCACAAGTACAAGTGTCCTTCACCATCCAAGTCTAGTTGAGTTCAGAGAGAAAGTTGTCAGACTGAGTGTTTAATTCAAAACTTTATATCACTCCTTTCTGCTTCTGAATTTGCATAGGAGGGTTTGGATAGCAGGGTCCCATACCTGCCAACGATAAGGGGTTTGCCATGAGGGTTACCTGAGGAGACCAACATTTACTAAATGCTTTGTTGTGGTATGTGTAATACCTTATTTACATGTAATACCCTAGTCAAGTCACACAACTCCCCAAAAGAGTCACCATTTTACAAAAGAGGAAAGCAAGGCACAGAGAGGTCATATAACTTAGCCAAGGTCCCACAGTTGGGACAATGGAGAAGCCAGGACGTGAGCTAGTCTGCTTCCAGAACCTGTGCTCTTAGCCTCAACAGGGTAAACATTTAGCCCAGCCTTGCTGTTGCTACTATAATTATTGTCATTTTCATATTCTCCTAGGTGATGAAAAGTTTTGATCCTATCTTTAAGGCATTTATTACATTGGGGCAAAAACACTGGGGCAAAAAATTCTAATGTTCTAACACAGGAAT
Source organism: Physeter macrocephalus (assembly GCF_002837175.3). NCBI lineage: Eukaryota > Metazoa > Chordata > Mammalia > Artiodactyla > Physeteridae > Physeter > Physeter macrocephalus. The sequence continues at coordinate 58,640,848 of NC_041224.1, forward strand.
CAGCAGAGATTTTCTGTAAAGGATCAGACCATAAATATTTTTTTGCCTTGTGGGCAAGACAATCCTTGCCACACTGCTCAACTCTGATGTTGTAATGAGAAAACAGTCACAGATACCCAGAGACAAATGGGCGTGGCTGTGTTCCAATAAAACTTTATTTACAAGAGCAGGCAATGGAATAGACTTGGCTCACGGGCTGCGGCTTCCTGTTTTAGGGAATTGTTTTAATTAGGAAGAGTACCTAGTCCCCTCTCTTTTCTCAAGCCCAGGGGAGATGACCCCAGTGGTGTTGGGGAGGACAATCAGGGAAAGACCAGAGTACAAGTCATTCATCTGGGCTCTAGGGCAGGGGACCACACATCAGAGGGTCAACCCCAAGGCTGTCCCCACAGGTGGGCAGGGTTTGGGAAGCCCAGCTTTGGCAAAAGAACTTGGAGACTTTGGGTTTAGAAACGAGCACGGGAGCTGTGGGAACTGTGTCCGGCTTGGCTGTCCCTTCAATCAGAGCTTGCAGTGAGCAGTTGGAGAGCTGGGCTCCAGAAACTTCCAAGGCACACCTGCCCTGGGTGTTACCTGCTACACTGCAACTCATCCGTGAGCAAACCTCAGCTGCCCACACCTGCCCTGGCTGGGCAGTGGGCATCTGATGTGACAACGTGGTCCACTTGGGTGGGAAAAGAACAACACGAAGTGTTAGGGGATTACCACTGAGCGAGCAAAATTGGTGTCAATGTTGTTTCAGAGGCTTATAACCTTGTATCTAACAAGAGGCTGGCTCTGGAGGTCGGGTGTCTTTGTAGAACACCATTTATGAAGTTGCTGCAGAGCTAACTAGATCACTCTGGGCTAACATGAACATCATCTTGCACAGGCACGCTCTTTCAAATCAATCTGCCTCTCTCCCCCAGCAGCTGGGAGGCCTTGACAACTCCGCCTCTCGGTTCCCTCATCCTATAGAGTGAGAATAGTTTGCAAGGCTGTCAGGAGGATTAAATGAGACCCGTGTCTGTGAGCGCCCAGCCCAGCCCAGAGCCCGCCACATAGTAGGAGCTTAACAATGTTCCATCCCCTTCTCTGGATTTTTATGTAGTCAAGCAGCTGTAGAAACCAAGGGCTTTGGAACGATTTTAAAAAGAAAAACATAACACTGAGAGAAAACCATGCACTAGCTTGATCCTCTCCCCTCCCCCCTCCAAGAACTAGGAAAAGACAGCTGTCACTCATTTCAGCTGTGGCATATCTTTGGTATAAAGTAGCCATGGTGTGTCACCTTGCCTGTTCTATTCTGTGCCAAGCGCTGCATGGGCATAGAGAAGGGGAGATAAAAACTCCACCCAAGGTCCACCTTATGGAATTGCCCCTCCCTCGTCACTGTCCCCTCCTGCCCTGTACACGGGCATAAGGAAGCACCTACAACACTGTCACACACTGATTCACCTGCCTGTCTACTAGACCCTATATTCCTTAAGGACAAGGGCTGCCTCTTTCGGCCTTGTCTCCCCAGGGCTTAGCCTAGGGCCTCTGCTCTGGGAGTTCCCACAGTGAGATACAGTGCTGGCCTTTGAAGCCATCAGCCAATCAACTTCCAAACTGTATGGCAAGTCACTGCGTTTCTTGGTTGTCCTCTGGACTCTGTGGCTGTGACTGATGTTGGGAGACATTTAGAGCTCAGAGCAAACGCAGAGAGGTCTCTCCTGCTAATCTTTATTTGCTGAGCAAATGTTATCGACTCATGAAAGAGAGTTGCTCATTTCAACAGCAGACCTGCCTGTGTGGGTTATGCTCTCCCCAGAGAAGCCTCGAAGCTGCATCGGATACCGGTCATCTCCCGTGATCTGGACCATCCAGGGCTTCTGCTTGCCAGTCATGGCTGTGACCCAGAGATGGGAGACATGCAATGCAGAAATGAGGGGAAACCTCAGTGATTTCCTTTGGCGGCAGCAATAGCAGGGAAAAAACAACCCATGCCACTCCTCCTGCTGCCAATTATTTAAAGAAAGCTGGCTCCAACTCTGAGTTCCTCCCTACCCGTGATTCTTTTGCTGATGAGGCAATATGTGTCATCTGCATTCCTTACACTCCAAGAATCAACTCCGCTCACTTGGGTAATTAGTAGGACACATGCGCCCACCCAGAACCAGCACGCAAGGGAATCAACAAGCACAATCAGGGCCCAGCACCATTCGCAGAGCCTGAGTCCTGCCAGATGACTCCCTGCACCCACTCTGGCCTCCGGGCGCCCTCCTTTGCTCATCCCAGCTGGAAGGGACCTGCGCCTTCTCTGAGCTTTCAGCCTAATGTCGTGGTCCCAAGCACCCAGCCCTGGAGTTCCTGGGCTGGTTGTACCATCACAACTACTAGACTGAAGGCACCTGTGTGGGCGGGAACTTGCAATCCATTTATAAATCCTCAACAGAGCCTGGCTTAGCAATTGTCCTCCACGCATAAAGGAAATTCTGCTCTTCTGAGTCAAAAAGAGGCCATGAGTCAAGGTTTACCCACACAAGAACCCTCCCGTCTTTGATTTTTCTTATTCAGGACTTGGCTCAAACATCCCCTCCTCAGGGAGGCCTCCCAGCCCACCCCGCCTCCCTCACTCTAACTCACTGCTGTTTTATTTTCCTCATACCAACATCTGGAATTACTTTATTTCTGTGCTTGTTCCTCATCTCCCTCTCTAGAAGGTAAGCTCTATGAAGGCACATACTGTCTCATTTACCACTGTCTCTCCAGCACCGAGAACAGGCACACAGTAGCAGGCATCCAACACAAATGTGTTATATCAGTGAACTGTACTAAGAGAGTGAATGAATAAGGGGTGAATCTGATCAGTGCCCGTTAAGTCCGCTTTCCCTGAGCCAGCTCCCTGCTGGCTCTTGGGAGAATTGTTGGACGGTGTTCACCTCTGAGCTACTCCCTGGGCAGCCTTTTCAAGCCAGCAGGGCTTAGACAACTTGTCCTTAGACCCCGGGGCAAGCTGCAGAGCCAGGGCCCGGGAAGGTCTCCCTCTTGCCCCAGCAGTAGGACTAGGACCTAATCTTCCTGACCTGCCATCGCCCCCACCAACTCCAGCTCCTCTGTCTCTCCCCTGTCCTATCAGCCCTTTGATTTAAGGTGGCGACTTTTCCAAGGGAACAGCGGAACTTTAATAAGAAATCGGCCAGGGCTGATGGATGACACAAAGTTGGCACCAGCGTCAAGGGTGGAGGGAGTTATCTTAAACTATTCAGATTTACTAGGAGGGGAGCAAGTCAGAGCAAGATTTAGGGGCTCGCCTCCTGGCAAGACCTGTGGACATGTCTCCAAGCCATCAAAGACAGACACTTCCTGTGCAGTCCACCGGAGATGGATAGTGAGGCCTCTGGCCTGAGAAACTTATTGAGAGCTGGTCAAATAAATTTGAAGTCTGGGATCTCAGCAGAGCTTTATCCCCCTCTTCCCTGCTAGGGCCCTCGTTGGAGGATGGGCAATGCCGTGGGCTGGCCCTGAGCAGCAGCGCCTTGCTGTAGCAGGCAAGTTGTCTCCAGTTTCCTGCAGCCTCCAGGACCCTGGCCCTCCTCAGCCCCCGTGATGAATTAGACCCACCTCTCCACTCCATGTGTCTACCTCCTGCTGGGCGCTGCCATCAGGGGTGCATTTCACCATTTGAGCTGCAGCACACCTGTTCAGAGGCCTGAGCTGCCCTGTCACCTCTTCTTTCTCACGCAGACCCAGAGCTTTCTGGAACTCAAGGTTCCTTTCCTTTCCTGAGTGTCTCGCCAGTCAATCCCTGTCTATCCTTCCAGGCCTATCTCAGTCTTCACCTCCTCCAGGGAGACCTCCCTGATTCCCCAGGAAGACACAGGCTTTAACCTTTGGGCTCCATTTTGTGGCATGTGTGTTAACCTGGTCTTTGTGGCCAAGATGGGAGGGCAGCCTATGCCCTTGCCGACCCCCAAATTTTCCCTTGTAATATCCACCCCACCTTCCTGCCTATTCCACACCTCACACCTGGCAATGTCAGACCCACAAGGAGGTGTTCCATAAACATTTAGTAAACCAAATTGAATGAAATGAGCAAGTAAGTTTAACATGAACTAACACATTCTTTTCTTCATATGAACTTGGGTGCTGGACAGGTGGAGAAGCCTTTTGTTTTGCATGTGGAATATTTCAAGCATATTTTAAAATGTAGAGAAAATTAACAGTATATTCATCAGACAAATCTTAATTTCCCCCATTTTGGCTGCAGGTATTTTTATTTCAGAATAAAACACTACACAGCTGAGACGCCTCACGCATTACTCCCTGTCCCTTTCACCTCCCTCCCTGGGCGTAGCCTGACTTTGGTATTTATCACAGCCATGTCTGTTTTAATGCTTTTACTACATCTGAATGTACCCATAAATAACATATTCATTATTTTGCATGTTTTAAAACTTTATATAAATTATATCATATGGTATGTATGTAGCCCTCTGCAACGTGCCTTTTTCACTCAATGTTATATATTTGAGATTCATCTGACTGGACATGTATAGCACTAGTCTGTTCCTTTTAACTGCTGTGGAGATCCCATTGTATAAATATATTAGAGTTTATTCATTTCCCTCTTGAGGGACCTCTAGGTTACTTGCAGCTTTTCACCATTACAAACAATGATGCTCGGATGCACATGTTGGAGAGGTTCTCTGGAGCAGAGTTTTTCAAATCGTAGGTTGTAACCCAGAAGAAAGTCATGAAATCAATACAAAGGGTCACAACTACCATTTTAACAAGTTAAATAGAAGAGATTTAAAAATAACAGTGTGTGCGTGGGTATGTGCTGGGACACAATAGGTTGTGGTAGAAAAAAAATGCTTGAGAAACGTGGTATGATGGGGTTGGCTTTAGCTTTATTTAAAATTACCAAATTGTTCCCTGAGAGGGTACTGCCAATTCCCACACTCACCAGCAGCATATGTGTCCACGTTTGCGTGTATCCCTACTAACGCTTGGTATTATCAAAAATTGATTTTCCCCAATTTGTTGGGTGTGACAGGCAGCATTTTTACTTTTAATTTGCATTTCCTTGATTACCAGTGAGGTGAACATCTTTTCATATATTTAGTGCCCATCAAAATACCCTTCTTTTGTGAAGTGCACGTTTATATCGTTGCCAGTATTTGAATGGTTGTTCTTACTGATGTGTAGGATTAAAAAAAATATTCTGGATACTAATCCTTTATGGATTACATGTGCTGTGAATGTCTTCTCCCAGGCTATACCTTGCCTTTTCACTTTGCTTTGCCAGCTCTGATATCCTGATTCACAAAGAGGCAAAAGGGAACCCATATCAGAGAGGGCAACTCTAGGGCAGGGTGAAAGCTTGGGTCTTTCTGCATCTCCAGAGCCCTGGATAAAGCAGGCCCCTAATAAATGATTGATGACCATAATATGACTGACTAGATAATTCTATCAGATTCATCCAGCACAGTGCTGGGCTTACAACAAGGGCTCTGTGGAGACTTAGTGAATTGAGTCATGGTTTTGCTATACTATAAGAAAAGTCTCAATGTGCAGGCAAAGAAATCAGAAAGAGGGCATCTTCACCACAAAAAGAGCATTGGCTTTATGGAAGGATTTCCCGTGGATGCCTATAAAGCATGAGTTGATTTAACTCAGAATTCAACTTATGCCCAGTGTTCCAGGAAGCAAACTTGGGTCTCCAACAGGTGACCCCAAGCATCTTGACTCCTGTCACCCCTGTGAGCTCACAATGGCACAGTGATTCTTCATATTTTACAGATGGAACCATAAAAAGTAAATGTCTTATCCAGGCCAGTGAATGCAGGGGACAGGGCAGAGCTGGATCCCACATCCCCTGACCTCCACCTGAAACAGGAATGACAGCTTGCATCACTCAAAGGTTCACTTGCCTGGACTGGGAGCTCCTTGGGGCAGAGGCAGGGTCTTACTCATCTCCACATGCCCAGGACCTAGAACTGTGTCTGGCACATGGAAGGGGCTCAAGAATTATCTGCTGAATGAGTGGGTAGATGGATAGATGGATGAATGGATGGATGCAGGTGTAGATGGGCAGATGGATGGAGGAAATGGATGAAGGGATGAATAGATGGATAGACAGATGGAATGATGGACAGACAGATGGACAAATTGATACATGGTTGGAGAGAGGCATGAATAGATGGATGGAAAGATGGATATTCCTCAACTGAAAGACGCCCTAGGGGAGAGTTTGGTCTTAATAGAACCCCTCAAGTAGGCAGCCGAACCTACAAATCCTATCTTGGTGCTAAGAGCTGCTCACAAGGAAAAACGAGTGGCATTAATTGCAAGAAACAATTGCTTCTAATTGGGCTGAATTATTCTGGCCATATAGTAGACATATTTTTATAACTTTATTAATTATTCAATTTGAGGCCTATTACCCAGGCTGCCAGAACGGGCTTTCCTTATTAGAGGGTGACAGATTCCCCAGTTCTGCCACAGCCTTTGCTGCTGCAGCACTTTTGGGCAGTTGCCGCCTGCCTTGGGGCCCCACTGGTGTCTGAGGTCTGGAGGGTGGGAGGGCAAGGCTGCCCCTGAGAAGCAGGCTGGGAGTCAGAGGTCCTGGGAGCCAGTAAGGCTGTTCTAGGTGCTTATCCTGGACATCCCACTGGCTATCACATCTGCCTCCCCTGCTCTGGCCAGGAAGGCAGAAGGGTATCAATATATCCAACCTGGCCTCTGTGGGTCAGCCCCTGCTCAGATCCATTCACCAACTCTTAGTCACGGCGGTCTCTCCCCTGCCCCATCCCCACATCCAATCTGCTACCATGCAATGCCTAGATAGCCTGCTTCAGTTGCCTCAAGTCAGGGACAGGGGTTAGGAGAGCACGGCCCAGCTGGCCTGGAGGGACTAGCCAGGACTGGAGGGGCAGGTCAGAGCCTCCAGCATGCCCTCTGTTCCCTTACCAGACCTGGTCACAGGTTAGTTAAGAAAGAGTTTAAAAGTTGCTCCACCACTCCACAGTGCAGACTCAGTTGATGCAAAATGAGCCTTCAGGGGCTCCCCATGGCCCACGGACTCGTGTCCAAGCTCATCGGGCTGCGGGTAAGGGCACCACACCACCTGGCCTGGCCTCCGGGTGCAGCCTGGCTCCCACTCTCCACACTAGGCACCCTCTGCTTTAGCCACACGGACCTGCTCACTGTTCAGTACCCTTGCTTCCGGGGGTCTGTGCCTGGAATGCCCTCTCTTTCCATACTGGACTATTGAAACTTCAAATCTCATCCTTCTTTGAGCTCTGGTTCCCCGGCCGTCTTGGCATTTTCCCCACTTTTCCAGCTAGCTGTGATCTCTGCTTCCTCTGAAGGACCAACCCAACTCCTGGTCTCCCATCGCAATCCTTGGGGGCATGTGTCTGGGCAGCACGGATAGGTGAGAAGATTTGGAAGATCAAGGGACGTGGCTTTGAATTCTCCCAAACATCCAACCCAGAGCCCCACTCTTCCTTGGTCCAAGTACCTCCACTAGAGCATCATCTAAAAGAACGAAAACATGACAAAATGGGAGAGCAAATCCACTGGATCCCAGTCAGCACGGTGCTGAGTGCCCACCGGTAACTGCAGTGTGCAGGGCCCCGGGGTCACGGTGACAAGGAAGACCTGGACCCTGCCACAGAGAGGTCTCAGGGACTGGGGGCTAGGAGGATAGCAAACATGCAATCCAACAATAAACGTCTAGGGTGGCGCGGACCACACTGGCCATACGTATGCAATCAAGTACATATACTTCCTGTGGGAATCAGGAAGTGCCATAGCAGAGGCGGCATCTGAACTGGGCTTTGAAGGCAGAAGAGCAATGGGTCAGTGGATAAAGGAAAGCTGAGAGGGGGGAAGGGGGAAGGGGGGGTGGGGGAGATAAGGCTGAAAGCTTGTCAGGCATCAGACCCAGAGGGGCCCTGAAGGCCTGGCCAAGGAGTTGGGCACTTCCTGGCAGGCAGAGGGGAGCAAGGAAGTGACATGGCCCGGGTTTGCATTTTAGCTGCCTCCCCACCTCCGAAGCGTGGGAGGGACTGGAGAGGGAAGGCAGAGAGTCCTGGAAAGAAGTGTTAACCAGAGTTGTGAGTGTGGTCTCCAGAGACTGACTGCCTGGGTTTGAATCCTGGCTCTGCCACTTACTCGCTGTGTGCCTCTGGGCCAGGTACTTAACCTCCCTGAGCCTCAGTTTCCTCATCTGAAAGATGGAAATAGTAATAATACATAATCATGAATAGGACGGTGTGTGTAGTAGGTGCTGGATAGAAGTTAGGAGAGAATCTAAGCAGGAGCACAGCCCAGAGCTCTCTCCCGTTCAGCCTCAAAAGCCACCTCCTCCACAGCTCCGAATTCTGGTAGCAATATGCCCGAGCGAAGAGAGCACACACGCAGGAGCAGCTGGGTGACCTCAGAGAACGGCTAACCCTCTCTTGACCTCGGCTTCCTCCATTGCAAAACAGAGGTCATAATCCCCACTTCACGGGGCGGAGGGAGGATGAAATGAGGTCATCGTGTCCATCCCCAGCGTGGTGCCCGGCACACAGCAGTTCTGGGCTGACTGGGAGGAACTCGAAGTCCTTGGGGGCAGGGGTCTCAGAGAGCGGGACCTGCCATCAGCCGGCCCTCTGGCTCCAAAGAAGATGCGCCCCCTCCTCCCTCCCCCTCCCTGTCAGAGTTCCAGGCCGGTCCTCCAGGCTGGGGGGCGGCGCGGCTGAGGAGCAGTTTGTGATTCCCTTCCCCCCAGGAACGGTGTTTCCCATGGAGACCCAGCCCACATGCCCAGCCTGGAAGAGCAGGCCGTGTGTGCACGCGTGCACCTGCGTGTGTGTCATGGGGAGTGTCGCACAGCGTCCTTTTCATGCCCAAGCAGGGTCCGGAGGGGCGGCAGCGCTGCCTGCCAGGACCGCACGATGGTGCCAGCTTGGCTGCTGCCCCTCTGTTCTGCTTTTGTCACATTCTAGGCAGGTTCTCCCACCCTCCTCCCTTTCCCAGTCCTTGAGACTCACTGCATGTCATTTATTTATTAATTTTGTTCTCAGGGAGCCAGATGGCCAGAGCTGGGTTGGGCAGAATGTACCTCCCTCCTCCCCCCTACGACAGCGCCCCCTGAACACACAGCTCACACACGGACTCTAGGCTCTATCCAGCCTCTGGCTTTTTCAGGTACAATAAAGGCCGCGTGTGCCAGGGCTTTGCCTGAGCCCTGACCCAGCTCAGACGGGACTGCTCCCATTATCTCCCCTGGTCTGACAGGGCAGATGGAGAAGGGGTGACACCCTGAGAGGCCGCCCCCTCTCAAGCAGTGGCCCCATGCCCCCTTCTGCCCCATGCCCTGCCCCCCTTGGACTTGGGAAGGGGGCTCGCAGCAGGTCTCCCCTCCTTTCCTGGTGGGCGTCACAAGAGAACGCCCCGGTCCAAGGGTGGGAGGAGGGTGGTCTGGGGTCTCCACCGGCTGCCCCCTGCCCAGCCTCATCCTCACACTGGTCCGGGCCCCCGTGAGGGCCGGGCACCCCCGGCATCTGTTCCCTCTCATTTCCCATTTCTCCTGGGAGGCACTTTTGGAAGAAACAAACCCTGGAAGCGGGGGAAACAAACCTCTTCACCGGCTTCGAGAGCATAGCCAAGGCTGGGACGTCTCAACAAGAGGGAGGCAGGGGTTGGGGGGAGGCGACAGTCGAGGACAGAGAGATAGAGAGGCCAGCAGATCTACCTTGTTGCTGCCCTTCCCCTGCAGCCCCCAGCCCCCAGGACATGGGATGGGGCTGGGTTTACGTCTCTTAACCCTCTTCAAGGTCTCTTTCAGCCTCTATCACAGGCTCCTCACAACTGAGTTGGCGCTCACACTTCTCACCTTCCCCGCTACCCCGGCACGGCCTGTGGAAAGAGTCTGACGGACCCAGCTCTGCTGATCACCAGTTGTGGCACCTTGGCCATCACTTAACCTCTCTGTGCCTCAGTTTCTTCCTCTAAAATGGGTATAGCACACATTTGGTTCCTTCCTTCCTCCCATGATGGCTTTCCTGAGCCAGCCAGGCCCCCACTCCCACCAAAGCCAGAGGCTTCTCTCTACCGGCACCTTCTCCTCCCTCTTATCTGTACTGGTGGCTCTGGCTTCTGTTCGAAGGTCCCCAAGGATGGGGGCCGTGCCCTCCTCATTCCTAATCCTCCCGTGCAGCCCTGGACCCCCAGCAGCGTGGGCCTCTGCAAAGTGCTCAATAAACGCGCCTTAAATGGAACTCAAGGGACAGAGAACGCAGAGCCGGTGGAACTGCTAGCCCTGGCTACTGAATACTTTTGTTCAAAATTAGAATTCTGGGGTGAAGAGCAGCTCCTCTTCCGCACAGACCTTGAAAAAGCATTTGCTGCCGTGTCCACAGCCCCCTTGTGTCCCCGTCACGGTGACTGTGCCCCAGCGTGCGCGCTGACATGGAGCCCCCCATCCCGGGGAGGCAGCCCAGGTGGTTCTGTGAGGGCGGCGGGCTGGGCAGAGCAGCACGCGAGAAACAGCAAGTGAGATGGCTTTGTGGCGATTCATCTGAAGTTGCTTTAACCTTGACAGCCGCCTTGGTGTAGTGAGCCAACCACGAGTGAGCTGCGGCCTCCGGGTTGGCAGGATGCCCCTCTGCGCCTCCTCCCAGATGAGGCAGCCAAGGCTCCCCAGGCCTCCCCACCTGGGGGAGGCAAGGGTGTGAGTCACTGTCCCCACCCATGGCGGTCCCGCCCCACCCCTTTTTCAGGTCCTGGAAAGAAGAGAGAATCACAGGAGCGCTGTGCGTGGGAGGGAGTGGGATGGTGGGGAGAGCAGACTCCCTCCCCCAGAGGTCCGCGTCAGGAAGGTCACGAGGGCCCTCGATTAAGTGAGATGATGCTGGATTTTTAGCTTTCCAGAAACAAGGCATCGTGGGATTTTAGACCTGGAATATCCATGCTGACCTTCCCGTTTTATAGATGAGAAACCTGAGGCTCAGAGAGAGGGAAGAACTTGGCTAGGGTCACCCAGGCAGAGGTGGGACCTGAATGAAGCTGGCTTCATCCCTTCAGAGGCAGCATGGAGCTGTGGGAAGAACACAAGCGCTGGGTTCTCATCCCAGAGCTGATGCTTGTTAGCTGAGTGAATAGCAGGAGTTATTCTACTTCCCTGAGCTTCGATTTCTTCATTTGAGAAATGGAGGTAACACACATGGCAGGCTGCTGGCAGAGTAAATGGATCATCTATGTGAAGCATCTGTACACGGTAGGAGCAGGAATCTGTATTCACCTTCCTCCTCAGACCGTGTGGTCCCCTCTTCTTCTCTGACCCTCTCTCGTAAGCTCTCCTTACTCAGGCTCAGTCTCCGTGCTCTTGCTGGGAAGGAGCCCCAACATCTTGGCAATGGCCCTTCCCAGCAGACCAGTGTGGCCAAGTCTACTGACTCCCCACCCGGCCTTGCCCATCTCCTTTTGGACCCCTTCATCTGCCCCAGGACAGAGGCAGGAGCCCTGGCCCACACCCTAAACCTTTGCTTTGCCCCTACGTCCTTTGCCTCCAGACTGTCACGTCTCCATGTTTGTCCGTAAGAAGTGTGCCCAGGGGCCCCTGAGAATGGGACCCTCCCCCTAATGTACTTTTCAAGCCACGCAGACGGCGGGGTCGACCCCTCTGGAAATCACTGACCTCAGTGCCCTGGCCTGACCTGGAGTCATGAGTCTGGCCTTTGAACCTGGGCAGAGAAGGATTCAGGAGGGTCCGAATCTTTAGATCACCTGCACCGAGGCTGTTGAATAACTTGACCCATTTGCTTTGGTGTAATGAGACCCATCTGCCTCTAAGACAACTCCAGCCTTTAACTCCCAGAGCAGCTGGCGAGAGACAAAAGGCATGGGAGTCAGGACACCCAGGATCAAGTTACAGCTCTGCCACTACCTCCCTGGGTAACCTCAGGCAAGTAGTTTCCCTTCTCTGGGCCTCAGTTTGCCCATCTATAAAACGAAAGAAGTAGATCAGACAATTTCTGAGGTCCCTCCCAGATCCTGCTTCAAGGGTTTCAAGTTAAATCATGAGCTCTCCAGGACCAGAAATTAGGTCCTGGGATCCTAATTAGGTCCTATATTTGTTTTAATCTAAGGAGCAAAGTTTAAATCACTTCTCAGGTAACTAATGTGCCATTACATGGTGCAAAATTTTAACTCTATAGCTTCAAGAATCATTAGCAAAAGTCTTTCCAACAAATGGTGCGGGAAAACTTGATATCCACATGCAGAAAAACTGAAGTTGGACTCCTACCTTACACCATATGCAAAAATTAACTCAAAATGGATCAAAAACCTAATTCCATGAGCTAAAACTGTAAGACTTTTAGACAAAAACAAAAACATAGGGGGAAAGCTTCATGACACTGGATTTGGCAATAATTTCTTGGATATGACACCAAAGTCACAGGCAACAAAAAATAGATAAACTGGACTTCATCAAAATTTAAAAGTTTTGGGCTTCCCTGGTGGCACAGTGGTTGAGAATCTGCCTGCCAATGCAGGGGACACGGGTTCGAGCCCTGGTCTGGGAAGATCCCACATGCCGCGGAGCAACTAGGCCCGTGAGCCACAACTACTGAGCCTGCGCGTCTGGAGCCTGTGCTCCGCAACAAGAGATGCCGCGATAGTGAGAGGCCCGCGCACCGCGATGAAGAGTGGCCCTCGCTTGCCACAACTAGAGAAAGCCCTCACACAGAAACGAAGACCCAACACAGCCAAAAATAAATAAATAAAATTTAAAAAAATTTTTTAAGTTTTGTGCTTCAAAGGACACTTAACAGAGTGAAAAGGCAACCCACGGTATGGGAGAAAATGTTTTCAAATCACATATCTGATGAGGGATTAACATCCAGAAAATATAAAGAACACCTACAATTCAGCACCAACAACAAGACAGCCCAGTGGAAAAAAAATGGACAGATGACCCGAATGGACGTTTCTCCAAAGGAGATACACAAATGGCCACTAAAGCACATGAAAGGAGACTCAACATCACTAATGATTAGGGAAAAGCAAACCAAAACCACAATGAGATGCCACTTCACACCCATTAGGATGACAATTATAAAAAATAAAAATAGAAATTAACAAGCGTTGACAAGGATGAAGAGAAATTAGAACCCTGTGCCTTGCTGATGGGAATGTAAAATGATGTAGACTCTGTGGAAAACGGTATGGTGATTCCTCAAAAAATTAAATATAGAATTACCACATGCTCCAGAAATCCACTTCTAGATATACATGCAAAAGAAGTGAAAGTAGGAATTTGAAGAGATATTTGTACACCCATGTTCATAGCAGCGTTATTCACAGTAGTCAAGGTAGAAGCAACCCAAGTGTCCGTTGATGGGTGAATGGGTAAACAAAATATAGTATAATATGTACATACAATGGAATATTATTCAGCTTCAGAAAGCAAGGAAGTTCTGACACATGCCATAATATGGATGAAACTTGAAGACATTATGCTAAGAGAAATAAGCCAGTAACAAAAGGACAGATGTTGTATGATCCCTCTTATATGTGGTATCTAGAGTAGTCAAATTTTTAGAGACAGAAACTACAATGGTGGTTGCGGGAGTGGGGAATGGGGAGTTAGTGTTTAATGGGTATAGAGTTTCGGTTGGGGAAGATAAAAAAGCACTGGTCATGGATGATAATGACGGTCGCCGCACAGCAATGTAAATGTCCTTACTGCCACAGAACTGTACGCTTTAAATTTTCTTTTACGTATATTTTCTCACACACACACACACACACACACACACACACACACACACACACACAGCACACAAATCTCTAGCAAACATATATCGTGGCTTGAAAAGGACTGACCTAGACGGTCCCTGGCTAGTTTAGGAGTATAAGCATATTTCTGAGCTGGTAAATGTTTTATTTTAATCTGCAAGGATAGCTGAAAGCCAAGTCAGCCAGGGGTCCCACAAACCATTCAAAATAAGAACACATTTGACTGGGCAGAAGCTACTCTTGGTGGTGGTCCAACTTGGTTCCTGCTGCATTCATTACTCAGGCCTGCTCCGCAGTCCTGTCTCGTGCTGAGCATCAGGCCTGGAGGGCTGGGGTGTGGGTAGGGGGGACAGTTTCAACAAATAGTAAGAGGCAGTGGAGCGGACTTTTACTCTCCCGCACTCTGTTCGCGTGGATAAAACCAGTTCAGTGGAATCTAAGAATGTGGGAGACTATGGAGAAATGGGAGGGATTCTCTCCATGTCTACCCCAGCCCTCGGGGGAGGCCTGAGACCAAAACCAAAATGCCATTCTATAGGCCAGAACCCAAACTGCAAATCACCATGGGAGGGAAGCAGAGGACCAGAGAAGCGGGACCCAAGAAATACAGTAATTAAATAATACAATGAAGGCTGAAATTTCCAAGCTGATTCTTGGATATCATGTATAAAAGTTAACAGGGCATATTTAATTTAGGAATTGGCTCACGTCCTTCTCCTTACAGCTGAAACCTCATAAATGAAATCCACTGGACCATTGCCCAGTGTGGAAATAAAAGTTATGAATAATGTTTCTATCTCAATCATTGTCAGTGCTTTACTATTCCTAATTACTTTAAAAAGCTAGATATTCAGTACAGCAAAACGTTTTTTTTCTTTTCATCTCCACTTGTGAGATTAGTGCAGTTTAATAAGAGTCACTCTGTCGTCTTTATTCAGTGTAAACTGACATTTCATCCTATTACTCTTCATTATTATATAAGATGGAGGTTTATGACCAAGCATGCAGTCACTCCATTTCCCCATATTGGTCCATCTAATATCTTGGCATTATCCACGATAGCTGACATGTCTACCCACCAGGCAAATAAGCATCACCTCACTTCCTTTATGGAGCAGAAAGAAATTCGTCCAGGCCTTCAAGAAATTAGGCTACGGGGGGTTATAAGTCTATAAAAGAATGAAAAGTTCCCCACCCCATTCTACTACTGGATTTGTCCCCTTCATGTCTATCAAAGTCATAAATCCCTTGGCAGCCACAAAGGGCAGGGCAGGGGCAGGCAGTAGGATGACGGATCTTTATAATCCTCCCTGCCACTTCCAGGAACTTATCCTAAGAAGAAACTGGGACACGTGGGCAAAGATACATGCACGAGAAGAATCACTGCAGCATTTTTACACAGGACCACAATCCCTTATTCACATGTCAACAACCCCAAAATCTCTAAAGAGTCCAAAGGAATTATTTTTTAATTTTCCAAAATACATTTAGAGGCAAAATCTTCGTGGAACTTATCTGTGGTTAAATATCTTCTATATATCACTAGATGTGATCAGTTATATGTCACTTCAGAAATATTACTATGTTTCATCCCAAGGTGCTGACCAAACCCCACTGGAGGCATATGTCATATATGATATAGTCACCAAATACCTTCCTGAACTCTGAAAAAATCTAAATTTTGAAACCAACAGGCCACAAGGATCTTTGATAAAGGACGGTGGGCCTAATATAGTGAAAGATCAGAAACAGCCTAAAAGTCCATCAGCAAGAGACTGGTCAAACACTTTTAGTAATCCATAGAATGAAATTCTATAAGGCCATTAAAAATTTTAAGGGAGATTCATGTTTATTGACAAGGAAACGAGTGTATGACATACAGTTGAATTAAAAAAATAAGTTACAGAATAGCACATACATTTGATCTAAATAATAAAAGTTGTGTCCAGGTCTAACTCTAAGAACAAATGTGCAGAGAAATAACAGGAAAGGCAAGCACCCAAATACCAGAATTGGTTATCACTGGGTGTGTGGGTTTAACTTTTTGTCTATACTTCTGGTGCAGTTTGAACTTCCTTTTTAACATGAACAGGTACGATTTTAGAGTCAGAAGAAAACACCAACAAGAATGATGCTTTTGACTAAACAAAAATCAAAGCTTCCCTGCAAGGATGTCACATGTCTAGACATGCAAATGACAGATCCCATTCAGAAATCTCCAGAGATACACATTGTGCTCATCAGGATACCCATCTCCATGGACACAGGCCCCACAGAGCACACACAGGCAGACAGGGGTCCAATGGCACAATAGCAAACAGGGTCACATTGCTTGGAGTAAACATAATCAATGGCTCACAATTTGTGTCCCATGGCTGATTCATCTGTCTCCATGACCATATCTCAGGGCCACATCTTTCAATCAGATCCTTCCTTCCCCTGTGAGCAACTAGGTTTTCTCATCAAAGAGCTATTTCAACCTCAGGCTGCATTAACAGAGGTTGAGCATCCAGAAGGAAGGAGAGCATAATAATTATGTGCTCAGGCTTAGGACCTAGGTTTTCACTTGATCAACAGTCCCAGTTTCATCATTTACTAGCTGTGGGCCTTTTGGAAGTTCTTTAACCCCTCTTGTGCTTCAACTTCCTCATCTGTAAAATGGGGCTAATTCCCACATCATAGGGTTGTTGTGAAGAGTAAATGAGAAGATGAATAAAATGCTAGTGCACAGGAAAATTCAATAGAGAGTACTTAGCTCTATTGTAATTTTTCCATACAAGCCTGCACCTGTGGTCAGATCTAGGAATGGTCGTTTAAAAGGAACAAAGGCCATAGCCAATGGAGAGAAACTAGATGGGGAAGGTAGTTCAGACCATGTCATGTGAGAAACAAAGGAGCTTGGAGAATAAAAATTGAGTGGGGGCGGGGAAGTGATCATTGTCTTGTAATACCTGAAGGCCTGACCCATGGAAGGGGACTCTGGTTTCTTCTGTGCGGTCTCAATGGCTATTATCAACTGCTCTAAGATGACCTTCTTCCCACACACAGTCTGTGGCCTTGTTCACTGAGCTACTTGGGAGAAAGTTCAGACATGGCAAGGAGAGCCATAGAGATCCATCACCCAGCCCTGGCCTTAAGCTAGAGACAGATGATTTTGAGAATGACAATCTATGAATTCCCTTCATTCAATGCTGCCGTCTCTCAAAAGAGGGTTGGAACTTATCTTTTAGGACTTTCTGAGGGTTTAGTAGTACATGCCTTTGAGTAGATGCAGAGCTGGTGATTCTTGAACCCATGAGGGTGGATTTATTGAAGAAACATTGTGGGTTGCTCAGCACCAAGTCTGATGACTGAATTGGGAGTGGAAATTGGGCAGCCCGGTTTTATACTGTAGAGTTACAAGGCTACGTGCTTGGTAAACACACTCCAGGGGCAAGATTTACTCTAAACTCCCTACTCCCATTGATCAAGGGCCGCCTACCTTCCACTTCTTTCACTAGTCCGGAAGGAAACCCTGAGAGACAGACTCTGTCTGAAAAACCCTCCAGGCCCCCGAATCATCACAGTCCAGAAACAGTGAGCACCAAACACACTTGCACTGGTTGGTGGTTTATATGCACTCAGGACTCCTGGGACTCAGGCTGTATTTCAACCTCCAACAGACTGCGCTTGACATTATAATCTGGCAACAGCAAGCAGACCTGTCCCAGCAGGGTTCACAGAATCCAAGTTAGATCATACCCCATCAAAGATTCATTGTAGGCAAAGTTACACAAGACAAAACACAGACAAGGTGGGGAAAAGCTCTCAAACATTTCGGCCAGCATGTTTCCTGGAGTTCACAGAAAGACTGCTTGAACACATTCCTTTAACTCACGTGTTCCTCAGGTGTACTTTTCGTTGTCTGGAGGACTCCCTGCCCTGTTGCCCAGCATGACTTACCTCAAAGCAGGGAAACAGGTGGAAGGAGGAGGCTACCACAGTCACCGGAGGTCCCAACACATTGGAGAGAGTCTCTGGAGCACCCCAAACAGATCCTGGTCTCCCCAAGCCAGGTAACCACCCAGGCCCCAACAAAACCACATCTAATAGCTAGCTTTGGCTGGTATGTTCCCATGTACTGGGTAGACAAAGAGGCTCCAGTCAAGGTCTTTGGAAAAAAAAGGACCAGAACTAGACGTTTCCACCCCAGCAGAGACTGGAAAAGGGCAAGAGCACCACACTGGGCCAATGTGGACCCACCATTCCTTCTCCATGTTGTTATGACCATTGCAGTCACTATGGGACAGGGAACAGGGAGGTGGCTCCCAAAGATGGGTCAATGATGGGGGTTAGACCCCTACTGGATCAGCTTAGCTATGTTACCTACTCAAGTCACACGCAAAAAGATACTATCCCAGCTCAAAGCAGGAAGAAATTTGGGCTTCAACACTAATCAAGGGCTCCCTGGAAATCTAATAAGATCATGACATTAACCAACCATTGATTGCAAAATGTGCCGCTGGAAAGCGGCTCATCTGTGAGTACTTAAGGGAAATGAGCCAAAGGAGAAGGATTTGCCTTCAGCTGGGCTCCTGGCAGAGAATTCCCCGAGGAGCTTCCCGTGTACCCTGCCCACTCGGCGGCCAGCCCCACAGGAGAGATGATGCCCGTGCTGCTATGAGTCACTCTGTCAGTCCCAAGAACATCTGCCTCACTCATGCTCACCAGAGAGCCTTCCCCAGGGAATGTGAACAGTCTACCCAGAGAGATGTAAGAACACAGTGATCAGCCCTACAAGCATCCCATTCTCCCACCTTTGGGGACACAGAGGCATCCCCGTACCCGTCAGTCTCATAAATAAGTCCCCTGAGCCTCTGTGAACACCCACTGAGCCTGTGCACCAGCAAAGCTGAAGACCAGGCCTCGACCACAGTGACCTCCTGGGTCTGCGCCCTTAGGTGGCATCTCAATTTCACTTCAAGCCTCAAAGACCATATCCGGAGGTGTTTCATCAAAAGCCAGAATCGTACAGATGACCCCACAATTCCCCGTACACATGACATGCAACGCCCCTCCAGCCCACCACAAACCATGACCCTCATGCCCCTAGAGTCCTCCACCCCAAGTACCATCCGGTAGGTATGCTTCCTCCCCGCTGCCCACACTCGCTAGGTAGCCCAAGCCCAGGACAAAGAACTCAGCATCCACACGGCACGGCCCCTCCCCAGCCAGAGCCATGGCCCCGCTCAACTCCCAAAGACCCTAGACTCACCGCTGGAGCAGTCGGGCCCTCCCCAGCCGGGCTCACAGTGGCAGGTGTCCGGGGAAACACAGCGGCCATGCACACACTCCTCTGTACACAGGGCTGCAGGGGATCAGAAGAGGGGGAGGAAAAACAGGAACAGAGAGTGAAAACCAACCGCCTGGTCAAAGAGCACAATCCACTTTGTAAAGACTCCCTGGGGCCCAGGGATATGCTCAGAACGCATCACTGGCTTTGGGGAAAATCAAGCTGCTCCTGACCCGAGTTATTTAATTAACTCCGAAAAGGATTCAACAAGGGTATGCTTCATCCCAGGCTTGTTTCCTAAAATGAAACCCAAGCCCTCGAAATGGCAGCCTTGGTGGCTTTTCAAGAATACTTCCTCCAAGGTTGAACACTTGGAGACAGACGTTCCACAAAGCCCAATCCCTACATCCTCACTCCTGCTCTCTTTCCCCATCAGCTCAGAAAATGACCCTTCTTTTGGCTTCCCCAATTTCTTTCTGCAAAGGCCCCCAAATTTATCAGGTTGCCTGAAAAGAATCCATTCCTCTCATGTTTTCCCCACCTTTCTGCCCTCCTTCCTAAATGTCCCTATTTTGGGTCTCTCAAATGTCAGCAAATCTGCAAAGTACACAAATGCTGAGGAAAAAGCAACAGCTAATTATAAGAAAGTAATTAAGAGAGACAGCCACGACGATGATAATTGTAATTAGAAAGCGCCTGGCAATTTCTTATCACGCGGTCAAATGCTACAGCCTCCTGAGTTGGGAGGCAACGGCAGCAAAGTTTCCATCAGCTACCCCAGTGCTGAGAAGGCTTACTGGCAGCAGTTTGAGGAAAGGAGATTATCTCTCTCTCCCTTTGACATCCACATTTTCTCAAGGTCATCCATTGCTCCTGAGAGGTCTGTCCCACCATCTAATCCATCAGTGAGGGATTACAGAAACCCCCTTTGCCACCCCTGCCAATTTTGTAAGCTTGGGAGATCAGCAGCTACCATCAACCCTGTCAATTGCTCAGAAGGGATCTAGCTGAAGCGCTTTTTTTCTGACAAGCAACTGGAGACCTTCTCTCTGCCTGGAACTGGCCTGGGCTGGGGGGACAGGTGGCCCCCAATGGTGAGCTTGGAGGAGCTGCCACTGACTTCCGAACACCCACCCTGCTTCCATGTCCACTGCTTTGCCCAATGCCCAGCGAGAGGGCGCTGTCAGGGTAGACAACAGAGTTCATTTTATGGTGGGTGTGGGGACCTTTGGCCCCTCCCAAACACAGACACTGACCCTGAAGCTGTTGCCTTAGCTTTGCCTAGGCCTCCTGGCAAGGCAGGCCCCGAAGAGCCCTTTCAGATGCCCCACTGGTTAGTGGTCTGCAGACAGCCCATCCTCTGCAAGCCTGGGATGTGATGTGTCTTGGGGGAGCCCTGGCCCTTGAGTCACTCTCATTGGTACAAGTGGCTTTTGGGAAGAGTTCTGGTTTGTGCTCAAGACTTTGACAGCCCCTTGCTTGGAGCTTTGGGGAGCAGCTGGGGCCTACTAGCTAACCCACTTCTTACTGGGGAACCAGGCTGGACCCTGACCTCAGTGACCACCTCCACTTAGAGCCACAGTGAGCTGCTCACCCAGTTGCTAGCAAGACGCCCACCTGGTCATCCCTGCTGCCTGGCTTCCCCTGCTCCCATTAGACTTTCTAAACAAGCTCAAATGGGTCAATGTTCCCAGGGTACACTGGACACTAGGTGACCTTCCTCTGGCTCCCCATCCCAGCCCTGGCCTCAGCTGCTTCCCCCTTCCCTGAGGCTGAGGTCCCAGTATGCTCCACAGCTGGGCCGGTCCGCCTTGCAGAAGACCCTTCCATCAGCTTGTCAGGTGAGCCCAGCCACCTCCAGCTGCTTTCTGACTGCAGAGAGCAGCACCTTGATCCCTGGGGGTTCTGCTGGGGGCGGCAAGGGCAGGCAGTGGACTGGGAACCTGCCGCATGTCAGGTCTGGAAGGCACCTAACAGAAAATCACATCCAACTGCTTCACTTTATACATGGAGGAACTGAGGCCTGCGTGTTTGGGATCCTGTGAACAGCCTGCGATCCCTCTGGGCAGACAGGAGGAGGATCCTGGAGACAGAGGCCTCCGAAGGCCGAGGGAGTTGAGAGGAGCCCAAGACATGGGGCCTTCATGCCTCGCCCAGGCTGGACGTCCTCCCCTGCCCAGAAGACTCAAACCAGAGGAGCTGTGTCAACATGTCCTCTGCAGGTGTGGGTGCCCTGCAGGCTGGGGCTGGGCAGGGGCTTGGAGAAGATCAAGGGAGAAAAGACGAAGACCACCCGGTACTCTGGTCCTCTGGCCCTAGAGACCTAACTCCTGGCCTATGTCCTGCACCCTCTCCCTACCTGCAAGGGAGGTGCATTCAGGGGCTCTGAGCAAGCTCCATCCTCCCTCTTCCCTTGGCCTCTCCCCACGGCCCCAGGGACCCCTAGGACAGTCTGTTGAACACCTCACCCAGCTCAACCCTGTATCCAGCACCCAGACTCCCAGTGACCCTACATGCAGAGTCCCTGGGCCTGACTCAGGGACGTGGTTGCTGTCCCCATGGTCCCCCCAGACCTCATTGTACCCCTTCCCTCCTTATCACCCTGGTATGCTGGGCTATTTGCTTGTCAAAACCTCAGTCCATTCATATTTCATAGGTGTTGTTTAGACAGTGTTGTTTGAAGCATGAAATATCGAGAGCAAATATCTGAGGCTCAGATGACCATATCTGGCAACTGGGCCACTGTGTGTTTGTGTACCTGGTGGGGAGGGGACAGCACAGGGGTGCTGAGAGCCGAGTGTCCTGAGGAGGAATGGAGGTGAGACCCATGATGCTCCGTGGGGCAGGGGCGGCCGACTCCTACCCCAGGCTCTGCTGGAGCCCACGGTGGGCAGCCCCTCCACAGAGGGCTGGGGTTTACACAGCAGCCACTCCTATAGCGTGAGGTCCCCTAAGTTCTTTCTGACCCCAGTCCCTCGTGCCAGCCAACCCCCTAGGAGGGGCTGAGTTACGGGGGCCTCCCCGGCCTCCCCCTTCTTGGGCTCCTTGACACGGGGGTATTTTGTCGAACCCTTCTTCCCTCTGGTGCACACCCGCGTGCGGTTGTGCGCAGGGAATCCGAGCCTGGCTCTTCCTGAGGGCCAGGCCCTTTCCTGCCCCACTGAGAAATCTGAACCTCTGCCCCGTCAGCTTCCCCCAGCCACCGTCCTGCCTCGGTCCTGCTTCTAACCTCCCAGGCGCTAGAGGCACATTTAGCGAGAACCAGCACGGCACCGTGGTTAAGAGCACAAAACGGCACTCGGGGAGCCGGGGCCGGACCCAGCGATGCCACTTAGCAGCTCCAGACTTCAGGCAAGTTACCGCCCTCTCTGTGTCAGTCCCCATCTGTTCGATGGGGGATGGCGACAGGATGGGCCTCGGGCTGTGTGTGAGGATTCAATGAGTTGACAAAGTACTTAGAGCGGAGCCTGGGGTACAGTCAGTACTGAGTGAGTCTTGCTACTGTTATTAGTAGGGTGTCCTCAGACCCAAGGCAGGGTCCTGGCAATGCCTGAGCCTCCTTTTCCTCCACACACAGGCCGCCTCTCTCGCTTCTGCCCTCCACTGAAATCGTAAACACATGGGGAGGGCTGTAGGGACTTAGGTGGGGGGTGGTATGCTGGAGAGCAGCCCCATCTCCACCCCCGGTGGAATGGCCAGCATGGTAGAGAAGGTGATGACCTATATTTAAACTCCCTATCTGCCATTTGCAGTTACAATTATAGGACAATAAGCAAATGATTGAACCTTCTGTGCCTCAATTTCTTCATCTGTAAAGTGGGGACAATAATAGAACCTATGTCATGGGCTGCTGCAAAGATTTAATGAAGTAATACATGTTGAGTGCTTGGCCCACAGAAAGTGCTCCATAAGCAGGAGCTGCTATTATTACTTCTCTCTCTCTGCCTCTTTCTCTCTCTCACACACACACACACATGCACACACGCCATGGGGTCTGGACAGATGTCTAAGGCAGCTGACGACAGTTACCAGTTACCACCACTTCCTGTGAGCTACCAGGTTCTGGGCACCCACTATGTGCCAGGCCTCGGGGCTTTCACACATGCTACCTCAAACCCTGTCATAGGCCATCGCAGCATACCTTGAGGGAGTTACCTATGTCAGCACTTGTCTCTCTTTTGCGGATCTCCAGCCCCTGGGGGACAGAGGTCACTTCCTATTTGGCCTTTTAAAGCCCTTATGCTGCCTGGGACATACATTGCCTTTGGCTTCAGAGCTCAGTCACAGGGAAGTCACCAAATCTCTAAACCCTGCCCCTTGGCTCAGGTTACTTCTGGGCCTGTGGGACCAGGGTGATGGGCCGTCTCGAGAGATGGTGGTGGGCGTGTAGAACGAGCCCAGCCGTGGATGTAAGGAGATCTGGGTTTGCATCCATCAGCATCCATCTCAATGATATCAAGCAACTCACTTTCCTCTCCAGGCCCTGCAACTTCACCTGGAACTCAGATGAGACCAGATGAGGCCGAAAGTCCCACTCAGCTAAGAATCACCGGGAGCTGGCATCCACCCACCTCTTCCAGGAAAGGCCTGGACAGCTGCCAGTGCTCTAGTCCCACTTCCTGGTCCCCAAGTCCCATCCCCTTCCTATGGCCTAGTAAACCTCTACTCTTGACCTCACAGGGACCCCTGGTTTCTGTCCTCCATTTCTTTGGAAAAGGCACTGGATTAAGAGCCAGGAGACCCAGTGTGAGTTCAGGCTCTGGGCTGCCTGACACATGAGTCTGGGCAGGTGGCTTCCCCACTCTCTCATCTATAAAATAAGAGCATTAGAGCACATCACCCTTGAAGGCTCCTTCTACTGCTGCCACCCCCTTGATGCTCTGTCTCCACCATGTCACAGCAGCTGGAAATGCTTCTCCTGCGCTCACCAGCCCCGGGTCACCTGGGTCAGCAAGGCCAGGCACAGCCTCTATCACCAGCTCCACCAAGAAGCTCGGAGGGCTGCAGCTACCCCAGTCTGAACATTTATGAAAGGTGAAATATTTTCCCACCAGAACCTCCCTACCCACACGGGGTTCCTCCTGACTGGCCCTGACACTTCCCCACTTAGTATGGGTTTATCTTGTCTCCCCAATAGATGGTGAGCTCCTTGAGGGTAAATCCAGAGTCTTAAACATCCCTGTATCTCCCCATGAGTCATGCCTTACAGATACTCCATATGTGGCTATTGGTGGCCGTTCTGAGTACTTGTGCTTTGCAAGGGCAATTGACAAGCCGGAGGAGAAGGATCAGGATGCAGAGGGTGTGGACACATGACCTGTGAGGGTCACGTGAAGGTTGGGACTTGGTATGGGGGGAAGTTTAGCCTGGTGAAGGAAGTATTGGGTGGGAGGCAGGTCAAAGTCAGCTGACAGGCTGAAAGGCTGCCAAAGAAAAGTGGGAGCCACTCTGTCCCAGACAGAATAGGGATTCAGAAGCACACGTGACAAAGGGGCAGATTTCAGCCTAACTCAAGGCAAGACTTTCTACCACTTGAATGGTTCAGCAGTTCAGGGGGCTCTTCCTATAGGTAGGGAGCAACCCACCCCTGGGAACACTCCAGCAGAGCCTAGACGATCTACAGATGCTGGAAGGCAGGGGTTAGCAGGCAAACTACGACTCTCGGGCCAAATCTCGCTGTTGCCTATTTCTATAAATGAAGTTTTGTTGGCGCACAGCCGTGCCCACTCATTTACATACTGTCCAAGGCTGCTTTTGCACCGCAAGGGCAGAGTTGAGTCCTCGCCACAGAAACTGATGGTCAGCAAAGCCTAAACTATTTACTATCTGATTCCTTATCGGGGGAGGGGGCCCTCCTGGTCTAGAGGGTTCCTGATTTGGTGAAAAATTGGACCGTGGGACTTTTTTTTGTGTGTGTGTGGCTGCATCAGGTCTTAGTTGTGGCACGCAGGATCTCTGTTGCAGCTTGCGCGCTCTAGAGTGCGTGGGCTTAGTTGCCCCGCAGCATGTGGGATCTTAGTTCCCCAACCAGGGATCGAACCCACGTCCCCTGCATTGGAAGGCAGATTCTTAACCACTGGACCACCAGGGAAGTCCCTGGACTGTGGGACTTTTAAGGTCCCTTCCGCCTTTCTATACTTCTATCATTCACTCACTCCCTGATATAACCAGATGGTAAAACAAAGTCCAAAATGTGCTTAGGAAACACCCAATAATGCCCTGCCTCCTTTCTCAAATGGTACTCTGGGTCCACCTGAAGGAGCAAGAGGCTGGAAAGCATAACCTTCAGCAGCCACAAATGCCCACTTGGCCCTTTATTTCAGTCCTCTGTATCCCCCTGAGGGGTCAAGTGAACTTAATGACCCCTTGTGTTACAATGATGGTCTTGCACGGATGGACACTAGTAGCTGTGGTGAGTGAAAGAGGTCAAATATAAGTCCTTCCTCTTTGCTGGGCACTGACTATCCATTGTTCCATTTGATCCTTGAGGCAGGTATGATTACTGCTGCATTTACAGTTGGGAACCTAAACCACAGAAAGGGTTAAGCAACTTGTACAAATTCCCCTTGCTATCAAGAGACCATGCTAGATGCATGTTACTCCGCTTTCACGATCACACCCCACACCCCACTTCCCAGGAGCCATCGAGGACAATTTTTTCTTAATCATCCCCTCCCATGAAATTCTAATACCACAGATATGCTGCATATCTGTGTATATATTGTATGTATATCTGTGCTTTAGATATAAACAGACTTTGAGAATCACTTTTTACCCCTTGAGAATGTATGGGCTGGATAGTCTCCATATGTCCCTTCAGATCACTCCCCACCCTTCCCTGTGCCCTAAGAGTGGACCTCCATGGACTGCATTAATGGGCCTCCTTGCCCTCTGGCTTCTGGATGAGTTCAGCACACGGGAAATAGCAGGAGCTGGGAGGCTGGGCAGGAGGTAAGGCTGGGCCATGGGTTGGTGGTGGTGGTGGTCCTCTCCCCTACAGCTCACGGGCCTGGGGGGCTTCTTCCAGCTCAGGGATGAAGTGGCTCTCGGCGGCTGCTAGCCCTAAATGCTGCACCATCTCTTGTAGTTTCCATTAACCCTTCTCAAGCCTTTATAAAAAATTGTTTTATTAAACCCTCCTCAGTTAACATGCCATCTGTTTCTCACCAGGACCCTAGCTGACCCAGAGGCCAAGATAAGATTTGAACCCACATCCGTGTGATGCCAAAAGGTCTGCTCTTAACCACATGCTCCACCACCACCTGGACCACAGGTTGGGATAAGTAAGTACCAGCGCCAGATCTGTCACCAACTTACCAAGTCCCCTTCCTCCCTCTGGGTCTCAGTTTGTCTGTCTGCAAAATGAAGGGGTTGAATGACATGGTTCAAAGGTTCCTTCCAGCTCTGGGAGTCTAGGGCTTGACTTTTTGGCTCACTGATTCAAGTCAAATTTGATCCACAGTCACAAATTTGATCCACATCCACAAATGCCGGCACAGAGCTCGGCATGGGAACAAATGTGTTCTAAGGTACAGATGCAAGGCCAGAGCATCAGTCCTGGGCTGGGGTGGTATAAAGCAGCCCAGGACCTGGTATGGGAATCTTGGCATTGAGCCAAAGGGTCTAGGTCAGACTTGGGGTCTCCTCTGCAAACGAACTGCTGAGCCAACACTGGCCAGTCCCTGACCAAGGCATCCAGTCTGCTGTCCCTCGCTTGTGGTGAGCGCTCTGAATCAATCCTCAATCCTATTAGCATTCCACTCAAGATGAACCACAAGTCCCTGAGGTGTTCGTAGTGATATATTTTGCCTGGTGGCTTGCAAATGATCTTACTAGTTAATGGAACTATAAAAATTACTTACATGAAAAGGTCAAGATAAGTAAAGACAACTTCCATGCTCCCTGGCTAGCTAGGCTGATACCCAGCTAGGACAAAAGAAGGCTTGGGAAAGGAGGTGGTAGCTTCCCAGAATTCTACAGCACCTGGCTTCTGGGGCTTTCCACAAACCCAGTTTCCCCAGTTCTCCAAGGCACACTGATGAGCCCTCCATTAGCACTGTTGGCTGGAGCCTCAGATGAGGCTGTCATTTGATTCTGCTTGGAAATAAAATGACCTACATCCAAAAGGGCCCAGGTTCCAATTCCAAAGTGACACACTTAGCATGAGTGATTCTGCCATGGCCAAGATCACATAGCATGTGGGGATGGGGAGTGGATGGGAGTATGTGTGTCTGTGTCAGGGAGTCACCAAGGGAAGTTCTAAAACCATTCATCAGATACGTATCATCCATTCCTTTATCATTACCAGCCCTGCATCCCTTCCACAGCTGGGAAGAGACAAAACAGCTGGTGGGCACATCTAGAGTTGGCTTTTAATTGCTGTGGTCACGTCTAGCTCTGAGACATGAATTGTCAATTTTTCTAAAAAAAAGAAGCATTTCACCTGCAGGGCTGATAGGATGGAAGGACATGAAGGGTCAAATGTTCTCCTGGTCTGGGGCTTGCGGGTCCCCCTTCTTCCCAATGAGGGGTCCTGGGGAGGCTCACACAGAGCTCTGGGATGGGTAACCAGGGGTTTATCACCCCCAGCCAACCTGCCAAGCTGGCCCATAGCCACTTATCTTAATTCAGTGGTGCCCTGGCTGAGTTTTATTCTTTGGCATTCTAGCATCATCTAAAAGCCCGGATCCCTGTTCTGCCATTTATTAGCTGTGTGTCCTTGAGCTGCCTGTTTTGTCCTCAGTTTCCTCAACTATAAAATGGCTGTGGACTTAGAGCTAATTCATGAAAAGTGCCTAGAACCAGAGGTTAGTTATAACTGTTGCTGGTTGTTTGTTTTTGTCTTTTATGCTATTAAGATTCCTCTTCCAAGGACTGGCCAGGGCAGCTGAGATGCAAGGCCCCAGAGCATCCTGCGGCTCATTTATGGCTCAAAGGATGATAGAACAGTCTGAGTTCGACCTAAGGACTGCTCATTCACCGAGGCAGGGAGGGGAGCGCCGTAGCACTGGGAATACTGGAGGTGCAGAGATTGAGGGCACAGAGGCAGGAGACACAGTCCAGGTTCAGCTAACTGGTGAATTCTAATTTATCCAGGGGAGCACTGTCCACACCCCTTTCCTCTTCCGTTTCTCAGAGAAGAAGAGTATGGAACAAAAGGAGGCCCCAGGCTGCCAGGCCCTTTCTCTCAAGGAAGACCAGTGGTTGTGCTTCTGGGGGGAAATGTGAACTTGGGGATGGTACCTGCAGCCCTGCACCCCTGCACCCTCTGCTTATTCATGCAAATACCCACCCACACATATACAGTTCACCTGCTGTGTGATGGGCTCCCTGAGCAGGTCTTATGCAGAGGAGTCCAAAATGCAGAACTGCCCAGGCCCTGCCCTTGGGACTCCCAGGCAGTGAACGCTCCTCCTGCCTGCTTTTGACCCCTTTCCCCCAAAAGGCTTCTCTGGCCCTTAGGAGCCTGAGACACACCCTCAGAGAGTTGTGCACAGAGGGACAAGGGTCATGCTCTGATTCCCATGGGCCAGGATTGTGAGGAGATCAGAGAATGGACTCAGGAGCCAGGCTGTCTAGATTAAGTTTTGGTCCTGCTACTTCCTAGTTGTGTGACCCCAGGCAAGTTACTTTACTTCTCTGGGCCTCAGTTTTCTCATCCTTAAAATGGGGACAATGGTCCCCTACTGTGTGAGCTGGTTGCAGAGTTAAATCATCAATACACGTCAACTGCTTAGAACAGTGCCTGTCACATGGGAACCTAGCTATTACTTCTTTCGAGGTCATCTATTCCACTCTCCTGCCTCTGAGTAGTCACTGAATCCGAAAGCATTTATTAAGCACCTACTACATACCAGACACTGTGCTAAGTGCTAGGAATACCATAAGCAAGTAGCTACAGTCCCTATCTTCACAAAGTGATAGTGGGAAAGGGAGACAGTATGTGAGTGAGCGAGCAGGTGAGCAAGGGCGCTAAAATGTTTCTGGTGCTGAAATCACAGCCAGTTCAGGGTGGGCCTCTCTAGTTCATCCTATGTCCCAGAACTTAGCATGGCACATGGCATCAATATATGTTGAATGATTAAGTATCTCAATCTGTAAAGAATCTCTCCCCTCTCCCTTCACCCAGAGCTCTGCCCATCTCTAATGTGGGCCATGCCAGTCTGGTTGGGGTTGAATAGGTAGTTTAGCTGACACCAGGGCAACGCCAAGTCCCAGATCTCCCCACAGTGGGACAATGAAATGCCCTTTAGAAAAATTCCGGTGACTCTCCAGCTTATAGTCAAGGACTGTTCCAGCAAAACTCAATAAGGATTTCAGTCAGGTTTGGGCCTCCACGTTCCAGCCTGGAGACCTGGGGGCTGCCTATCATCAAACGCCAGTATCAGATCACAGACTCCCCTGGGTTCCTATCCCGTATCTCTACCAATCACCCCAAGATATTAGCCTGCCTCTCAGTCTCGCCACAACATGGCTTAACTGTTAATAATTGTTTATCAATTAAAATTGCCAACTTGTCAGAAGGTTCCTATCAGGTTTGCAGGTAAAGCAACATGTGCAACCACTGGGCCTGATAAAAGCACCAGCATTGCAGTCAGTTCCCTTCATCAATCCTGCAGGCCCCAGATCTGCTGTGGACACTCCTGATACCCTCGGCCTTCCTCACTTTGTAAAGGATTTTCCCGGTTGAGCTGTTCAAACTACCAATCCTGCATTCCTGCAGGGAGCAACAACTTTTCAACTTGTTAATGATGTTGGAACATACGGCCTGAGTCAGCAACCCCCAGCACACAACCCAAGAAAATCTTTTTCTGGGTTCCCCCCACCCCCCGTTTGACAGATGCCAGGCTTTCTCCAGAAAGAAACATTCCAACTGATTGATTTTTTTCTTTGGGAAAATTGATCCTCACCACCTACAAGGAAAGCAAAACATGAGGCTTTTGTCAAGCATTTTTTTAATGCTCTGATTTAAAAACTGGTCCCCTGGTTCTGCCTTGTGACTTGCCCTCCCTGAAGGAGCTGGCCACTTCTCCTGGCCACATGTGACAGAGTCCCACAGGAGGGGCGCTGGGGAGATGAGCAGATAGACATCAGAGAGGTCCCAGGCAGAGGGACATGGTTAAGCACATGGGCTTCAGGTTGGACAGACCTGGGTTCAAGTCCTGGCTCTTCCACTTAGCTAGCTGTGTGACCTTGAGACAATTACAATGACCTAACAACACAAAGCCCCCAGTTCTCCCACTGTAAAACTGGTCCAATAGCATCACCTAAATAAACGGCTGTTGTGAGGGGCTAAATAAAATAATGCCTGTAAGGTAGGGCCCCATAAATCCCAACGCTTACCACCATGATTGGTTTTGGAGGAGGCAACCCACACACGACACTCGAACATTCGGAACTTAGGGACGTCAGCAGGCACTCGGAACCACGGCGTCTCAGAGCAGAAGGGGCCAAGTAATTAGAGTCCCCACCTCCACCACCTCATCCAGCGCTTGGAGCCCCTCTCCTACATCCTGTGCCAAACCCCTACTGAGAGGCTTCTAGCAGCAGCGGGTGCAGTTGCTCTGCTCCAACCTCACTCAATTGCATCCACATCCTCAAGTGAGAAAGGCTCTCTCCGACCTCTGGGCCTTTGCACGTGCTGTCTTCCCTTCCAGAGATGCTGTCCTCCCTTCCAGAGACAATTCATTGCTGGTTAATTCATTCACCTTAAATGTTGCCAACTTCAGGAAACTGTCCCCGGGCACTTTCAAAGGGTTAGGTGCTCCTGATATGCACTCCCCTAGCATCTGCCCTTCCTCGTCAAAGTACAGGTCATATGTCACTGTTCTGCTTGTTTGACTGTCTTCAACTCTGGACTAGGAGACTCTGAAAGGAAGATGCTCTCTCTCTCCCTCTCTCTCTCTCTCTCCCCAGTCCCCTGCTGAAACCTCAGGGTCCAGCACAGTGCTGGCATGGAGCAGAAACTTAATAAACATCTGTTGAATGTATGAATGAATCAATCAATGAAGCCCCTTCTGTTTATGAACCACTCTAAATACTAGAAAGCTTTTTGCTTCACTGAGCTGAAATCGGCCTCCACGGAACTTGCCTGTGCTGGAACTGAGTCTGCCCTTTCCTGCTCCCCAGCCCACGTTTCATTCTGATTCCACATGATAAGACTTCAGGTAGCTTTTCTCTACTGAGACTGAAGTAGATCAGAGACAGAATGACAGGACCCCATAGCTTCTGAGCAGGGTGTGGTTGGGACTGACCGTCCTATGCATGGAGAAGCATCCTTCCTGCCTTCAAAGTTAGCCTTTTGTCCTGGGTACTGTGGCCAGGCTGCTGCCAGCAGCCAGTGTAATGAAGCCCACACCAAGGTTTATGAGCGCTGTCACTACCACACGCACCAGTGGCGAGCAACCCGTGGTCCTCCTGGTTTTAAATCTCATTCCTACTGAGGAGCTAAATCAGGAGCTACTTAGCACCACTGGTTTAGGGCTTTAATAAAAATAATGCAAAGTGGAAGGAAAAGGCAGCTGTGAAGGTCACTGTCAGCGGCTCCTCCCTTCCCGCTCCTGCCATCCCTGCTAGCAACTCTACCCAGCCAGGGACCCCTAAACTCCCTTGAAGCCCACAAATGGGAGTTGGTGCTTTTATGAATTAGTCCTCATCAAATCACATTCCTCTGTAGCCTGGGCTGTATTTGTTTCTTGCCCAGCTGTGTTTAGGAATTTCCTGATTTCTCAGGAACTTAACTTCTTCTCTTTGAAGAGACCCTTTAACATCCCTGGCCCGAGAATCTAGAGGCCTCTGACTCTGCTCTGTGTTTAATTTGCCACGTGGACCACCCACACCCTCCATCTGAACAATGCAGGAGGTGGGGTGGACAAGACAGACTCTCGGAGCCTTTACAGCCTGATATTCTGTGAGCCGGCAATTGGCAGCTCTTAACCGAAGAGAGAGTTTAGAGAAGTTGATTTCCAACTCCCTGATGGACCCCAACCATCCCTGGACCCAGGGTCAAGCCCAAAGTGTTTCCTTACATCTCAAATAACTCTATTTGAACATTTAATGCTTTAGTTCTTAAAGAACCTTTTCATGTTAAAAACCACCATCGCTTGTCCCACAGCTTCTAAGTGACAAAGCCAGGATTCAAGCCCAGGGCTCTGCAGGCCCCGGGCTGGCACTCCTCCCGACTCCCCTGTATAGCCTCTCCAGCCGACCTAAGCCTGCAGGGCGGCCGGTAAGAGAGCGATGCTGGCACACGGGCTGGGTGAGCAGGGAAGGCTTTCCAAAGGAGGGGGCCCCCCAGCCGGGTGACATGAAGCACCTCACCTGAACAGACAGAGGTTTTGGAAACAGTCCTGATCGGCTCTCTCCTCTCACTCTAGTGGTTGGAGCAGGGTCACCTGCTTGGCCCTGGTGACGTGGGGTAGGGGGAGCAGGCATCCCACCCTGATCCCCCCTGCCTTGCTTTGCAGGATGGCCCTGCCCCTCACCCCCTCCTACCCACCCTGGAGCAGCCCTAAGCCACGAACAGAAACAGCTGAGATGAAAAGGAGCAGGGACTCTGTTCTCTCCTAAATATCTCATCCACGGGCCCATTCCTATACCTTTGGGAAAAAGCACCACCTCAATATACTTGCACTTGAGAAAATGACAAATGCCCATGGTCCTCTGTCTACAACAGCACTGTCTACAACAGCAAAAGCTTGGAATAACCTAAATGTCCATCCATAAGGGAAAGCGTAAATCAGTCATGGTAGGGCTACACCATGGAATACTACACAGCCGTAAAAGGGAACCAGAAGCTCTTCGTGTGTACTGATAACATACACAGAGCTAGAGCTGAAGTGAAAAAAGTAAAGGCAGAGCTGGGTTTAGAATATGCTACCATTGGTGTAAAAATTTAAAAGCGTAGGGAAAGAATGCATATACATATTTCCTTATATGTGCATTAACTATCTCTGGAAAGATGCACAAATACTAATACTGCCTTCCTCCAGGAAGGGGGAACTAGGAGAAAGGCTTCCTATTGCATCCCCTTTTGTAACTATTAAATATTCAACCAGGTGAATGTATTATCCATGCAGAAAATAAATACCATTAAAGCTGCAAAAATAAGGCACACTCTCCAAAAGGCCTCTGTTAACATACACGATACTCCTCTGGGAGAGGAAACACATTAGTGTCAATTTTATTAGTCCTGAGTGAGAGTAACTGTCATCACAGCAGGGCCCTGAGGGAATGGGACTTGGGACTGAAAAGCTTTGAGGAAGGTTTATTCTCATCAGGGGGCTAAACCTTGGCCACTGCCTGAAGGTCAGTTCTGCTGCTGAGTTAGGGCCTGAGAAGTCACCTCCCTGGCAATAGCCTGGTCTCTGTCACCCCTGCCTGGCCCAGGCCGGGACAACAGCAGGTAACCCAGGGGTTCTGCAGCACCTGGCAGAGGGGAGAGGCTGGCAGGGCAAGGATGTGCTGTCCCAACTTCCCAGCAGCTGTTGGTCTCAGCACAAGGAGACCTAATAAAACATCATCTCGCAGATTCCCTGAGATGGCGTTTACTCCTGTATCACGCTGAGAGGAGTACGGATTTTTCCAAATAAGACCCTTGTTCTCCCTCGTTCCAGCTTTCATTAACCTAATCTTGTAAGATGCTTTCCTTCCTCCTTCCCCTTCTTTCTCCCATCATCCTTCCTTTTTTGTGTTTCTTCCTCCTCTCCCACACCTCTCACGTATGCCCTCATTTCCTTTCCTCCCTTTCTTTCTTCACTCATTAATTAATTCACATCACTTCTCTAAGCATCTCCCCAGGACCAGAAGTGACAAAGCTCCCCATTCCTTCCATTTTAGTGATGGTCTGGTCATCCAGACCCAGTCCCTCCGGCCCTTTGAGGGGACGGGTTGGGGCAAAAGGAGGGAGGAGGAAAGGGAGGCAGAGGCTGCGGCAGGTACTGGGGCTGGCTCTGTCATTTCCGGTCAGAGCCCTCACAGGGGAGACCACAGGGAAGGAAGATGCTGGGACCCCCAGATTGTGCAGCATCGGCTCTTGAGAGGACACTGTATTCCAGCCGAGAGCATGCTCACACGTGAGCATCCTCTTTGGGTCCCTGTACCCCTACCTCTCTGCACCCCACAGTGGAGCCAACTCCCTTGGAAAATGTCAGAGCATTCTTCCCCTCTTGCTGCCCATCCACCTTCCCACGTTTTCTTCAAGGTTCAGCCCATGCCTCTGCGCTTTGGGCATCCTGCCAAGAACCCCAGCTGGCCGGGAGGGTGCACACTCTACTTCCTATCTCAGTTCTGGTGACTCCTGGCTCCTAACTATCTCCAACTCCTTCAAAGATGGTCCAGATCTTCTTTATCTGTACCCTGCTCTCCTCCCCGCAGTCCTGCCCTATTACCTAGCACAGTATTTACAATGGGAAGTAATTTGGTGGGTATGTGCAGAAAGGATGGAGGAAAAGGATGGACAGGAGGAAGGAAGGAAGGAAGGAAGAAAAGGAGGGAGGGATTAAAGAAAGAGAAAACATTTCTGTCTCTGAATTTTCAGAGCATATAATGTTACTATTCATCTAGCATTTTATAACTTCTAGAGCTCATTTATGTTTGTCATTCATTTGCTTTCCCAACTCCCCAAAAAAGTAGGCAAGACAGGGCTCTTATTATACCCACTTTATAGACAGGAACAGTGAGGCTCAAAGACGTGAAGGCACTTGCCCAAGGTCACCCACGCCTGAGCTGGCCAAGAGCCCAGGTGTCCCAGCTCCACGCCCCTGGCACTTGGTACAGCCTCCCTGGTTACCTGTAGCATTCCCTCAGTCTGCCTCCTTGAGCAGCTGGCATGATTAATTATGGCCTCGAATGTTGGGGGCTCATCTCACAGGCTGGGCTATCAGCTGCTGGAGAGCAGAGACCTGTCTGATGGTCCTTCCAGTGCACAGATACGGCCCAGAGCCCGCACTGCACAGCAGCCAAGTGGACGCTTGCTGGTGGCTGAGGGTGCTGTGCTGGGATGGGGGCTGGGAGCCTGAGCCTCATGTTGCGGGGAGTGAGCCCACAGCGCTGCTGGCTCCCCTGCACCTGAGGACACACGCTTCCAAAAACCAGAAAACCCAAAAAGGCAGGATGCTTATTGCCCCCATGGGGGCAGAAAAGTACAGGAAAAGTGACAAGTAATTCAGCTCTTTAAGCCCCTAATGTTGCTTCTTCCATCCCCTATCCCAGAGCACCTACAGGGGACATGAACGGCAGGTACTCAACAAAACATTTTACCAAAACAACAAGAAAAAAGATCAGGCCCAGAGTGGGTTGCCATGGAGTCTGAGAAGCCCTCGGAAGGTAGCACTCAGGGCTGCGGCCCACATGCTTCCGTGGCTCCCAACACACCCACGTGCAAACACAGCCCCCAGACCCCCGCTCCACCTCCTCCAGGCCCAGACCAAGGCTGCCCGGAAGGCAAGAACACACGACTCAGAGTCAGGGGACTGGGCTCTGTGACCTTGGGTGAATGCTTCTTAGAGTCCCAATTTTCTCATCTGGAAAACGAGGATGGCAATGATTTCCTTGTCACGAGGTACACAGAATAACAAGTGCTTTGCAGGAAATACAAAGTATGGTAGGACAGCATAGTGGTTAGACCGTGGGCCCCAGAGCTGGGGTTCCTGTGTTCAAATTCCAACTCCACCACTTCTCAGCTAGGCATTAGTTACTAGGGCAACTCACTTCACAGCTGGCTGCCTTGTCTCCCCGCATGCCTGTATGAAAAAGCAGCTGGCAGGTACTATAGGTAAAGCCAGCCCCTGACCTTGGCAAAAGGAGGAGAAGGGAAGGGGGTGGAAGACAAACTGAGGGCAGGTCTCGGTTACCAGAGCAACCTTACATCTACCCAGCAATTTACAGTTTGCAAAACCCTTCTTTCCAAGGATCTCCATTGCTTTTCTGTCCCCCTGCCCGCGTGTAGTTCATAGCCAGGGTTATTTATCAGGTGTAAATAGATGAGAACCCCAAGCAGCTCAGAGGAGGCAGGTGACTTGGCCAAGGTCACAAACAAGTTAATAGCAGAGTCACAGCCAGAACTCAATCCTGCAAAGCCTGCTTGTGCTGGGCACCTGTTCCCACAAAGGGAAGAGGTGAGACCCGTGAGAGTTCACAGGGCAGCGACTGCCACTCCCCAGTCCAGATGGCCTGGCAGTCTCAGGGCAGAGCATTCCTGTCTGCAGCAACAATGATGCTTCCACACCCCCCGAGCTCTGCTCCAGAGTCTTGCCTGCATTGGCTCTGGCCCAGTGGTGATGCCAAGGCCAGGGGTTCTGTTCCCGTGGGAGCCCCGTGGGATCTGGCCCTGCCCACCTCTTCCCATCCCCTGCCACCTCCTCCCCAGCCCCCTGCACTCCACCATCTTCTAGTTTCTTAGACACATAAAGCTCAGTCCCTCCTCAGGGTCTTCACCCCTGCAGTTCCCCCTGCCAGGAGCTCCCTCCCCATCCCCAGGCTTCACGATTCATCCTTCAGCTCTCAGCTTCATACCCTTTTCCCTGATTTCTCTATCCTCCCATCTGAAGAAGGTCTCCCTAGTATTGGCTCCCATCACCCCATGTTCTTTTCCTTCATGGCACCCACTGAAGATATTGTTCTCGATTTGCTTGGGGGACAGTTGTTGAAAGCCTGTCTCTCGTCAGGCTATTAACTTCATGGGGTAGACACCCCAGCTCTTTTGTTCAGCCCTGAACATCCACCCCTGGCCCAGGCACTGAGTACAATAAGCATTCAGTACATGCTGACTGAATAAGAAGTAAATGTCTACATTGTTTAGTCATTTGAGTAGGCATGAAATAAATGTTTGTTAAACAGATGACCCTCTTTCTGAAAAGGTGCAGTTATTACTGTCATAAGGACACTACTAAAATAAATATTTTCTTTTCCTGCCTTCCCCCATGCCTCTGTGGGACTGGATATAAATAACACCTTGCAGTTGTATATAACAGAGTAAAAATCCAATTTATGTCAGATCCCACACATTAATCTTGTGAGGTAGGTAGGCAAATGTTGCCATCCTCAGGATGGTGCCCAGGGAAGCTAAGTGATTTCCCTAGCTTCACATGAGGTTAACAGAAGTATGGAGAGCAAAGCAGGGCTGTCACCTCTGCCCTGATCAAGCCAGACCTGCAGCCCTTCCTATATGCAAGAGGAGGGTGGAGAAATCTGGAAATGATGCCTTGCTGGGCAGTGAGCTCCCTGAATGGTCATGTCCATCTTATTAATTCCTGTCTCTTGATCACCTGGCCTAGAGCCTGGCACATAAGAGGTGCCTGAAAATCAATTGCTAAATCAACAAATGATATTTTTGCCTGAAAAAGAAAATGGGGGGGGCAGGGAGAGGTGAGAAGTTTCATAAACATCTAACAAACTGTTATATGGAAGACAGAAATTTGTTCCAGGACCAAAATAAATACCCTTCTCCCACTAAGAGTAGTCCATCCAAATCCACTTGGGCTTCCTTAAGAGAGTGAGTTCCCTGTCAACGGATGTAATCAAATTGAGCTTGAACAACCATCTCTGGCTGTGACAGCAGCAGGGCCTCCACGTTACACAGCTTCCTGGGCTTCCATGTGCATATGAAGAATGTGTGAATGATGGGCCAGAGGCCCAGGCAGAGACTAGTATGAAGAGAGCTGTGTCCAGGGTCCGTGGTCTGCAGGGTCCCACCTAACCTGGAGTTTGTGATTCCCTGGTCTGCGTGTAGAGAAGGATCAGTATCCACATCCTGATCACCTAATTCGAAGCCTACAGCCCCATGGACATGAGGCGTGGGGTTCTGGACCAGAGGATCTCACAGCTCATCTCTGAGCTTCAGCTACTCCATCTCACTTTTGGCCCTTGCTCTCCCGATATGACTGTGCTGGGATCAGAAAACTGAACCGCCAACCCTCAGTGTGGATTCCCTGCCGTCCCCTTGGCGCGACTTCTCCTCCCTCCATCATCTGGGAAAGTCTAGCCGCAGTGCTGGGGTGGCTACCTCTCTGAGAGCCAACTCCCAGGTGCCCCCACCTCCACCAGCACGCAGGAGCCCTTGAGTGGGGAGAACAAGGGTGCAGCTGGAAGGAGGCCCAGCTGGACCAGGGACAGAGAAGAGGGAGGCAGCCATTGTGGGACCGGTACCAGCTCCCCACCACCTCTGAACGTCATTTGATGCAGCTGTCACCTCTGGTCCTCCCCTCTCAGTGGGCAAAACAAGAGAAGAACTCTAAAATGGGCTCCACCAAGGAAAAGGGAAATTCATAAAGGGGAAGGAAGTAGGGGTGGCAGAGGGGGGAAGCCAAGCAGGAAGAAATTCTCATTTCCAGCCTCAGCTTTACTGATCAGAGGCCATCGTCATACCAGCACCAGCACAAAAGGCCCAATGGGCTTGTATCCACTCGCCAACTCCCAGGGCCAGGCCTTGCTGTCTCCGGGGTCAGGGAACCCAAGAAAGTACCCACTAAAGGCCAAGATCATCCCTTCTGCTGCTGGAGCTTAATGAGCCAGGTCCCCAGCCTTTTGGGGGAGGGGATATTTTGACTTCCCCACAGTCCCCTCTTGGCTGACATTGAAATCGTCAAACCCTACAAACTGCCTATTAGCCCCACGGGGACATGGAGATATTCAGACCCAAACCCTGCCTTGTGGGCCTTCAGGGCAACTTCTGCAAGGAGGCCATGGGGGGAAGAACACAAAGACATAATGTGACACAGAGACAGCAGGTTAAACAGCAGGGCACCCAGAGCCTGTCCCGGGCTTCTGGGGAGAGTGTATTCCTTTGGCTGGGGAGACAGGAGCCTAAAGGCTGTGTCCCATCCCCACAAGCTAGGGAGTAAGGGATGTGGAGGAGACCACAGGCCATGCTCCCTCCCTGCCGGGACGCTCTGGCCATAGATTTGGGCAATTGATTAACCTAAAGCCAACCTGTTTACATGGGTTGGGATGCCTTGATTGTGGAGACTCAAATTGGGGTATCTTCCTAACACGAGGATAGGGGGAAAGGGCTGGCTTCAGATCAAGTTTTAAAGGAGAGAGGGTACCAGTATGCTCTGCCCAGGTCTCCCCTCCCCACTCGCCTACACCAACCTCTCTCCATCCTGACGAGCTTGGAGATTAACATGTTACCTCCTCAGGTAACAGAGCTACATTTTAGCAGGAATCTTCTGGAGACCAGGAAATCACCCAGAAGAATCTAACATGAAAATTCCTGGCTCATCAGTGGGAGGGGTACCGAGATGCCCTGAGACATAGCAATTTTCATGATGCCTTTTCCCTAAGAAGCACTCCCTCAGCTAATACCACATTCGTAGATCCACCTCTGTCCAGGTCTGGCACAGTCTCTAGGAGAGAGCCCTGGCTTTGGAGTTAGACCTAAGTTTGAATTCTCTGTTCTGGTTCTTGGCTGAAGCACCTCTGGCCAGTTAAGTGACCTCTCTGTGCTTCTGCTTCCACATCTGTGATCTGGGAATCACACAACCCACTGCAAAGCACTGCCAGAAGATCAGAGGATGAGCACCCATCACGGTGCTGGCACGTCGCAGGCCCCGCGGGTCTCACCGCTGGATCATATGGCTCCCCTTGCTCTGCACCCTGCTCTGGGAAATGAAACACTTTCCCCAGGCAGCTTCCCAGATCTTAGAATCGTCTCTCACTCTTAGCAGGCAATTAAGACCTCCACTGTCCTTCTGTCCCCCTGGATATGCAGCACTTGCAAAGGAAAAGAGCTATCATCTGGAATGAGAACACACTGTAATATATTCATCATTCCACGCAGCTGGGGAGCTGGGGGAAGGAGAGGGCCACTTTGGGGGAAGGATATTAACAGTTCCAGCCAACCAGAAGTCCCTCATCACCTTTAATTCTCCCAGAGGGAGCCTGTCCAGGTTGAGTTATCTTCTGTGGGAAGGAAAAGCAGCCCTGGCCCTTTTAACTTAACACGGATCATAGAGCAGGGAAAATATAACAGCCCCAAACCACTAAGCACTGTCCAACTAGATTTTCCTGGCCCTGCCAAAGAGGCAAGCAGCAGCCACAGTTAAAGGAATGACGTATATTTTCTGGAGAAAGTGGAAGGTGCAGGCGGTAGGGATCCCAGGGGAGCTGGCGGGGCATCGGCCCACGAGACCTCAGAGGCAAGCCCCGGCCAGGGCAGCCCGGCAAAGAGGCGGCCGCTGAGTCAGGGTTTCCGGGGATGGATGGCTGTGTTGTGGCACAGAGCACAGTCCATTCCATCTCTCTCCAGAGCACAGGACATTCCACCTCTCTCCATCATCCACCCCTTGACTGCTGTGTTGGTGGGTTGCCTTAACATACGCATGAAAATTGCAAGTCTCGTAATTCACCCAGATGGTGGAAGCTCCCGAATTGTTCCTTCTCTAGAGACAGCTGTTCCACCGCTGGGCCATATGGCTCCCCTTGCTCTGCACCCTGCTCTGGGAAATGAACCACTTTCCCCAGGCAGCTTCCCAGATCTTAGAATCGTCTCTCCTTCTTAGCAAGCAATTAAGACCTCCAGCTGAGGCGTCCACACTGTTGCACGCCTGGTTTGTACACATGTCAGAGCGGCGTTTTAAAGCTCCATCAAGGTAAATATAGGGGGCAAGGCATGCCGGCTTCGCCTTCTACTCAAGGGGAATGTCTCCCACCACAGACTCAGAGACAGGCCGCCCAGAAGTCAGCTCACCTTTTGTCTGCTCAGGAGCAGGGTGAGTCCTCACCTGACCCAGATGCACCCTGGAATTCCAGGCTGGAAATGACCTTCAGAGCTCCTATTGTGTGCCTTTGATGGAGGCTTATTTCAAAACAGATAGAGACAGACAAATCTTACGCCTTCCACCATTTGAGTTGTAAAGTTATTAGCAAAGACCTTTAAGACTAGCTTGTGATTTAGGAATGCGAGAACCTCCTCAATGGAAGATTAAGAGCGTCAGTGGGCAGGGAAGCTTCCTATCACTGGCAGGCTAGGTCCTCCGACCCCTCTCTGGGACACCTGCAGGCTAAACCCAGGGTCTTGATGATGCAGATGTAGACTTTCTTTTTTCTCTTTTCATTGAAGTATAGTTGATTTACAATGCTGTGTTAATTTCTGCTGTACAGCAAAGTGAGTCAGTTATACAGAAATATACATTCTTTCCATTATGGTTTATCACAGAATATTGAATATAGTTCCCTGTGCTTTACAGTAGGACCTTGTTGTTTATCCATCCTTTATATAATAGTTTGCACCTGCTAATCCCAAACTCCCAATCCCTCCCTCCCCCACGCCCCTCCCCCTTGGCAACCACAAGTCTGTTCTTTATGTTTGTGAGTCTGTCTGTTTCATAGATAAGTTCATTTGTGTCATATATTGGATTCTACATATAAGTGATATCACATGGTATTTGTCTTTCTTTTCCTGACTTACTTCACTTAGTATGGTAATCGCATCCATGTTGCTGCCAATGGCATTATTTCATTCTTTTCTATGGCTGGGTAGTATTCTATTGTATCAATATATATGTACCATGCAAATGTAGACTTTCTTTCTTTGCTCTCCAGGTGGAAATACTGTAGTCCATGCCGTGCCCTAGGAGCAAGAAGAGCCATGACTGGCGCCTCGTCACTTACAAAGCTCACCTCCTGTTCACTCGATGACTCCACCCCATTTGTGACACATACCACGCGCTCAGTAATATGTATTTGCTATTCTTTCTGACAGTTTCAGACATTTTCTTTAGGAAGCCAGAGAAGGGAGCCTGTGCACCTCCCAACCCTCGGCTCCTTCTCAGATCTGAAAATTGTGACTCCTTTGCCCTTGACCTAGCAGGGAAGCTCTGTGCTAGATGAGTGTTAGCTGTGATGATAAGATGGGGGAGGGGCTTCCCTGGTGGTGCAGTGGTTGCGCGTCCACCTGGCGATGCAGGGGAACCGGGTTCGCGCCCCGGTCCGGGAAGATCCCACATGCCGCGGAGCGGCTCCACATGCCGCGGAGCGTCTAGGCCCGTGAGCCATGGCCGCTGAGCCTGCGCGTCCGGAGCCTGTGCTCCGCAACGGGAGAGGCCACAACAGAGGGAGGCCCGCATACCACAAAAAAAAAAAAAAAAAAAAAAGATGGGGAGGAGGAGAAGATTGTTATCTCTACTGCCTGATGGGCAAGTTGCGGGTCACCTGGGGCTGGTGATTACAAAGCCCCATCATATTGTCTTAAAGGACAGGGTGGATGCTCCTATTTTGTAGACAAAGAAAGAAAAACTCCCAGAGAGGGAGGAGTGTCTGAGTCACTCACGGGTGAAAGTACGAAGTTGGGCTGCAAAGCAGGCTCCTGACCTGAGCCTGAGCAGAGCCTGGGCACCAATGACAGGGAGAGCCTGGCCAGGGGAGGGGGGGCATCCTTTTACACATAAGGTTCCTAAGGACTTCCCAGCCCTGGCTTCCTCCACAACAGTGCACTGGAAACCCGGCTCCACCGCTTCCCAGCGGTGCCCTTGGGCAAAGCGTTTAACTCCTCTGAGTCTCAGTTTTACACGTGTAAACAGAGCAATCATTCCTGGAAAGTCATCTTGAGGAGAAAATGAGGTAACATATACAAAGGCCTGACACCAAAAGTGTGAGTCCCTCCCTTACTCCCTCTTTGTGAAGGTGAATGTCCCCCAAAGGAGGTCGTTATCTAGGACTGTCCCAAACGGGCCCAAAGAAGTTTCTCCACCCTGCCTGCAGTCCCCTCTCCCCACCATGCCAAGCAGTTAAGTCTTTAGGAGAAACTGTGAGGGCCTGCACCAGCCCTTGGCCCTGCGCCTGCAAAGCTTATGAACCTCTCGCCCACATGGAACTTGTCAAGATAATTCCAGGGATATGGATGGCCACCACCTTGAAACAAAGCAAACAGCACTCCCAAAGGGCTCTGACTGTTCCATGATTCTTTGCCAATCACGTCGCCTCTATTTGGTTCTTCCTCCAATTCATTTCACTAAGAACTACAAGTGCATGTTTCCATTTTCCATACTCCCTTGGCCTTAACTTTGCCCATTTACTTCAAAATGAGAAAAACCTTTGCCCCTCAGTCACCGTAATTGAAGCTCCTGTTTCATAGAAGTTCAGAGCTGATAGGTCTCTGACATTACAGATGAGGGAGCTGAAGCCCAGAGAGGTGGGCGCCTGCTCCCCGTTGCACAGCAAGATGACAGCCGCATGGGTGACAGAGAACTCCATCTCTGAAAGCTGGGTCAGGGCTCACATCTGCCAGCACCACAGTGGCCTCAAGCCCCAAGGAGGTGGCCCCCTGCTCAAGGCAAAGCCCAACTCCTCCCAACCAGGGATCAGTGACCCCCTGCTCAGAGCCAGAAGCCAGCGCTGGGGAGGACTCTCCGACAACAATGCTTAGTGCCCCCGACCGCGGAGGCCCTCCAACCCAAACCATCACATCAGGCACCAGATGGCATTCGACTTTAGGTCTGAAGACCTCAGCTAGATTCAAACCTGGCAACTGGCAGAGAATGTAGCCCCAAACCTGGATCTTGCCTCTGGGGTTTCCATGCAGAGAGGCAATTAAAAAGGAGGAGGGTGTGCTCTGATTAGAAAAAGACAAAGGCAGCCACTGCCGCAAAGCCACAGAGTTTGCCCCAGGGCTTGGGCCTGCTCCTTGGGATCGAGGTAAGAGCCCAGAATAGGAAAGGGAAAAGCAAGGCGAGGAGGAAGAGAGAGGCAAAGGAAACCCTGCGTGGCCTCCTTCTGCAAGGCCCGGCCCTGCCAGACATGCCTCGCCAGAATCAAATCGGCTGGTAGTGCTTTATGTAAATCCACTGTGCAAAAACAAGATTAAAAGGGACAAGCAGAACAAAGCATCAGTCTCCCTAACAAAGGCCCCTCCACTTAGTAAATTAGCTGCTCTTTCCACCTGACACACTTTTAAAGGGAGATCTTCAATTACCACTCGCTGGTGGGGCAGAACAACAAAAGGTCTGTCCAGTGACTTTATTCTCCAAGACCACAGCAGGCATTGAAATGGTTTTATGTAATAGAGATACTAATCTAGTCCATATAATTTGGAGAATCCTTTATGGAAGGACTGAAGTGAGACCTTTGTTTCAAAGAGATTTTCTGCAGCTTATGCATTTACCTTGCCAAAAGCTGAGCTGAGCTGAGCAGAGTCCTCTAAATCATGCTCGCTGCTGATTTACTATCAGGCCTCTGCAGTTTGGTGGATGGAACCTTGTGGATAAACAGGGGCCAAGGACTTGGTCCCTCCACCTGGCCATACCAAAGGGATAGGGGCCACATTCAAGTTGCCCCCTGACCCCCAGCTTCCAGATTTGGGATTTCCTCTTTCTTTCCCTTCGGTCCAGCTCAGTGCAGGGTAAAGATGGCCAGAGGGCCAGTTCTTTGTCCGGCCAGGGGTGGGAGGAGGCCTCCCTGGCTTTTGCCCTTGGTCCCAGGTCTGTCTCCATCCCGGGGAACGAGATCAATAGTGTCGCCTGGCTCCCCCTTCCCACTCCATCCGGAGCAAAGATGCGAGTCTGGCTCCCTAGGTGACAATTCAGCACCACTGGCTGCTTGCAAAGGAGAAGGAGAAAGCGAAGTGGGAAAGGATGACGGGAAAGGTGGCTCTCAGGAGAGCCAAGGGAGACGTGTGCACAAACTCTCAAAACACACAAGCAGGCAGATGTGCACTCGACACATGGGGTATGGGGGCCCTGTCCATGGGCAGACACACAGCACACAGACACACAGCAAGTGTATACACTGAGAACATGCATGTGCACACATCACATAAGAGGGGAGCTCTTCACACACAGTGAAACCTAATACTCATGAACATACATGTGCACATGTAATAAAAGCGAGCACTTCCACAGCACTCGCCATGTGCTTGGTTTGCATAGATTCACTTATTTCATCTTCACAACAACCCCATGAGGAAGGTACTCTTGCTACAGCACTTTACCATGGCGTAAACAGAGGCACGG
This sequence comes from Physeter macrocephalus, assembly GCF_002837175.3. Taxonomy (NCBI): domain Eukaryota; kingdom Metazoa; phylum Chordata; class Mammalia; order Artiodactyla; family Physeteridae; genus Physeter; species Physeter macrocephalus. Next base: position 58,685,827 of record NC_041224.1, read on the forward strand.
AGAAGCTAAGTAATTTGCCCACAGACAAAAAGGCTGGAGGCAGCAGTCCAGTGCCAGGGTCCGTGCTCTTGACCTTTACATTGTCAGGCCCTAGATGCCACACAGACACCCCTCTCATGGGTTGAAAGCAGTGCCCCCCACCCCCGCCAGATGCTCAAGCTGAGACGCCCCTTCCTCAAGGATCCAGACATATTACATCTCCAGGGTCAAGTAAGACCCAGGTGCTCTGGTTCAGGGGAGAAGGGTACTGAGTATTAAAATATTGAAAAACCTCTGCTCTGGTTGGTCGGTGGTTGCCACCACTGCCCCTCTCCCAGCCCCCTCCATCTACCCATAATCCAGCACCTACAGGGTTAACCCCCAGCCTCACAGCAGGCCTCTAAGACCCTATTCCATTCTCACCCTATTGGTAGAAGTTCTATACCTGTAGTTAAATATTTTCATTCTTACCCCCAGGGACAGACAAGCTGGGGGCAGTAGAATGTGTGCCTGAGACAAGTTGAGGGGACCTGACTCTCAAGCCTTCCCTGAGTGTTGGCCGATGCCTGGCCCGCATGGTATGAGGAGGTGGCCAGCTTCCCCAGCCTGTCCCCACCCCACTCCACCCACTCGACAGGCAGCTGATCAGAGCCCTTCAAATCCAAGAGTACTGAAGTGGCCATCGCAGACGGAGGCGCTGAGTCACCATTTTCACCCTCACTTAAGCCACTCAGCTGTCCTGAATCAGAGAGCAAGCATTAGAGGAGGGCTGGGGACCAGGTGTCCATCGCCCACGAAACCCAGCAATGGCCACTTTCTGAAACCTCTCTGCTACAAAGGCCAGGAGCCAGGAGGGAGGGAGGAGCTCAATAAACCAGAAGGCCTTGCAGGAAAATTTTCACTGCCTTCCCATGACTGCAAGCTCAGCCCAACACAGAGGTTTCTGGGACAGCGGACTCAGTCCCCACAGAGCCCCGGAACAGGGTCTCCAGACTCTTCACACACATGTGACACTAAGCTCTGGGGACCCAAGGGGATGGAGAGAGTAGCGATGAGAACCCTAACTGGGGCAGGCCACCCTTCACTCTGGGGTCTCAGGGCCCTGCCCAGAAACCACTCCTTTGGGGGTTCTTGGAGGGTCCCCAGGAAAAGCCAGCCCACATGCCCTCCTTCTAATCAATAAGGCTGCAAAGGCATGTTCCCTGCTGGGCCCTGGGCTGGGTGCTTGAGATACAGAGGGGTCCTGAGCCTCCACTCTCAACAAGCTCACCATCCAGGGAGAGAGAGGATAAAGAAGTTGACAGTTGTAAGGGCAGTTGTAGGGGAAAGGGGCTGAGATCAGGACCAGGAGGGGAGAGGACGAGGGAGGTGTCCGGTGGAGCTTCCCAGAGACCAGGCAGCTACGCGCCGAGTCTCCAAAAGCCACTAGGCAGAAACTGTGGAAACAGGACCAAGGGTTCTAGGAAGCAGGAGCGGCCCGTACACAGTCCCAGAGAGTGGGTAGGTGGAGAATTCAGGTGCCAGGGTGGTGTGTTGGGGATCAGCAGACCCAACGAGACCCTGGGGAAGCGAGATTCAGGATGATAAGGAGTCTGGGGTACAGCATTTAGAGAAAGCAGCAGTGGGAGGTGCGGGTGGGAAGTCTTGAATCAGATGGGAGGGGCGAGGCAGAACTGGAAGAGTTTGGAAGTACCTGATCACTCAGTATTTTCTGAGTCCCTACTATGTGCCTGGCACAATATAAGCCATTGTAGATCATACAGTGACATGTTTTTAAAAGGTTGCTCCTGCCCTTAAGAGCTTACAGTTCATCTGTTTGTTCATTCATTCATCATTTATTGAACACCTACTATATGCCAGGTGCTGTTCTAGGAGTAGAGTTCTCAGCTAGGAGCAAATCAAAGTCCCTTCTTCCTACTGAGCATATATTCTAGTTAGGGAGACAGAAAATAAAAAATATATATCTTATGTCTCTATGCCAGGTAGTGACAATGCTAATTAAAAAACAGAATAGATGGAGAAAACCCTAATTCAAAAAGATACAGGGACTTCCCTGGTGGTGCAGTGGTTAAGAATCTGCCTGCCAATGCAGGGGACATGGGTTTCAGCCCTGGTCTGGGAAGATCCCACATGCCATGCAGCAACTAAGCCTATGTGCCACAACTACTGAGCCTAAGCCTGCATTCTAGAGCCCGCAAGCCACAACTACTGAGCCCACATGCCACAACTACTGAAGCCCATGCACCTAGAGCCCGCGCTGCACAGCAAGAGAAGCTACCACAATGAGAAGCACAGACACTGCCACCAAGAGTAGCCCCCGCTTGGCACAACTAGAGAAAGCCCTTGCGTAGCAATGAAGACCCAACGCAGCCAAAAATAAATAAATAAAATATAAATAAGTTTTTTTTTAAAAAAAGAAAAGGTACATGCACCCCAATTTCATAGCAGCACTATTTACAATAGCCAAGACATGGAAGCAACCTAAATATACATCGACGGATGAATGGATAAAGAAGATGTGGTACATATATACAATGGAATATTACTCAGCCATAGAAAAGAATAAAATAATGACATTTGAAGCAACATGGATGGACCTAGAGATTATCAGACTAAGTGAAGTCAGACAGAAAAACAAATATCATATGATATTGCTTAAATGTGGAATCTGAAAAAAAAAATGATACAAATGAACTTATATACAAAACAGAAACAGATCCACAGACATATGGTTCCCAAAGGGGAAAGGGGGAAGGAGGGATAAATTAGGAGTTTGGGATTAACAGATACACACTACTAATAAAATAGATAACCAACAAGGACCTACTGTATAGCACAGGGAACTATACTCAATATTTTGTAATAACCTATAAGGAAAAAAGATTCTGAAAAAAACAGATATATATATGTAAGTATAACTGAATCATTTTGCTGTACACCTGAAACTAACACAACATTGTAAGTCAACTATATTTCAATTAAAAAAACAAAACAAGATAAGGGCGTACAGAAAGATGTCAGGGAGGGGATTGCTATTTCAGACAGGGTGGTCAGGAAAGACTCTGATAATATGGCACGTGAGAAGATACTAAGTGAAATAGGGAGTGAGCTACATGGTATGTGGGGGAAGAGCATATGGGCAGAGGAAACAGCAAACAGGGCTTCGTGCGTGCTGAGGTGGGAACAGGAGGCACAGGCAGAAAGAGCAAGGAGGCCGGAGTGCGAGGGAGAGCGCGGGAGGAAAGGGGTCAGAGTTAGCTGGGGCCTAGGCCACGTGGGGCTTAGAGCACGGTGAGAACATCAGAGAAGCAGCAAACTCCCAACAAGGACCAGAAGTCGGAGGTGGTATTCTGTAGACATTGAGGGAATTCAGAATATGGAAAGTGGGAGCCTTTAAGCAGTTTCCATAGAGAAGTGGGGAGTTAGGCTGGGGACAGGTTCGCTATTTCACAGGCTTTACTCGGCCCAGGACACCAGGAAGGGGACTTAAATAAATGCCCAACTGCTCTGACACTAATAAAGGCTTCCCCTCAGAGGCCGCCCAGTCCGGATAGCAGAGGTTTAGTTACAGCTGCAGCTGGTAATTAAGAAGCAGCATCTACATCTTTCCCCAGCTGTGTCAGCACAAAAAACCCTGCTGGCACTTGCTGCAGGGGGCGGGGGGCTTTGCTAGCAAGGAAGCTCAGGGCTAGGCCAGACCAAAGTCAAGGGGCACGGCCACGGCTCACCCACCCCTGCACACACCTCCTAACTTGTCTTTCACCCCTTCCATGGTCCTCCACACTACTGCCCCCAGAGCAGTGGCTTCCTGACACCACCGTGAGCATGTCACTGACTGCTTTAACCCTTCAATGATCTCATGAAATTGTCCAGTCTCCTCAGTGTGGTGCTGAGGGTCCAGCCCGACCCAGCCCCTTCTCCCACCACGTTTTCACCTGTGCTCCTGCTGAAAGTGTCCTGATCCTGTCTGCTCTTTCATCTTTGCTCAGCCTGTCCCCTCTGCCAGAGAATGCCCTCCCTCACAAAAATAATACAAATAGCAGCAGCTAACATTTACCGAGCTCTTATTCTGTGCTGGGCTCTGGCCTAAATGCTTTCTTTGCGGTAACTCATTTAATCCTCATGACAGCCCAAAGAGGTAGGTACTTAACACAGCCCTATCTTATTTTACAGATAAGAAAACCAAGGGAGAGAGAGGTGAAATAACAGTCTCAGCGTCGCACAGAAGGAGTGGGCTTCAAAACTCAGGCTCTTAACCATTGCCCATCTCTTGTCCTCCGGCCAAGTTCCTACTCATCTCTCAGGCTCAGCTCAAAAGTGACTTCCTTCAAAAAGTCTTCTTTGATCCCCCTGGCCTTGGATTCCCCAGACAGAATTGGTTGCTTCTCCCTAAGATGTCTCTCAGTATTTGCGGTATGAGTCTGTTTCATTCATTCATTCAGTCAGTCAGTCACTCACTCGTTCAATGATTATTCAGCAATAAGTACCAGGCCCTGGGTATACCCCATGCAGAAGACAGGATTCCTCTGCTTCAGGAACTCACTTCTAAGTGGGAGAGAGGGACAAGTGAGGCAGCATCACAACCAGTGGAACAGAGTGACAGAGGGGACCCGAGGGCTGTGAGCTCAGAGCACATGGAACCAACTGCCACGTGGCTCCCAAACCTCCCAAACTGCCAGGTGGTGCCCTGGAGTGAAACACAAGGAATCCAAAACAGGTGCTAATAGGAGGGGTGTCCAGAGAACCCACTGGGCCTTGGGGGTGCCTGGACTATGAATTTATTCATTCAACAATTATTTATTGAGGGTCTGAAAAGTACTCACAAGTGAACAAGAGCAAGTCTTTGGTCCTTATTTCTCACTGTACATGAGTCTATTAGTCGCAGGGTTAAACGTCAGTATTTTATATGTTTGGTCAGCGTGAATCAGCCACTCTGGGCCTCCTAAATCAGGGCTCTAAGGCCACAGACGGGGGACGAGATGGTGGTGGCTGCACCAGCTTTGGCCACTCAGCAAGGACCTGCCGGGGCAGCTAGGCAACTATTGCTTCCCCACCACCAGCCTGGTGACACCTTCTGTGTCCTTGCCTGCTTATCTGAAGGGTGCTTATTATACTGTGCTGAAATCTTTTAAAAGTTAAAGATAGTATTATATATATAGTATATGTCTACTATATGTATGTATACACACATACATATATATAAAACCATTTTTCCCACTAGACCGCATGCTTCTTATCCGTCTCTCTATTCCCAGGATTCCGTAGCGCCTTCAAGGCACAGGTATCTAATAAATGTTGATAGATAGATGGACAAATGGAAGGATGAATGTTGTTCTAGGTAGCAAAGCTCAGCGCCAGGTGTTGGTGACCCAAGGGAGTGGCATCAGCACTGTTTCTGGTGATGGCAGCTGGCAGGATTCCCTAGGGAGCCTCTTAGAGGGTCAGCAGAGAATTATTTTACCTAGTAGCTATGTGTTTCAGACAGGACCCACAGCTCTGTGTACACATGTGCACACGCATGCGCACGCGTGCACACGCTCACACACACACACTCACACACAGCAATCCCTCGGACTCACTACCCTGATCTGGTACCTATCAGACTCACCTTAGCCAAATTTCAAAATCAAACCGGTTTGCCCTCAGTCCCTTCCTCTCCCTATAAACCTCTCCACCTCCCCTCTATTTCACCCCCCTTTCCTCTCCTGGCCACAGGCCTCTCCTGCTGAGAGAAAACCCACTGAAGGAGGGGAAAGTACAGGATGGCAAGTTGATCTCAATTCCTGGGCTGCACCTGTCTATGTGGACGCATCACTTAGCCTCACCCAGCTGCAGTTTCCTCTGCTGTACAGGGTGGTAACAATAATACTCACTTCTCCAGCCTGTGAAGACCAAGTGATACACTGTACGGGAAATGCTGGGTAAACCACCAGAAGTTACACTATTGTTTTATTATGTTGTTGGAAGTTAGCAATCAGTTCAAGAGAGCACCGACTTAAATGTCACAGGGTCTGGTTATAAGTCCCCCCACTCCACCACTAGCTATACACCAGGGGCAGTTCCAGTGACAAGGTAAAAAGTGCTAATGTAGGCACCCCTGCTACAAAAATGCCTCCCAAGCATAATTAAAATATTAAAAAAATACACACCTGAACTCTAATAAGAGAAAGGTAAATCCCTAAGTGTGAGAAAAAGGTGTGGGTAGTTTATAGCAGTCGCAGAAGGTCAGGTGCTGAAGCTAAGGTAGCCCAGGGAAGGTCAGCCCTGGCTAGCTGACCTCCAGTCCTCAGCCCAGGCTGGGAGCCTGGGGGTTAACACCCACACGGGCAGACTGGGCCTTGGGAGTTGCCAGCTCCATGGAGGGGATACTTGAAAATGCTGCCTAACTGGCCTAAGAATAAACAGGGATTCTGGATGAGGAAAAACGTCTCCCACAGGAAACAAAAAACAGGAGGCGGGAATAGGGAGTGACTGCTTAATGGGTACGTTGTCTCCTTTAGGGGTGACGAAAATGTTTTAGAACTAGAAAGAGCTGGTGGTTGCACAACATTGTGCAACTAATGCACTAAATGCCGTTTAATTGAATATTTCAAAATGGTTTATATTATGTTATGTGAATTTCACGTCAATTTTTTTTTTTTAAGGGAAAACCCCTAAGCCTTCACCACACACATCGTGGAATCTCAAACCAAATTATCAGTGCAAAAACTGGTCATGAGCCAGTGAAAAACATTAGAGTGCTTAATAAGAAAATGCAAAACTAATGTGTAGGGCTCTTGCACAACCTGAGACATGGGGGAGGGGCAAAAAGGCTAAAGAGTTCATAGCAAAAAAAAAAAAAGAAGAGGAAAAAAAAAATTACAACCTATTTGAGGAAACAATCCATGGTCAGGGAGAATCAGCTGTCTCCAAAAACAGCAGAACTGATATTCCAGGAACTTGATCCAATAGAACTAACAGCTCAAGATAGAATTATCTGAAGAGACTACAAAGGGAATATGTTTAAAATAATTAAAGCAATAAAAGAAGGATTAGAATACATAATGAAAGAATAGGATACCACGGGAAAGAAACATGCAGATTTGAAAAAGAAACAAGAGAACTAGAAATGAAACATGTCATCACTGGAATTAAGACCTCAAAAGACAGGTTAATTAGCAGAGCAAAAGGATTTGAAACAAATGGATATGAGGAAAATGTCCAAGATACGGCCTGGAGAGATAAAGAGATGAAAAATTAGAGCGTAGGAGAGAGAGAGGAGGCAGCAGTGAGAGAGCCCAACAGTTTGGCGCTCCAATAGGAGAGAACTGGGAGAATGAAGGAAAGGAGATATTTGAAGAGATATGCCTGAGAATTTTCCAGAACTGATAAAGGACATGAATCCTTAGCTTGAAGAAGATGTATACCTCTGGGGAGCCAACAGTATCAATAAAAATAACCCCACACCCAGACACATCCTAGGGAAACTGCAGAGCCCTGCAATGACAAAGTCCAGACACAACGGAAAAACATTCTCAAACTGCTGAAGGAAAATGACTGAAAACCTAGAATTCCATCAGCAGCTAAACCACCAACCAAGCGTGAGAGCAAAATAAAGGCATCTTCAGACAAATAAAGCATTTAAGAGTTGATCACTTCATAGACCCTTCTGGAAAGAGCCACTAAAAAAGACCCTTCAAGAACAACGAAGCCAGGGGCTTCCCTGGTGGCGCAGTGGTTGCGCGTCCGCCTGCTGATGCAGGGGCACCGGGTTCGCGCCCCGGTATGGGAGGATCCCAC
>NC_041224.1:58693658-58723006 GCF_002837175.3 Physeter macrocephalus
GGGGATCCCACGTGCCGCGGAGTGGCTGGTCCCGTGAGCCATGGCCGCTGAGCCTGCGCGTCCGGAGCCTGTGCTCCGCAACGGGAGAGGCCACAGCAGAGGAAGGCCCGCATACCACAAAAAAAAAAAAAAAAAAAAAAGAACAACGAAGCCAAACCAAGAAGGGAGAAGTGAGAGGCAAGAGGTGGGAGCAAAGAAACCAGTCAACGTGAGTTAAATTTCAATTTAAATGACAGTCGACTGTACAAAACAACTGCAATAGTAAAACAGGGGCACCTAAATCCCAAAATGGTGTGAGGCATTTACTGGAGTTAAGTCTTACGCACCCCTCAGGTTCCTGCGGTGCAGCCAATCTCCCAGATCTTCTGCTATGGCTCCCTGCCCCTCAGCCACCATCACATGGACTGACAACCCAACTAGGTACCCAAGTATTCTGAGCACTCTCCCGGGCCACAGCTCGGCCCAGCAGCCACATACCTGGAGTTCCTGGCCAATCCCTCGACTTCTGTATTTGGATGAAAACCACATGGCCCCCGGGTGGGCTCCGGCATTCCCAGCAGCCACTGAAAGGGCTAGACTACATGGTCTGGAAGTCGGGGGGAGTTACTGCTCCACGGGGGAGACTCTGACCAAGGGGAAATAAGAGACAGGGAGGTTGTGTAGAGAAATTCCCCCTCCTTGCTGACTACTCTGAGACGTGCTCTCTCCCTGTTACCCAACAGGAGAAGCCCTGAATACCAAGGGGACGCACCTGTTAAGAACCCGCTGGGCTCTTTGCAATTGACAGGAAGCTGAGGTCAGCACAGCAACCATGACTTAGCATAACGAAGACCAGTGGTTTTCAAAGTGTGGGTCCCATTCCAGTAGCACGAGCATCACCTGGGAACTTGTTAGAAATTCAAATTCCCCAGCCCCACCCCAAACCTTCTGAATTTGAGACTCTGAGCCTGGGGCCCAGGAGTCTGCATGGTAACAAGTCTTCCAGGTGATTCTGAGATTAGGTTATCAGGTGTTCAATAAAGTATTTGCATGAACTGTGCATTGTAATTACTGTGGCATCTATGGCACCTGTGATAAACATTAATACTACTCACTAAATGTCTCTGGCCCTCTGCCTTCAAGACCCGCCAGAGCCCTCTACTCTCTGCCAAGCCAACCAGCAACATTGCAGAGGGTGACTTCTCCATCAGCCTGGGTCCTGTTGACAAAAAGCAGACTCCAGCTGGCCCACAATGGACAAGTAATATGAAGAAGAAATAAAATTTTATTGTTTTAAGCCACTGGGATTTGGGTGTTGTTTATCACTGCAGCATAACCCAGCTCATCCAGTCTGACACGGGCCAATATTTTCAAAGGACAGAGCTTCCCGAAATGCTCACTGCCCTATCTCGCAAGAAAAGAGAAAGAAGGAAATGTGTTGTACCCACTGATCTTCAGGAAAAATTTGATGCTTGGGCAACCAAGAGTGGCCAGGACTCAGCTGTCTCTATAGATAATGGGAGGGGACGGGCAGCTCTGGTGCAGATGGTTCTAGAAGGGCTGCCAAGGGCTCTGGGATGAGGATGGCAGTTCTGGGTCAGAGGAAATGGTACAAAGAGGAGGAAAAATAGGCCACCCTGCATCTGTACCAAGCTTTATGCTTTCCAGGACACTCTCACTCATTGTTTCATCTTTCCTCCTTCCACGCAAAGGGATGATCCATCCTGTGCCACAGTGGGTCCAGAGAGGCAAAGGGACTTGCCCAAGATTACACAGCAAACTGGTGGCAGAATCAACCAAGGTTTTCACTCCCAGGCAAGTGTCCTTCTAGCACCTGCCAAGAAACAGTCTCCAGGAAGGTGGTTTTGGAGGGAGGTCGATGTCCCCCTGTCCCTTCCCAGAGCACAAGTGATGCTCTTGTACAGGGTCCTGAGGACTCTGGCATCTAATGGGTTCTCACCAGGTTCTTGTGAACTTGGAGGTTTCTGGCCTCCAAGGGGTGGAGAGGGAGGAATGGAGGTTCAGGGGCTACAGGGCAGCAGCTCATGAGTGCTCCCAGGTTTACAAGCTTCTCAATCTGGCACCCAGCACCCTGGGCACCATCCTTCACCCTCTCACTACCATTTCTCCCTCTCACCAGCTCCCAGACCCTGGGGTCTCCACTGTCTCGTAGAGAGGCAGCAAAGCTCGTGGGGGACTGGCTGGTTCCCTCTCCCTTTCCTCCCATCACAATAAGCAGGGCAGAGTCCTGGTAACGGCTGACACTCACCTGTTATGGGTTGAATTGTGTCCCCCTAAAATACATATGCTGAAGTCCTAACTCCCGGCAACACAGAATGAGACCTTATTTGGAGATAGGGTCTCACAGAGGTAACCAAGTTAAGATGAGGTCATCAGACTGGGCCCTAATCCTACATGACTAGTGTCCTTCTAAAAGGGGAGATTTAGAGACAGACATTCACAGGGAGAAAGCCATGTGAAGAACAGAGTTATGGGGCCACAAGCCAAGGAACTACCAGAAGCTAGGAGAGGGGCTTGGAAAAGATCTTCCCTCCCATATGGTCCCTCAGAAGAAACCAACCCTGCTGACACCCTGATTGTGGACTTCTAACCTCCAGAATGGTGAGACAATAAACTCCTGCTGCTTAAGCCACCCAGGCTGTGATGCTTTGTAACTCTCCACCCTGTAACCTCCTGATCCTCATTCCGTGTTCCCCCTTCTTCCTAAAATCACCTCCACTGACATCCCTCTCTGCACTCCATCCCCTCAGTGTCAGTCAGCACATGACTTACAAGTGCCCTAGCACCGAGCTGGTGCTCAGGAAGATATAGAAATGAATTTGAAGTAGAGACAGTTGGAGGCATCAAAGAATCTAGACTGAGTGTGTGGTCCCAGATTCAAGTCCTAGCCCTGCCACTGTTGTGCTTTGGGAACCTGGGAGAAGTCCCTTCCTCACCCTAGACATCAGTGTCTCATCTGTACTGTGATAAGGTTGAATTAAATGATCTGAGTTTCCTTCCAGCTGTGAAATTCTGCAGTTCTCAGCCAAGATAATATGTGTTTGCGATCATTTTTGTACTCTTCCCTAGAAGTTTATTCTTGTAACCTTGGGGTCCACTTGCTTCATGAACTTCTTTCCTCGCTCCCATGACCACCTAGACTCTTACTAGTCCCTACCCATTTCCCTTGATCAGGCCCCATCAGTTAACATGCTTGCAAAGCAGAATGAGTAGGCATTTAATAAATACTGGGTTGAAACACCCTTCAAGGGCTTCCTCTTCTGTCTGTAGCGGATTTCTCCTTACCACTCAGCAAGAGGGCGTGGCTAAAAGACAGCCCCTCCTCTTTAGTCCTTTATACACCCTACTTTATAGAGTTGCCTGTCAAAGCACCGACAACACTCTGTTGCACGTACTCGTGAACCAGACCACCTCCTCCCACCAGGTCGCAGGCTCCCTGAGGCAGGAATCATCTCTCTTTTGCATCTCCATTCCCCAGCATTTGCATAATAGGAAGCAACAAATATAAGTGGAGTGGATAAACATGAGCATATGGCGGAAGCTCTTCACCATGGGTTGGAGGACCCTTAAGGGTTTCAAGGGATCCATGAACCCACTGAAATTGTGTGCAGAGAACTGTGTGTACGTGTAGGTTTATCTATGTAGTGTGCATTTTCCCATGGAGAGGGTCCGTGGAGCCCTGAGAAATTAAAATAAAAGTCAAGGCTGAAAAAATGTTAAGACCCAAAGCCATGAAGTAGGGAGGTGACATTTATTAAGCCCCTACCCTGTGCTGTGCCTGGTGGTGTAGGTGTTACTATTCCTACTTTGCATGAATGGAAACTGATGTTCTGAGAGGTGACATCTTGGTTCATGAAGAGAGAAGTAGCCCGTCCAGGGTGGTTCAGAGCAGACTCTGGAGCCACAGAGCCTAGGTTCAAATACCAATACTATCACTTTCTAGTTGTGTGATCTTGGTCAAGTAACTTAATTGCTCTGTGACTCAGTTTCCCCATCTGTAAAATGGGAGAAATAAGGGTACCTACCCCAGAGGGCTGTTGTGAGGAGCTGATGTGTTAATGTATGTAAAGTGATCAGAATGGTGCCTGGCATGGGGTGTGTACCCTGAAGACGATGAGGAGGAGGGTAAAGAGCAAGATGCTGGGACCTGGGACAAACCCAGGCCTGTGTGACTCTTGCCCTTCAGTGCCATTACTGCCAGCACCCAGCATGCCACAACGCCCCATCTCGCTGCTGAAACTCTCCTGTGCCCTCCTAGGAAAAGTCTTCAGACCTGAAAGTGGCTTTTCTAGCTTTGGCTTCCTGGAGGTGGACAGACCTGTGGCACCAGTTCAGCAGGGCAGTCCCTGGCCGTTAGATAAGGAGTAGGTGGGAGGTTATAAGTGGCCTTTCCCGGTCAGCAAGACTGAGCCTATACAATCAGGACACTCTGCTTCTGCTTTGCTCTTCATTTTCCAAGAGCTTTACCAACATCCACGAATAGAAATTAGAAAGGGGATGCACTCATCCATTCCTGGAGCCCCATGCTGACGTCCAAAATCCCTTTATAATTTCCCTGAGTCCATCGCTGTGACCTGAGCTGCAAAGGGCCACTCACAACCATCCTGCTCAGGCTTTATAAATCCCGTGTCCCACCCCACACCTGACTTTCACTCTTCTTCAAGCAGACAGAGCAGCATCAGTAAAGCCTTCAACCTGATCTCACTTCTACACCTGGGCCCCCCCAGTATCCCAGGTGAAGTGTCAGCCAAGGCCTTGTTCCAGCCCAGTCTTCTGCCCTGACCCTGGGAAACAGCCTTTTTGGGTTTGCTTTGGGTGAGTATCTTTGTATTTTTCCTGCGAAACCATCACTATTGCACTTATTTGCGAGAGCATTGTTCATTCATTCCTGTAATGCAATTAGAATCGAGTTTCTTTAGCATTAGGGGAGATGTAACATCAGTAGGGGAATATTGTCATTTCATTCCCAACATCAATATGCCCACTCTGCCCAAATTCTCTCTCTGGTGCTAGCTTGCTGTACCCTCCCGAATGGCAAGGAGAATACTAAAAAGGAGATTCACTCTCCAAATCTGCCTCCAAATGACGAGGCAGAAGCTCTGGGGCTGGATTCTCCTCTCGGTCATTAAACGGGGGCTCCTAGCTACTCTGACACTGTCCTGCAGTTAAGGGAACCCCTAATGCCCAATGGAAAGCTCCATACTGGCCCCCTCTACTGTTCAGAGGTGAGTGGGAAAGAGTCCTCTAGACTCTGACAACAGGGCCCTACAATCATCCTCCCAGAGAGGTTGAGTGACTTGCCCAGAGCAACATGCCTGGGAAGATGCCTGGGTTCTGCCAGAACCCAGATCTGCAGGCTCCTGGGTGTCTCCTACTGCGTGACAATGCCCTCCACCCAGAGGGCCTGTGGCTGCCAGAAACTTAGCCCTTATCTCTCTGGGGGCACTAAGGCTTCAGTTTTCTGTAGACAAACAGGGGAAGAGATGACATGAATCTTTTATGCACCTACCTTTTCTTCAGTGTCTCCCAGTCCTTTTTGGAAATCCTCCCATTTACTGGAACCAGTCCCTTGTGAGCTTACTCTTGCCATCCTCCTTCTAGGTGCTACAATCTTGCCATCCAATGATCCCACCTTCCCTGCTTCCTTTCTTCCATCCATCCATCCATCCATCCATGCATCTCTCCATCTCTCCATCCATTTATTCATTCACCTCTTCCTTCCTTCTTGAGCACCTCAGCTCTGTGCCAGGCATTCAGCACTTCTTCGCCATTGCTCCTCAGAGCACCCACTCCAGAAGAGTCCACTTCTCTCCTGACCCCATCAAAGCCTAGAACTGATGTGCTTACATGCACCCTCTTAGGAGGTTGATCTGATAGACAAATCTGTGCTAACGCGTTTGCACAAGACCCATTATCCCCTCAGAACCGGCAGCAGGCAATGATTTCTGGAGCCCTCAGGTCAGCTGAGGCCTGCTGCCCAGGGCCTGGATAACAGGCCTACCTCCCTTTCCCTTGTCCCCCTCCCCACTGCAGTCCCCACATACGTATGCAGAAGTCTCCGCTTTCGTAGTAGCCAGGACAGCACTGGGACCTCCGCCGGTACATGGTCCGGAGCCCACGCCGATATGCTGTCTTATAACTGATCCTAAGGCACAGAAAAGAAAGCCACTTGAAAGTATTGAAAATCAATCACTCCTGTTAGAATGATATTCGTGTTAAGCTATATTAAGGATGCCATTCAATAATTACTTTAAAATGCATGGCAGCTTCGAATATGATGGAACACAATAAAGAAAAATCGATGGTGGGATCTGGGCCACTGTGATGCAGAATGTATTACTGACATGGCGGCAGCATTTGCTACACCTGCTGACTTCTCGCCAATCCCTTCAGAGCGATACTTAGAAGGGCTGCAGAAAATACTTTCTGGGTGACACTGTGGACAGTAACTGGGGACTTCTGAAAACCTCCAGACCCAGGGCTGGAGCAGCCCGTGCATGGGGTGACCTTGATAGGAATTGGGCCCTGAGAGTTTCTATGCCAACTGCCCCACCCCAACCATGACAGCTCATGGCCCTCTGGGGACTGGTCTACCCAGTTGGAGAACTGAAGCCAAGTCAGCAAAAGGACCCTCTGAGTCTGACTAGGTCCCAGACAGTAGATTAATCTCCCTCCCACCAAAAATAACACCCCCTGGGGAAGAGCTTCACATGCCATCTTGGGAAGGCTCAGAACCAGCTCTGCAGAGGAAGAAGCTAAGATCCAGAGAGCAGAAGCTCTGGACGGGGAGTCAGAGACCTGGGTTCCAGTTCTTACGCTGACCTGGGTGTTGAGACTTTGCCCTGTGCCACAGAGACTTATAGGCAAAATCACTCAGTCTCTATCTGAGGCAGGTATCATTATTACGCCCCTTTTACTTCTTTCTTAGAGTTTTTATTCTTATTTTGTTTTATGTACTCTCCCCCTTTGTTTTCTGGATGAGAAAACTGGGAAGTTAAAGCACTTGTTCGAGGTCACACAGCTAATAAGTTCCAGAGGCAGAATTCAAACGCAAGTCACTCTAATTTCAAAGCCACTGGGCTTAACCTGCTGCCCTGTGCCAGTTCCCAAGAGGTGGCTGTCTAGGCTAATGGGATGGCCATCATGAAGGAGTAGGACAAGGGAATGAATGGTGTGAGGACAGAGTCCTAAGGAGGGAGTCAGAACTGGGTACTGACAGGCAAAGCCCTTTCCTCACACATAAGGTCAAAATGGAGGAGATTTGAAGGGGCTATTAAAGACCAGAGAGAGGAAGTAACTTCCCAAGGTCAAGGTGTAACTTGGACTCAACCCAAGTCCTCGGGCCTTGAAGCCAGAGCTCTTTCACTTCCCCACCAGCACCCCAGAGGAGCCTGCCCTGTGGACCCCTCCTTGCAGGGCAGAGCCACGGGGTCCAGTCACTGGAGATGCCTATAGCCTGCTTTCCATGGAGGGTCAGGCCAACCTGGGCAGGGAGTCCTACAGCACAGGCTGGGCCAGCCCTCCCAGCACTTACAGCCCTCGCTTTATGACAAATGACAGTGCAGGACTCCAGGGAAATCTGTGATATTTGGGAATGTCGCAAACTAGGGTCATTCTACTTTGTCAAAAATCCATAAGGGACGGTAAGCCAGCCCCTAAGTGAAGCTACTTCCCCTGTACAGGAAGGCAGCTCCTGGCAATTTCAGGAGTTGTATAAACCTCCGAGATAAAGAATGACTCAGGGTTGGCTAAGAAGTCACTCAATCCATGCCTCCCAGAGTTATCCCCAAGCCCTTCCAGTGGAGAGGTGGTCTCAGAATCATTAAAGCCTCCTCGGAGAAAGATGTTCCCCACTGCTTCTACCTTCCCGTCCTTACTGGCTCCTTTCCTCTGGAAGGAGAGGGAAGGGGCCAAGGGCCAGACTGGTATCAGAAGGATGCTGCATTCAAACAAGCCATTCCACACCGAAGGAGACTGATGGTGCTGTTGTCAGCATGCTCTGGGTCATCAGGAAAGCTGCAAAGCGACTCAATAATTCAGCAAAATACTTCATGTTCCAGGAATGCAGCCTGGTTTTTTTTTTTTTTTGCGGTACGCGGGCCTCTCACTGTTGTGGCCTCTCCCATTGCGGAGCACAGGCTCTGGACGCGCAGGCTCAGCGGCCATGGCTCACGGGCCCAGCCGCTCCGTGGCATGTGGGATCTTCCCGGACTGGGGCACAAACCCACGTCCCCTGCATCGGCAGGCGGACTCTCAACCACTGCGCCACCAGGGAAGCCCTGCAGCCTGTTTTAATAAGCAGCCACTCACTCACCTTTCCCCAGTGGTGATGGATGGAAGCGCCAGCCTCCAAGTACCCAAAAAAGCCGCTTCTCAGAGCAAACTTGGCTCTGGCACAGGGCCTGACAGAGTCATGGAGGGAGCAGGACTTTTCTTTCTGCCTCTGCCTTTGACCAGGGCCACAGGCAGCTAACTTGGTCAATTAGGGGAGGTTAAGGGGATGCAGTAATGGCTGAGTCATTCCTATCAGATCAACCCTCCTGCAAACAACTCTGCAATCTGGGGAAGATATAAAAAACAACTACCTGAAAAGCACTAGAGAGAGAACAAAGGCAGATACTGGAGGGAAGTAGACACTTCGAAGAAGGGAATGACACCAGGAAAGGTGAGCCCAAGGGCAGGCCCCAGTCAACAATAATCCAGGTGGCTAGAATTCAGATAGAGGACACACAGCCTTACTGGTCTGAAGAACCACAGGACAAGCTGAGGGTAGACCCAGCAACTAGAAAGTGACAAGAGAAACCCTAGAAAGGAGAGAGCCACAAGGAGGAAGCCCCATATTCTTTGTAAAATCTCTGCCCAAACTTCTGGCCCCTGAATTACACGTGTACAGGGCAGGTTCCAAGCAGTCCAGCAAAGGCTGAAAATATGAACTTTCAGAGTTTGGAAACTGAGCTTAACCAAGTTAATTGGCTGCTAAAACAAACAAGCAAACAACAACAACAACAAATCTGGAGGAACACAAGAGAATTCAGTCTCTACAGTCTCTGTTGTTCATAATGCCCAGAATACAATTCAAAATTACTAGACACATTAAAGAAACTAGAAGATTGTACCTCTATAAGAAGCAATCAAGGAAGACCAACCCAGAGATGACCCAGATGTTGGAATTAGCAGACAAGGATTTTAAAGCAGCTATTATATCTATGCTCAGTGTTTCACAACAAGTTACTAGCAAAACCCGCAAGGAAAACCAGGACTTTGGCCTTCCAGCATAGAGCAAGTTTCCCCATCCATATTTCTGTCCACCATGATTCCTGCATAACCTCGAAGAGCAACCAGGCCCATAAAGAGGAAGCAAAAAAAATCTGGAAACAACACAGATGCTCAGAAACTAGGAAACGGGCCTACCAGGTAGCCTCTCTCTCACTCTCTCACTGACCCTTCATCTGTTGAATTTTCACCCCTCAAATAACAAAGCTACCTTGCCTGTATCTAATACTTCACTTTTCCCCACTTTCCGCTGCTCTTTTCACAGTATTTGCACATCCCTGACCCTGAAGGTAGGTAGGGCAAGGATCATTACATGTTTGATGAGTACACAGGGAGTCCCAAAATAGAGTGACTTGTGCAGGGTCGTCCAACAAAACATGCTTTCTCTTCCTTCCTCTCCTGTCTCCCTGGTGCCATGAGGGCATGGCATGATTTCCAGGAGAACTTCAGACAAGGAAGCAGAATTCCCACGTGCAGTCGTTCAGATGGAGTGCTTCCCATGGGCAGCCTGGCCAAGGCGCCAAGAGGTGCTGGACTATAGCCTGCACCCTGTTCCCCAAGCCGGGTGCGCTGCACGGGGCTACATGTGCTCTGACAGGGGCCCTCTGAGGTTGGATTTCCCCCAGAAGCAGACCCTGAGGCAAGGATTCAAAAGCAAGTAGCTTATCTGGGAGATGATCCTAAGAAGCACTGGGAGGGGTGTAGTAAAATGAGACAGGAAAGTAAAGGCAGCCAATTCAGGGTGTACTTTTGAGCAGCTTCCTGCTGTGGGTGACTGAGGTTCCATCCCACTGGGGACCACAGATATGTGCAGAACATGCCTCAAAGTTGGGTAAGGAACTTCTTACCCTAAGGGTAAGGAAGCTGGCATATTTTTCCACTAATTCCGCATCTGTCATTGGGTGAGGGATGCCCTCCAAGGGCAGTAATTCTCTAGCACTTCTAGCCTGCCCTGCCCATAAGCTGCTCTGACTACAAAGAAGCCCTCAGCAGAGCCTCTCCCGTGAGTACCAAGAGTGGGTACCAAGGGGATGCAGGCGGTGCACTGACTCCATCTGCTAGGGGTGCAGGAAGGTGAGCCTGAGGGCCTGCCTCTTTCCCCCCACTCACCATCTGAGAGAGGTACTCACCGGTGCCTGGTACACTTGAACCAGTTGAGGATGTCTGTGCATCGCGTGTAGTAGATCTGATCGAAGGGGTGTGCGTACGATTCCTGGACGGTCACGGCATAGCTGAGAACCAGACAGGAGATGGAAGCTGTGGTCAGCACTTGGGAGGCAGAGCTGATATTCAGGATGGGGTCTCCCTCCCCAGGGGAGCCAGGCCCCACAGCCAAGTGTCCAGGGGCTCCAACCCCCCCACCCCAACCCCACTCTCCTCCTCCTACCCTGGGTACTCTCTGCATTCAAACCTCCCTGACTCCAGGTTAGATCCAGGACACACCACTTACTGCCCTGTGGCCCAGCTCACTTTCCAAAGTTCTAGTTCATTTGTTCATTTAACAGAGAATGAATAAAGGAGGGTTTCCATTTATTCTATGTGGCTCTGGAAGGCCCAAAGCTAGCAAGTTTTAAAATACTTAATGTTTGTTCAGGTCTTTATGGTCTTCAGAGCACAGGCATGGAAGCTGATCTTTGCAGCAACTCTATGAAATAAGTGGTCCCATTTTACAGATGAAGAAATGAAGGCTTAGAAGCAGCTTGTCCAGGCCACACATCTGGTACCAATAACTTAATATTTGAACGCCCTGTGTTAAACGTTTTAAGCCCTCTTAATCCTCACACAATCTTTTTTAAAAAAATTTCTCATTATTATTACTTTTTGGCTGTGTTGGATCTTCGTTGCTGCACGTGGGCTCTTCTCTAGTTGTGGCGAGCAGGGGCTACTCTTTGTTGCAGTGTGCGGGCTTCTCATTGTGGTGGCTTCTCTTCTTGTGGAGCACAGGCTCTAGGCAACCAGGCTTCAGTAGTTGTGGCTCGCGGGCTCAGTAGTTGTGGTTCACGGGCTCTAGAGTGCAGGCTCAGAAGTTGCGGCATGCGGGCTTAGTTGCTCCGCGGCATGTGGGATCTTCCTGGACCAGGGCTCGAACCCGTGTCCCCTGCATTGGTAGGCAGATTCTTAACCACTGCGCCATCAGGGAAGTCCCCTCACACAATCTTATAAGGTAGGTGGTGGCATCGTTATCCTCATTTTACAGATGAGGGAACTGAGCACCAGAGACGTTAAGTGACTTCCCCAAGGTCACCCATTACCCTCTGCTTTGTTATGTCTCTAGTATAGCTGGGGATGCAACGAGGACATGCCCCCAGACCTCCTCATCGAAGTGGTATCTTGTTACCTGCCTGTTAACTGTAAACCTGGACCAGGGGTAGAAGCCACAGGGAAGCAGCTCCCAGCTGCATCAAAATAAGCCTTTCCACCTGCCCGTGCTGGCAGTCAAGCCAGGGTGTAAAGTGAGGGCTCACACTTCCTATGCAGGCTGGGAGAGGACCTCAGCTGAGATTTTAGGGATTAATTTTTATGTCAGTTGGTATTGTTCAGTGTTTTTCCCCAGAGGGCTCACTCACTTGGGCCAGATGGCCAGGTCCAGGTTATAAAAGCCCGCCTGCTTTGCCTGAGAAAACTGTCGGTTTACTTGCATGGGGGCTGGGGCAGGCCAGTCCCCCGAGTGGGTCTCTAGCAGACTCTCTGCTGCCAGAAATGTCAAAGGTCTAGAATTCAGAAAGAGGAAGCCAGGAGCAGTCAGCAATGCACATGTACTCAGGGTGGTGGGAAATTCCGTTTCTCTGAAGCACGGAGGATGTGAGAAGGGTCCTTGCTGAGCCTCTACCAGCCGGCACATCAGAGATGTGCGTCAGAGGCACATGTCTATGCAGACATGGCCTGAACCCGTTTCACCTCCAGGCTTGGAGAAACTGAGCTCAACACCCGCCCCTGGCGTCCCAAAGCCCCTTCCAACTCTGAAAATCTATGACCCTGGGCTCCTGCATCTCTACTGAGTCTCTCACTTAGAGGCAGGATAAGAGTACAGGGGCTCTGGGTCAAGTTTGAACCCTGTCACTTGTTAGCAGCCTGTCCTTAGATATAATACGTAGCTGGTATAAGCTTCCATTTCCTTACCTTTAAACCTATGATAAATATTACCAGGGACCTCATATCATTATTGCAAGGATTAGGATGGCAGTGATAGTATCTATCTCTCAGAGTGGGGGGAAGGTAAAGCAAGATGACACAGGTAAAATGCTCAACACAAGATAATACACATAAAATGCTTAACAGGTACACTGTCAGTGTCTAATAGATGCTGGCCATCATCATTATATGACTGGCAGTGACACACCTCCTTGCCAGGCACTGAGGGATAGTCCCTCCCTGACCATAATATGGGATGGGAAGCAAGACCACACACAGACCAGACTCCCTGCCTTTGCTAAGCACCTGGGGGAATCAGGCACCCCTTCTAGCACAGACAGGGACAGTGGGCGCTCAGAGAAAGGGCATCAGCCCAACAGAGACGGTGGGGAGGGTGTCATGGGGAACAGATCCAGCTCTGCAGGGGTTCCCTGAGCCAAGCGAGTCAGGCAACCAGAACTTGAACCAACTCCAAGTCCCCGGGTGAAGCCTGTGCCCCTGGTTTCATGGCTGGGTGGTTTAACACGCTCATTTGCCAACATGCTAACGAGGGGCCAGATTAATCTTGTAAAGCTGGGCTTTGCTAGCCAGGGGAGGTCTTTCTGCTGGGTTTTATGGTGGAAGGGCATAATTAATGAGGAGCCTGCCAGAAGCACTAATCCAGCTGGGAAATTCTCCCTAAGCGGTCTCCGGGGACCCGGGTGTGTTTCTGGAGTGACACAGACTAGACTCATCCACGTGTAGATGGCAGTGGAGCTCAGTTGGAAGAGCCAAGAAGAAGGAGGTGCCTGGTGGCACAGGGCATCACAGCAACACCTCCTCCGTAGGGGCAGGAGAAGCCCCAGACCTCCTTTGAGCTGCTGGAGTCTCTCCTTGTCCTCCCATCAAAGCAGTAACTTCAGCTGATAGCCTGAACAGCCTGAAACGCCGGCTCAGTGCAGGTTCGGATCAGAATATTTCCACATTCCAAATGTATTCACGTCGGGCAGGTTTAGAAAATTAGTGAGTTTGGTTTACGTTTGAACTGATCCACTGGTGCAAATGGCACTCAGAGAAAAGGGAAGTCAGGGTGGGCCCTACCATCAGGGAAGGCTTCCTGGAGGAGAGGTTGGAGGCACCGGGAAAGGCAGAGGTGAGCACACAGGAAGGAGGCGTTCCAGAAGCCGGGATACAGCACAGACTACGGCAGGAAGCAACGGAGTCCCAGCTGGGAAAGGTGGATGAGACGGGGATTGCTGAGACTGAAGTCTGAAAACCAAAGACTAGTGTGGAAGTCACCTGCTTTCTCTCTCACCCACTGGGAAATAAGGCTTTACATTCACCAAAACGAGAAGAGGTAAGGGGCCTGGATCACCACAGGATCATGTGGAAAGCTTATGAAAACTGCATATGCCTAGGCTCTACCCCAGACCTACGGAATCAGAGTCTCTGTGGAGAGGACCCAAGAGAATCTGCTTTTCACCCGCACTTCAGGGTGCCTGATGTGCAGTAAAGTCTGTGATAACTGTTCCTGCAAAGCTGGAGTTGTCAACAAGAAAAGACAATAATTGAGCTTCATGGTCCTCAAAGCCCTTTCATGAAACTGGTACCTTGATCATCCAACAAGCCTGTGAGGCAGGGGTAATGATTCCCCCCACTTTACAGAGGCAGAGGTAGGCTCCGAGTGGTTCAGAGACATCCCCAAAGTCACAGGGCTAACAGATGGAAAACTCCAGACTGGTGTGAACCAAGGTCTCATCACTGATCTCGTGTTCTTTCCACTTCACCAAAAAGGAGCACGCTGGTGGCAACGCTGCCTTCCGCTCCAGCCTCGACTCTGTCGGGACCCCTCACGGAGCACCCGGTCACTGGAGACCACGCTGGTGTGGGCACCATCTCCCTGCCTCCCAGCCAGTCCCGCCAGGCCCTGGGTGAGGGGACTCTGCCTGCCGTGGGGCTGGGGCATTCACCCTCACAGGCATGGAGCACGGCCCTCCCCACTCACCTGCCCCCCTCCATCATCCGCTTCCCCCATCGGGCCCTCATCTTAATTTTATTCATTTGATTTATTAACATCTAAGTGACAGAGTCATCCTGGTCAGCGTGGCCAATCAATTCCAGGGTATAATTTGGTTTTTCCTGATTGGGTCTCTGGTCACTGTCTTTCTGCTCACCAAAATCGATACTTTCACCTTGTGCTTCAAAGTCAGGCCATCTGCAGACCCCCGGCCTGTTCCCCCTGGACCTAGTGCTGCAGCCAGAATGCAGCTGCCCTTCCCCTGTCAGCCCTCTCTGACCCCACCAGATCAGAAGCAGCAGGGCCCCCTCACCTACCCTGCTCGGGGCAGGCTGCTGGCTGCCCCGCACACCTGAGCTGCTGCATCGTTGCCAGTCCCGGGAGACCAGGAAGGCATCGTGGCATTGGAGAACAACTCATCTGGACCACAGTCTCTCACTGCATCCCGCCTGTCTGGGGATGGGCACTGAGCCTCTCTGGGTCTCTACTTCCTCATCTGTAAAATGGCTATAAGTGCAAATGCAGGGAGGAATACTGTCAACTACCAGCCTGCATCATTCACGTTGCCTGTCACTCAACGCCCCCACCCTGACCCCCAGAGCACTGAGTCTCCGACAGAATCCTCACAGCTTTGGCCCACCTTTCAGCATCTGTGCTGTGTCCCCAGCTGGACTGCAGGCCCTTGGTGGACAGCTTCCGTACCTCCTGCCTCTGCTTTTGTCCCAACAGTGCCAAGCCCAGGGTGAGGCCCCGAGGGAGTGCCTGGCTGTCCAAGAACCGCATCTTACCTCTCCCAGTGGCTGCACACGTTGGGGTCCTCGGGGTTGAGGGAGAGGACGGTTTGCAGGAGGGAGCAGACAAGGAGCCCTGCCACTGAGAGCATCATCCTGGGCCCTGCGCGGGAGAACAGAGGAGGCAGCGTCATTAATCAGACCGTCTTCCCAGGCATCTGTTTGGGGCCATGACCCCTCGCATGAAGCGGTGGAAGAGGCTCGCTAAGCTGTAAAGTTTCCCATCGTCATCGTGTAATGAGCAGCTGATATTTCACATTTGCAGGCTTTGACTAACCCCGTAACACTTCACCACTTCTGAGTAACCAGGCAGCGGGAAGGCTGAGTCAGGGAAACGTTGAAATTTTAGGCCAGAGCTTCTGAAAGTTTTTTGGTTCATGGACTGCTTTGAGATTCTAATGAAAGTTACAGAACTTCTCCCCCACAAAATGCACATACGCACGACATTTGGCTGTGATTTCAGGGTGCCCTCAGGTCCCTGAGCCCATCCTTGGACCAAGAACCCCTGATCTTCCGCCTTAAGGACAACACCCTCCCCCCGTCCCTTCTCCCTCATCTTTGATGTGCTTTGCCCATTCACTTCCTCTCTCTACTCCCTCCTTCAATGAAGACAGAGGAAAAAAAGGTGTCTGGTATGGCCCTGGGTACAGGTAAGCTGAGAAAACCCTTCTTAGCAGCTCTGGTCCAACAAGCCAGATTATTTCCAGATCTCAGAGAGAACTCTGCAGAGAACTGCAGAGAACGCCTCATCTTGATTCTCTCCACGGCCCTGTCTCGTTACTTTGGCCGCTCCTGTGATCTCCAGTGTCAGTCACTGACACCCAGGGTGATGCATCTCTGCACGTCATACCAAACCGGGGGCGAAGGGCTTGGAGAGCCTGGTAAGGGGCTTTGAGGAATCAGCTTGTAGAGTTTGATCCTAGCCCCTGAAGTGACAGCCTGAGCCAGGGGTTAAGTGGGCCTACACAGATACCAAGCCCCTTGGTCCTTGAACTGAGGATTCCCCAACAAAGGGCTCCTCATAAAGGCAGAGAACCATTAAGGTGGGAGCAGCTGAAATGACCCTCTGAGGCTCCTTCCTGTCCAGGACTCCATGGTCCTACAGCCTTAGAGAACTGCCCAAGGGTTCCCACCTGATGAGGGTGCAGGGGGCCCCAGAGCCACCCCCAGGGGACCTGCAATTCATATGTGCTCAAACATCAGCTACAGACTGAACAAACACTACGACTCAGAAAGATAGCACTATATTTCACGTGTTCACAGATGTGACCGTGATTTGCTTAAAAGCTTTACTGAATTCAAAGGACCTTTTATTCTCAATCAGCCACATTAAAAAAAAAAAAAAAAAAAGCAGCTTCTAACAACTGGGGGCAGGGATGGTATAGAAACTCTTTTGACATTGGAAAGGGGTCCCCAGGATTGAAATGGTTGAGGATTTCTAGTCCATTGGCCTGGAGTTTACCAACGAGCAGCACTCACCCTTCTTGGGGACAAGGAAGAGTAGCATGGATGTTGCACACACCCCCATTTGTACTCAGAGGGAAGCGAAATGGAGCGCCTGCCTTCGTGAAAGGTTAAACTCTCCCCTCCCAGCCCCAATAATTTCCTTGCTAAACTCTTTCTTAGCAGCTCCTTCAAAGATAAACAAATTGTCACAGATTCTGTGTAACTACGGGGGTCCAGATGATGATTAATGAGGTTTTTCTCTCTGAGATCTGGAAATAATCTGGCTAAATGGATTCTGAAAATCAGTTAAGAAAGAGAAAAGCGATTCTGGTGCTTCTGCACAATTTGCAGTCTGGGAGTTGCAAGCCACAGCCGCTCCTAACTCCCTCATACGCTCACCCCACCTGCCCCCAGGCCTCGGAGGCCCGACGAGCACCTGCAGAGGGCGCCGCACTCACTGGACCCTACACAGCGCTAGGGCTGCGGGTCATCTCAACACATTCTCCTCAAAGAGAAGGCGAGACCTTTACCTTTGGGAGGAGAAAGAGCCTGCCCAAGACACGGCATTGAGTTTGGAGGATGGGCATCTTCTTCCAGGTGAGGGTTGGGCTGATCAGACATCAAACAAATCAAGTAACGAAATAAATGAAGGGACAGGTGCGCTGAAAGGCATAAAGTCTGAACGCAAACTGCAGAGAACGCCTCATCTTGATTCTCTCCACGGCCCTGTCTCGTTACTTTGGCCGCTCCTGTGATCTCCAGCATCCTCCCGAGAGGACCCCCTGGCCACATCTTCAAACTTACGAAGCTTAGAATATCAAAGGGTGAGGCCACCTGGACTAGAGGAGACGGTGCCTCTGGCACACCCCACTTTTTTTTTTTTTTTTTTTTTTTGCTGTACGCGGGCCTCTCACTGCTGTGGCCTCTCCCGTCGCGGAGCACAGGCTCAGCGGCCCTGGCTCACGGGCCCAGCCGCTCCGCGGCATGTGGGATCTTCCCGGACTGGGGCACGAACCCGCGTCCCCTGCATCAGCAGGCGGACTCTCAACCACTGTGCCACCAGGGAAGCCCACTGGCCCCTTTTGATCCTTGTGATAGAAGAGGGGTGGCAGATGGAGGTAACTAGGATTGCGGCTATAATTTGGGAGATCTGTTGAAATCTTTGTGAAAACCTTTCGCTCTGAGTCAGATCTGGACAGGACAGTTTGGCTGACTCCCACTGGGCAGTGAGATACCTGGGCACCAGGGCACAGAGAGGGTAACAGGTGTGTGGATAAGCACACAGGAGGTGGAAACGGATGCGGGAGCACAGGACACCGCCAGCCAGGTGGCATTTACACGGTCTGAGGCCTCACTCCTCCGTTACTGTGTGTGTGTCAAGGCTACCGAGCAGGGGATGCTCCCCAGGACTCACACCCAAGCCTCGATCAGCCCTGTCACCAGTATTCACAAAGTTCGCCATCTGAGGCCAAGTCCACCTCTGTGGTGGTGTGGTCAGGGGAGAAAGATGTCAGCCTGTGGGTGGAAGAGGTGACTCCCCTAGGACCCCCTCAGCCCTCAGACTTTTTCTTTGAAGCGGCCAGTCTAAAACATGCAACCTTATCACCCATCCCTCCTCGCCAGTCAGGCTGGCCCCATCTCCTGCTCTTTCTTACTGCCAAGCCTTGCTCACACGGCCCCCCTGCCCTCAATGCCCTTCTTCCTCAACTCTGCACATCCAAACACCTGCCACACCAGGTCCAGCTCACGCCCCAGCCCCGCTCCGCCCCCTGCAGGGCTTGGCACCTACTGCATGCCAGCACACTACACTCATGTAGCTTCCAGCCCGGCCAGCCGGTCCAGCTCTCATCACCTCCCATCTTGCCCCGACATCCTTCCCAGCAGGTTGACTTCATCTTTCCGATGTGTCCGTAAATGCTTTGAGGCTGGGGTCAAGTCCTAGTCTGTTGCCAGTCAGTTCCTTTTGGGAACTGATTTTAGAAAATGTGTTTCTACTTGTCTCTGACACTTCACTGAGGTGGAGTGAAGAGCAACCAGAAAGGAGCCATCCCCACCTGGGAGCAACTCATAGTCATTAACTTTAATGGGGCTTCCCCGGGCTCTGTCTCTCTGAGGACAGATCCCAAAGACATATACTTATGAGATGACTGAGGGAAAATCAATCCCGCTGCGGTGGTTATTAGGCCGACTCCATTCGGAGTAACAGAGGTTAACACAGCAGTCACCATCTGATTTGGGGCACTAATAATTAAATAAGAAAATGCCCCTGGTTTCACTTCAGAGGAAGAGAGCATGTAAATAGATCAGCCGGTTCCCTCCCCTCTGGCCCATGCTCCCAGCATAGTAAGGAGCAGAGGAAGAGAGTGACGTTCCAGAGGTGGAGAAACGTCTTTCCTGACTGGGTGTATGGCTGCTTTACACCTGCTGAACTGGAGGTGAGGCTCACACCTGCCCACAGGTGTAGTCACTCCGCACACCTGGCAGGGCCTGAACTAATCAAACTCCTGGAGCGCCACCTGCCCAGCCCTGGGCTGTGCTTCCGGGACACAAAGAAAGAACACGAGTCAGCTGCAGCCCATTTGCGGAGATGAAAGCAGCAAGCGGTGAAGTCCCCCTGGAGGCCTACGGAAAACTTGGTGGAGGGGATGGGACTTAAGGTGCACAGAATACGCAAAGGGAGAGGGCAAATAAACAGCATTCAGGGGAAGTACTGCATAAGCAAGCGACTGGAGGCAGGAACGTGCAGGTGGTGCTGGAGGGTCTAGGAGGGTGTGCCCTGCAGAGCACAAGCGGGCAACACGGGAAACTTTGGGAGGCGTTTTCAAACATTCTGTTCTATGAAGCGCTAGTTCCAGGAGATACTGATAAAAATCTCCCAGACTGGGCTTCCCTGGTGGCTCAGTGGTTGAGAGTCGGCCTGCCAATGCAGGGGACACGGGTTCGTGCCCCGGTCTGGGAAGATCCCACATGCCGCGGAGCGGCTGGGCTCGTGAGCCAGGGCCGCTGAGTCTGCGCGTCCGGAGCCTGTGCTCCGCAACGGGAGAGGCCAGTGGTTGCGCGTCCGCCTGCTGATGCAGGGGAACCGGGTTCGCGCCCCGGTCTGGGAAGATCCCACATGCCGCGGAGCGGCTGGGCTCGTGAGCCAGGGCCGCTGAGTCTGCGCGTCCGGAGCCTGTGCTCCGCAACGGGAGAGGCCACAACAGTGAGAGGCCCGCGTACTGCAAAAAAAAAAAAAAAAAATCTCCCAGACCAAGATTTCCCTGAGAGATGAAGTTCAGGAAATGCTGCATGCTATGGCCGCATCTTAAATATGCACATTGTATCTGAGCAGACCTTAGGCTCTGGGAAGACCCAGAGTAAAAAGACCTGTTTGTTTCACCCAGTCTTTCCCACAGAACTTTCTAGTGACCTCTGTAGCAGCAGACTTCTTCAGGATACTGGTTTGGTAAACTCTGCTCCTCTCCATCAAGGTCAAGTCTGGAGGAAGCCCTGGTCCTGCCAATCTGCATCCTTAGAGTTTGTATCCATTTGTTTATGCTAACACTTGAGGGCCTTCTGTGCCTGGCACCTGGTGTTAAAGGGACTCTGACACTGGGTGTTAAAGAGACACTGACATCACAGCAAAGGACCCCTCGTCCTAGCCTGGGCCTTCTGTCCTGGCCTGGGTTGGCCCTGCAGGCTGAGCAGACCTTACAGATGGCAGCATCCTCGGAGGGTCCTGCCTTCTGCTGGGGCCCCGCCAGCACCAGCACCTGTAGAGTCCAGCTTGTCTCTCTGATAGCAACACACACCTGGCCAGACACCAGCTGCTCATATTAAGCAAGATGCATAAAACTGGGGCAGAGGGCAGACAGACAAACAGATGGCCTCTGCCCCAGGATCAGTCGTGATGACCTCATGGTCCATCTGTGCAAAAATCTCCCCCACCTGCTTCGCTTCCATCACCTGCCTAGTCCTCCTGACTGTGCCAAAATCTTGGACACTGGAGCCTGGTCCGTGTAGCTCGAACCTGCTCTCTGTCCAACCGAGTCTCCTCCAGGGAGTCCTTCCTTCTCAACAACTTTGCATTGGCAGCAGGAGCGGTCGGGCACTATTTTGTGGGTCCTGGGAGGTTTCCAGTCACAACGCTGGGGATCGATTGGTAGTGGCTGCTTGGAATGCTCTCCTGAGAAAAGGAGCTGAGGGGAACATGCCATGATTGATTAGTAATGCCTCTCGTGGGCACTGGATGGGAGAGGGACACATGGGTGCCAATGCACTTGTCATCCCTGTCTTACATTGCTGAATGGTTGTTTTAACTTTGGAAAGCGCTCCTCTCCTATATGAACCACCTGGATGTGGCCTCAGCTCTTCCCTCTGGGCCTTAGATCCTGCCCATCATTTTCCTTCCCTTTGTACCACACCATCAAAACACACTTCTCGAGGGCAGGGGTTTTGGTCTCTTGTGTTCATTGCCGTCCCCAGAACCCAGACCATTGCCTGTACAGAGAGGGGGCTCAATCCATCTTTGTCGACTCCACAAATTGTTCACTCTACAGCCAACCACCCCGCTCGACCTCTCAGCCGTCCCGAGCCTCAGGATCAGCCACATTGCCTGTGTTTGTCTTGACAGAGGCCACCATAGACCTGTCCTGAGAGCAGGTCTTACCGTATGGGGCATTCTACCCTGCATTGACCTTGCACCGCAGAGACACCAATCTGTTGGCGATGGATACAGTGGGCACTGTGACGTCCTGAGAGCGATTCAAAGACTCCTGCCTGGGCCACCCCGCCAGCACCGGGGTATATCTGTTCCAGGAACCAGCACAAGGCGGGCATTGAAGCCCACTCAATAGCTCAAGCTGCAATGGGGGACTGACTGGTGTTCCGAGAGCCTCATGAAAAGGCGCTTTCAGGCTCGGGAAGCAGAAGAAGCAAACCCCAAACTGGCACTGATAAAGCAAACGTCTCACATTCCTCCCGGCATGTGGGTGTATAGAGAGATTTCTATCTTCTATTTATAGAATACACACACACACACATACACACACACACACATACACACACACACTCCTCTGTTTTTTCCTGAATAAAACAAAAAAGCCAAGTTTGCACTCAATGGGGCAAATGCCAAGGTTATCATCCTGTCTAGTGGACCTTCCCCTTCATCTTCACCCTGCTCTCTCAGCTAGCTCCCATTCCCCAAGCCCCTCTCTGTTTACTGGCCTTGCTGGGGTCTGATTAGTGCCAGAGGAAAAGAGGAGCAGTGATCAGCCCATAATTAAGAGGCTTCACCCTTCGCCTTGATGAAGCCTCTTGCCCTCCAGCAATTCCACCAGCGGCCAGGCTTATGCTGAATGCTTTCTAATCTCCCTGCACCTAAAAAAAAAAAAAAGTTAAAAAAATAAATCCATAGCTCTTAATCTCCAAAAGAGTGATTCCCTGACCGCAGAAGCACATCAGAAATTCCCAGCGTCAACATGGAGTCCCCGCCAGGTGCCTGCCCACTGGGATAAAACAGGGGATTGGAGTCACCTCCTGAGACATGGTAAACGTCCTCGTCCCAGGGCTCCACCAAAATGATTGAAAGCAATTCTGCTTTCTCCTTGGCCGGGAAGCCTCGGGCTGCAAATCCTGAAAATGGCACCACAGAGGCCTGCAGTGCCCATTAATCAGGGTCAGAAGATTGTCCTGTCCCTGTGCCCTCAAGTCGTGCAGAGACCAAGTGGCCCTGACATTAGTCAGGCTCGGAGAGAAATCACAGCCCATCCCCAGGGCAGGGGAGCGGGGAGGGGGAGTGGACAGAGGTGTAGAAACCAACAAATTCATGAAGCACCCGCCTCCCTCCCCCGTTACGTGCAACCCCTGGGCTCTGAGCCCTCAGCCCTCCCGTTCCCAGGCAGGCAGCAGCTGCGCCCCCAGCCTTCAGCCCCTCTGAAGACGAAGGGAGAAAACTTATCTGTGCTCTTAGGCCATTTCATTTCTCAGAGAGCAATTATCTCCATCTTTCCATTTCTTTGCAAATCAGGGTACACTCAACCGGCCTGGCCAAACCGGAGGCTGCCTGTGCCCTCACCAACCCAGCCCACTCCGGGCCTGCTCTGCTCCTTCTCCCACCCTCTCCCAGGGCTGTGGGGTTCTCTGAACTATGGGAACCCCACATGCCCTGGCGTTAAATCATGGCCGCATCCACAAAACCCTCACAGACAAGTCAGTCACTCAGGGCCATACAGCCCCATGGGGATTAGACCCCATTCCCGCTCGCTCTGCAAAAAATCATTTCTAAAACCACAAGATGCAACCACAGATGCCCAGATGGGAAAAGAGCACTGAGGGTTGGGGCCCTGTAGAGTGACCCATCACTGGGTCAAGCCTCCCCATTGGGCTGAGCTGCGAGGATGAACAGCTGGACAGCAAGCCACGTGGTACCAGAACTGGCACCTGCACAGACCTGGGAGCATCACCTGTCAACACCTCATCCCACAGGAGGGCAAACTGCCCCCAGGTGACTTCAAGGTCACATGACACATTGGTGGCAGGGCTCATGGAAGGCAAAAGCGGAGCTGGACTGACATGGATTCAAATTCTGACTCCACCGTACTGGCTACATAACCTGGATAAAGTCATTTACCTGCTTTGGGGCTGTTTCACATCAATCACATGAGGTAAGACCAACTTCACAGGGCTGTTAGGATATCAGATGAGTCAGCAGGTAAAGTGCTTGGTCCAGAATCTAGCACACAGAATGTGCTCAATAAAATATTAGTTTCCTGCTGACTCATATCCCGCCCACCCCCACCCCCCATCTCAAAGACCTTTCCAACTCTCTAATTCTGAATTCTAGAATTTGTAAGGAGCTGGGTAAATATTGATGGAAAAATCCTCTGCTGGAAAATCTAGGCTTGGCTATATGTATTTGGTGACTCCAGGGTCAGTCTTAAATGCACAATTACCAAGATGGTCTCATCTTTCATCCATCCTTTCAGCAAACATTTATTGAACACTTGTCAGTCACTGGACACAAAGACAACTCAGGCAGGTCCTGCCCCAAGACCCCAAACACCTGCTGGAGGGTGTGTGGGAATGGCTGTGAGAGAGCAGTGGACCCAGGATGTGGCTTAATTCAAAGCACTGAGGCCTTTGCCTGGCAGGAAGCCTCAGGCAAATGTGATGGGATATCAGAGACCTTTGCTGGAATTGATGCATACCATCCCCACAGGTCCCCCACAGGTTGAATCTGGCCCATCTCCATACCAGTTGCCTCTGAATCCACTCTTGATCAGGGCTGCCTCCTCTGAAGATGGGCAGCCTGTTCCCAAGCTTGTCCAGCCTCCCGGCTCTACTCTGTCAGGACTTAGAGCAGCTACATTTCCTCTCTCCCTTGGGTCTTCCCTCCTGAGTTCCAGCTCAGCTCAGGAGCAGCTCAGCTTTCCGTGGCCCCATTCTTCTCTCTGCCTGCTAAGTCATTAACTTGCTGTGTGACTTAGGACAGGTTGCTTTCCTTCTCTGAGCTTCACTCTCTGCTTGTCCCAGAGGCTGGGTCAGACTGTACCATCTCCTGGACTCTTCCAGCTCTACAAATTTACCTCCAGCGTGTCTCCCTTCCCTGCCCTTCCCCTCCTCACATTCTTCTCTCTCTTCACCCCCACATTGGGTTTGCCCCATCTCCCAGCAGCAAGAAGTTAAAGCAGCAGAGGCAGGAGAACTGGATTCTAGGTTTGGATCGTGGAGAACTCATTTCACTGCTCTGAGCCTCCTTCTCCTCTCTGATTACGTGGGAAGGATGAGAGAATGAACGGTTCTTGTGAGGATTAAACTGCAGCCCAGCACTGGAAATGTAGGCATCAGTGGCATTTTGAGGGCTGGGACCCTAAGTTCCTGCCTACCTCTCTGTCCAATCTTCAGCACCCCTTTGAAGACTGGCCTCTTGTCTCGTGCTCTAGTCCAGCCCAGGGCCCACATCAGGGCAGCCTCTGCCCCATCACACCTTGGGGACCTCTTCTCACCAGTCAGGAGCTAAACAGGAGTGCGTGGTTGTCAGTCTACAGACTAGGGCAGCCTCTCCAGGTTTCCTTCTGGAACCTTCTGTATGTATCTAGGCCAGGAGAATCTGAAGCCAGACACCAACAAAGCATGAAGGGTCCTACACCTGTGCATTAGTTGTGGAAATGGGCATCGGTGTGTCCTAGAAAGCCGCTTGGCAATATATAACAAAATGTTTTAATCTACATCTTTAACCCAGCATTCCATTTCTGCAATTTAACTTTTAAAAATTGACCAAGGCCAAGGAGAGATTCAAGAATGTTACATCATCTCTTAATAAAGAGGTATTTATTTCAGCAGCATTGAAACAACCTGAATGCCTAAATCAGTAGGGTCCTTGCTAAATAAATCCCACCATGTATACAAAATAAAATATTATGCAAACATTAAAGATACTGATGTGTGGGAAAATATGGAAGCCTATACACTGGAGCATTAATAGTGGTCATCTGTAAGGGGAGGGGAAGAGAGAAACATCACAGGACTTGTGCTTTTTAAGTCAAACATTTTTGTTCTTATATTAGTGTTTCTTACAATGAGCATTATCATCACCTTAATCATAAAAGCAAACATATTTTAAGATAATATATGTAAAGCACGCCCACTCCTGGGCATATATCCAGAAAAGATGAAAACTAATTCAAAAAGATACATGTACCCCAATTGAGGGTTGGGGCCCTGTAGAGTGACCCATCACTGGGTCAAGCCTCCCCATTGGGCTGAGCTGCGAGGATGAACAGCTGGACAGCAAGCCACGTGGTACCAGAACTGGCACCTGCACAGACCTGGGAGCATCACCTGTCAACACCTCATCCCACAGGAGGGCAAACTGCCCCCAGGTGACTTCAAGGTCACATGACACATTGGTGGCAGGGCTCATGGAAGGCAAAAGCGGAGCTGGACTGACATGGATTCAAATTCTGACTCCACCGTACTGGCTACATAACCTGGATAAAGTCATTTACCTGCTTTGGGGCTGTTTCACATCAATCACATGAGGTAAGACCAACTTCACAGGGCTGTTAGGATATCAGATGAGTCAGCAGGTAAAGTGCTTGGTCCAGAATCTAGCACACAGAATGTGCTCAATAAAATATTAGTTTCCTGCTGACTCATATCCCGCCCACCCCCACCCCCCATCTCAAAGACCTTTCCAACTCTCTAATTCTGAATTCTAGAATTTGTAAGGAGCTGGGTAAATATTGATGGAAAAATCCTCTGCTGGAAAATCTAGGCTTGGCTATATGTATTTGGTGACTCCAGGGTCAGTCTTAAATGCACAATTACCAAGATGGTCTCATCTTTCATCCATCCTTTCAGCAAACATTTATTGAACACTTGTCAGTCACTGGACACAAAGACAACTCAGGCAGGTCCTGCCCCAAGACCCCAAACACCTGCTGGAGGGTGTGTGGGAATGGCTGTGAGAGAGCAGTGGACCCAGGATGTGGCTTAATTCAAAGCACTGAGGCCTTTGCCTGGCAGGAAGCCTCAGGCAAATGTGATGGGATATCAGAGACCTTTGCTGGAATTGATGCATACCATCCCCACAGGTCCCCCACAGGTTGAATCTGGCCCATCTCCATACCAGTTGCCTCTGAATCCACTCTTGATCAGGGCTGCCTCCTCTGAAGATGGGCAGCCTGTTCCCAAGCTTGTCCAGCCTCCCGGCTCTACTCTGTCAGGACTTAGAGCAGCTACATTTCCTCTCTCCCTTGGGTCTTCCCTCCTGAGTTCCAGCTCAGCTCAGGAGCAGCTCAGCTTTCCGTGGCCCCATTCTTCTCTCTGCCTGCTAAGTCATTAACTTGCTGTGTGACTTAGGACAGGTTGCTTTCCTTCTCTGAGCTTCACTCTCTGCTTGTCCCAGAGGCTGGGTCAGACTGTACCATCTCCTGGACTCTTCCAGCTCTACAAATTTACCTCCAGCGTGTCTCCCTTCCCTGCCCTTCCCCTCCTCACATTCTTCTCTCTCTTCACCCCCACATTGGGTTTGCCCCATCTCCCAGCAGCAAGAAGTTAAAGCAGCAGAGGCAGGAGAACTGGATTCTAGGTTTGGATCGTGGAGAACTCATTTCACTGCTCTGAGCCTCCTTCTCCTCTCTGATTACGTGGGAAGGATGAGAGAATGAACGGTTCTTGTGAGGATTAAACTGCAGCCCAGCACTGGAAATGTAGGCATCAGTGGCATTTTGAGGGCTGGGACCCTAAGTTCCTGCCTACCTCTCTGTCCAATCTTCAGCACCCCTTTGAAGACTGGCCTCTTGTCTCGTGCTCTAGTCCAGCCCAGGGCCCACATCAGGGCAGCCTCTGCCCCATCACACCTTGGGGACCTCTTCTCACCAGTCAGGAGCTAAACAGGAGTGCGTGGTTGTCAGTCTACAGACTAGGGCAGCCTCTCCAGGTTTCCTTCTGGAACCTTCTGTATGTATCTAGGCCAGGAGAATCTGAAGCCAGACACCAACAAAGCATGAAGGGTCCTACACCTGTGCATTAGTTGTGGAAATGGGCATCGGTGTGTCCTAGAAAGCCGCTTGGCAATATATAACAAAATGTTTTAATCTACATCTTTAACCCAGCATTCCATTTCTGCAATTTAACTTTTAAAAATTGACCAAGGCCAAGGAGAGATTCAAGAATGTTACATCATCTCTTAATAAAGAGGTATTTATTTCAGCAGCATTGAAACAACCTGAATGCCTAAATCAGTAGGGTCCTTGCTAAATAAATCCCACCATGTATACAAAATAAAATATTATGCAAACATTAAAGATACTGATGTGTGGGAAAATATGGAAGCCTATACACTGGAGCATTAATAGTGGTCATCTGTAAGGGGAGGGGAAGAGAGAAACATCACAGGACTTGTGCTTTTTAAGTCAAACATTTTTGTTCTTATATTAGTGTTTCTTACAATGAGCATTATCATCACCTTAATCATAAAAGCAAACATATTTTAAGATAATATATGTAAAGCATGCCCACTCCTGGGCATATATCCAGAAAAGATGAAAACTAATTCAAAAAGATACATGTACCCCAATGTTCACTGCAGCACTATTTGCCATAGCCAAGATATGGAAGCAGCTTAAATGTCCATTGACAGAGGAATGGATAAAGAAGATGTGGGATATATATATATATATATATGCTGGAATATTACTCAGCCATAAAAAAGAATGAAATATTGCCATTTGCAGCAACTTAGGCAGAATTAGAGATTATCATACTAAGTGAAGGAAGAAAGACAAACGTCATATGATATCACTTATTTGTGGAATCTAAAAAAAATGATACAAATGAACTTACAAAACAGAAATAGACTCACAGACATAGAAAACAAATTTATGCTTACCAAATCGGGGAGGGGATAAATTAGGAGCTTGGGATTAACAGATACACACTGCTATATATAAAACAGCTAAACAACAAGGATTCACAGATACACACTACTATATATAAAACAGCTAAACAACAGCTACTGTATAGCGTAGGGAACTATATTCAATATCTTGTAATAACCTACAATGGAAAAGAATCTGAAAATACATATATAGAAAACTGAATCATTGCTGTAGGCCTGAAACTAACACATTGTAAATCAATTATACTTCAATTAAAAAAAAAGAATAGAAAACAAAATTTTTTTAAATTTTATTTTATTTTTTTATACAGCAGGTTCTTATTAGTCATCCATTTTATACACATCAGTGTATACATGTCAATCCCAATCTCCCAATTCATCACACCACCACCCACCCACGCACCCCCACTTCCCCCCTTGGTGTCCATAAGTTTGTTCTCTATATCTGTGTCTCAATCTCTGCCCTGCAAACCAGTTCATCTGTACCATTTTTCTAGGTTCCACATATATGTATTAATATGTGATATTTGTTTTTAATTAAAATTTTTTTAAAAGAATAGGAAAAAAATACATTAAATAAATAAATAAAAGATGATACCCGTAAGTTCACTACCATGGAAAGGACCCTGATATATCATCATGTGAAAAACACAGGTTACAGAGTAGTATGAATGTTACAATCGCATCGTACATGCGGGTGGTGTGTGTACTGAGAGCAAACAAAAAAAAAGAAAGACGCCCAGAAGGATGTTAACAAAGGCGTCTGGGGGATGATATTTTAGGTGACTTACCTTCTTCTCTATACTCTTCTGTCAATGTTTTCTATGATGAGCTGGTCAGCTTTTCAATTTAATAAAACCACAATAAAGCCACCTTCATTTTGCAAAAAAAGGCAGGGCCCCTTGTCAGTGCCCCCATAGCATACCCTCCCCCAGGCCCAGACTCTCCTACACTGCTCCTCGGGGTGCATATTACCAAAGAGCAGGGACTTACGAGCCCTGAGCCTGCTACCCCTAGGGACACAGGCCACTTTATGGAGCTTTCCAGGCAGCCCTGGAAGCCATCAAGGTGAGGCGGGGGTGCGGGTGGGGATTGCCAGAATAACGGAATGGCCGGTGTCCATGCTGTGATTATATCCATGCTGTGATTATATCCACGCTGTGATTAAAAACATTATGCCATTTCAAAGACCCAAAATGATCTGATGACACCGAAAATGGATGGATAATGTATGATTTGGTCAGCTCTACCCAGTAAAATAAATGAACCAAGTATTCAGGTCTTTAAAAGAAAGTTATTGCAGCCCTTTGTCCATGACACTGATGAA
>NC_041224.1:58724478-58752587 GCF_002837175.3 Physeter macrocephalus
AAAAAAAAAAAAAAAAAATCTCCCAGACCAAGATTTCCCTGAGAGATGAAGTTCAGGAAATGCTGCATGCTATGGCCGCATCTTAAATATGCACATTGTATCTGAGCAGACCTTAGGCTCTGGGAAGACCCAGAGTAAAAAGACCTGTTTGTTTCACCCAGTCTTTCCCACAGAACTTTCTAGTGACCTCTGTAGCAGCAGACTTCTTCAGGATACTGGTTTGGTAAACTCTGCTCCTCTCCATCAAGGTCAAGTCTGGAGGAAGCCCTGGTCCTGCCAATCTGCATCCTTAGAGTTTGTATCCATTTGTTTATGCTAACACTTGAGGGCCTTCTGTGCCTGGCACCTGGTGTTAAAGGGACTCTGACACTGGGTGTTAAAGAGACACTGACATCACAGCAAAGGACCCCTCGTCCTAGCCTGGGCCTTCTGTCCTGGCCTGGGTTGGCCCTGCAGGCTGAGCAGACCTTACAGATGGCAGCATCCTCGGAGGGTCCTGCCTTCTGCTGGGGCCCCGCCAGCACCAGCACCTGTAGAGTCCAGCTTGTCTCTCTGATAGCAACACACACCTGGCCAGACACCAGCTGCTCATATTAAGCAAGATGCATAAAACTGGGGCAGAGGGCAGACAGACAAACAGATGGCCTCTGCCCCAGGATCAGTCGTGATGACCTCATGGTCCATCTGTGCAAAAATCTCCCCCACCTGCTTCGCTTCCATCACCTGCCTAGTCCTCCTGACTGTGCCAAAATCTTGGACACTGGAGCCTGGTCCGTGTAGCTCGAACCTGCTCTCTGTCCAACCGAGTCTCCTCCAGGGAGTCCTTCCTTCTCGACAACTTTGCATTGGCAGCAGGAGCGGTCGGGCACTATTTTGTGGGTCCTGGGAGGTTTCCAGTCACAACGCTGGGGATCGATTGGTAGTGGCTGCTTGGAATGCTCTCCTGAGAAAAGGAGCTGAGGGGAACATGCCATGATTGATTAGTAATGCCTCTCGTGGGCACTGGATGGGAGAGGGACACATGGGTGCCAATGCACTTGTCATCCCTGTCTTACATTGCTGAATGGTTGTTTTAACTTTGGAAAGCGCTCCTCTCCTATATGAACCACCTGGATGTGGCCTCAGCTCTTCCCTCTGGGCCTTAGATCCTGCCCATCATTTTCCTTCCCTTTGTACCACACCATCAAAACACACTTCTCGAGGGCAGGGGTTTTGGTCTCTTGTGTTCATTGCCGTCCCCAGAACCCAGACCATTGCCTGTACAGAGAGGGGGCTCAATCCATCTTTGTCGACTCCACAAATTGTTCACTCTACAGCCAACCACCCCGCTCGACCTCTCAGCCGTCCCGAGCCTCAGGATCAGCCACATTGCCTGTGTTTGTCTTGACAGAGGCCACCATAGACCTGTCCTGAGAGCAGGTCTTACCGTATG
The DNA here is from genome assembly GCF_002837175.3 of Physeter macrocephalus. Classification (NCBI taxonomy): domain Eukaryota; kingdom Metazoa; phylum Chordata; class Mammalia; order Artiodactyla; family Physeteridae; genus Physeter; species Physeter macrocephalus. The sequence continues at coordinate 58,725,911 of NC_041224.1, forward strand.
GGGCATTCTACCCTGCATTGACCTTGCACCGCAGAGACACCAATCTGTTGGCGATGGATACAGTGGGCACTGTGACGTCCTGAGAGCGATTCAAAGACTCCTGCCTGGGCCACCCCGCCAGCACCGGGGTATATCTGTTCCAGGAACCAGCACAAGGCGGGCATTGAAGCCCACTCAATAGCTCAAGCTGCAATGGGGGACTGACTGGTGTTCCGAGAGCCTCATGAAAAGGCGCTTTCAGGCTCGGGAAGCAGAAGAAGCAAACCCCAAACTGGCACTGATAAAGCAAACGTCTCACATTCCTCCCGGCATGTGGGTGTATAGAGAGATTTCTATCTTCTATTTATAGAATACACACACACACACATACACACACACACACATACACACACACACTCCTCTGTTTTTTCCTGAATAAAACAAAAAAGCCAAGTTTGCACTCAATGGGGCAAATGCCAAGGTTATCATCCTGTCTAGTGGACCTTCCCCTTCATCTTCACCCTGCTCTCTCAGCTAGCTCCCATTCCCCAAGCCCCTCTCTGTTTACTGGCCTTGCTGGGGTCTGATTAGTGCCAGAGGAAAAGAGGAGCAGTGATCAGCCCATAATTAAGAGGCTTCACCCTTCGCCTTGATGAAGCCTCTTGCCCTCCAGCAATTCCACCAGCGGCCAGGCTTATGCTGAATGCTTTCTAATCTCCCTGCACCTAAAAAAAAAAAAAAGTTAAAAAAATAAATCCATAGCTCTTAATCTCCAAAAGAGTGATTCCCTGACCGCAGAAGCACATCAGAAATTCCCAGCGTCAACATGGAGTCCCCGCCAGGTGCCTGCCCACTGGGATAAAACAGGGGATTGGAGTCACCTCCTGAGACATGGTAAACGTCCTCGTCCCAGGGCTCCACCAAAATGATTGAAAGCAATTCTGCTTTCTCCTTGGCCGGGAAGCCTCGGGCTGCAAATCCTGAAAATGGCACCACAGAGGCCTGCAGTGCCCATTAATCAGGGTCAGAAGATTGTCCTGTCCCTGTGCCCTCAAGTCGTGCAGAGACCAAGTGGCCCTGACATTAGTCAGGCTCGGAGAGAAATCACAGCCCATCCCCAGGGCAGGGGAGCGGGGAGGGGGAGTGGACAGAGGTGTAGAAACCAACAAATTCATGAAGCACCCGCCTCCCTCCCCCGTTACGTGCAACCCCTGGGCTCTGAGCCCTCAGCCCTCCCGTTCCCAGGCAGGCAGCAGCTGCGCCCCCAGCCTTCAGCCCCTCTGAAGACGAAGGGAGAAAACTTATCTGTGCTCTTAGGCCATTTCATTTCTCAGAGAGCAATTATCTCCATCTTTCCATTTCTTTGCAAATCAGGGTACACTCAACCGGCCTGGCCAAACCGGAGGCTGCCTGTGCCCTCACCAACCCAGCCCACTCCGGGCCTGCTCTGCTCCTTCTCCCACCCTCTCCCAGGGCTGTGGGGTTCTCTGAACTATGGGAACCCCACATGCCCTGGCGTTAAATCATGGCCGCATCCACAAAACCCTCACAGACAAGTCAGTCACTCAGGGCCATACAGCCCCATGGGGATTAGACCCCATTCCCGCTCGCTCTGCAAAAAATCATTTCTAAAACCACAAGATGCAACCACAGATGCCCAGATGGGAAAAGAGCACTGAGGGTTGGGGCCCTGTAGAGTGACCCATCACTGGGTCAAGCCTCCCCATTGGGCTGAGCTGCGAGGATGAACAGCTGGACAGCAAGCCACGTGGTACCAGAACTGGCACCTGCACAGACCTGGGAGCATCACCTGTCAACACCTCATCCCACAGGAGGGCAAACTGCCCCCAGGTGACTTCAAGGTCACATGACACATTGGTGGCAGGGCTCATGGAAGGCAAAAGCGGAGCTGGACTGACATGGATTCAAATTCTGACTCCACCGTACTGGCTACATAACCTGGATAAAGTCATTTACCTGCTTTGGGGCTGTTTCACATCAATCACATGAGGTAAGACCAACTTCACAGGGCTGTTAGGATATCAGATGAGTCAGCAGGTAAAGTGCTTGGTCCAGAATCTAGCACACAGAATGTGCTCAATAAAATATTAGTTTCCTGCTGACTCATATCCCGCCCACCCCCACCCCCCATCTCAAAGACCTTTCCAACTCTCTAATTCTGAATTCTAGAATTTGTAAGGAGCTGGGTAAATATTGATGGAAAAATCCTCTGCTGGAAAATCTAGGCTTGGCTATATGTATTTGGTGACTCCAGGGTCAGTCTTAAATGCACAATTACCAAGATGGTCTCATCTTTCATCCATCCTTTCAGCAAACATTTATTGAACACTTGTCAGTCACTGGACACAAAGACAACTCAGGCAGGTCCTGCCCCAAGACCCCAAACACCTGCTGGAGGGTGTGTGGGAATGGCTGTGAGAGAGCAGTGGACCCAGGATGTGGCTTAATTCAAAGCACTGAGGCCTTTGCCTGGCAGGAAGCCTCAGGCAAATGTGATGGGATATCAGAGACCTTTGCTGGAATTGATGCATACCATCCCCACAGGTCCCCCACAGGTTGAATCTGGCCCATCTCCATACCAGTTGCCTCTGAATCCACTCTTGATCAGGGCTGCCTCCTCTGAAGATGGGCAGCCTGTTCCCAAGCTTGTCCAGCCTCCCGGCTCTACTCTGTCAGGACTTAGAGCAGCTACATTTCCTCTCTCCCTTGGGTCTTCCCTCCTGAGTTCCAGCTCAGCTCAGGAGCAGCTCAGCTTTCCGTGGCCCCATTCTTCTCTCTGCCTGCTAAGTCATTAACTTGCTGTGTGACTTAGGACAGGTTGCTTTCCTTCTCTGAGCTTCACTCTCTGCTTGTCCCAGAGGCTGGGTCAGACTGTACCATCTCCTGGACTCTTCCAGCTCTACAAATTTACCTCCAGCGTGTCTCCCTTCCCTGCCCTTCCCCTCCTCACATTCTTCTCTCTCTTCACCCCCACATTGGGTTTGCCCCATCTCCCAGCAGCAAGAAGTTAAAGCAGCAGAGGCAGGAGAACTGGATTCTAGGTTTGGATCGTGGAGAACTCATTTCACTGCTCTGAGCCTCCTTCTCCTCTCTGATTACGTGGGAAGGATGAGAGAATGAACGGTTCTTGTGAGGATTAAACTGCAGCCCAGCACTGGAAATGTAGGCATCAGTGGCATTTTGAGGGCTGGGACCCTAAGTTCCTGCCTACCTCTCTGTCCAATCTTCAGCACCCCTTTGAAGACTGGCCTCTTGTCTCGTGCTCTAGTCCAGCCCAGGGCCCACATCAGGGCAGCCTCTGCCCCATCACACCTTGGGGACCTCTTCTCACCAGTCAGGAGCTAAACAGGAGTGCGTGGTTGTCAGTCTACAGACTAGGGCAGCCTCTCCAGGTTTCCTTCTGGAACCTTCTGTATGTATCTAGGCCAGGAGAATCTGAAGCCAGACACCAACAAAGCATGAAGGGTCCTACACCTGTGCATTAGTTGTGGAAATGGGCATCGGTGTGTCCTAGAAAGCCGCTTGGCAATATATAACAAAATGTTTTAATCTACATCTTTAACCCAGCATTCCATTTCTGCAATTTAACTTTTAAAAATTGACCAAGGCCAAGGAGAGATTCAAGAATGTTACATCATCTCTTAATAAAGAGGTATTTATTTCAGCAGCATTGAAACAACCTGAATGCCTAAATCAGTAGGGTCCTTGCTAAATAAATCCCACCATGTATACAAAATAAAATATTATGCAAACATTAAAGATACTGATGTGTGGGAAAATATGGAAGCCTATACACTGGAGCATTAATAGTGGTCATCTGTAAGGGGAGGGGAAGAGAGAAACATCACAGGACTTGTGCTTTTTAAGTCAAACATTTTTGTTCTTATATTAGTGTTTCTTACAATGAGCATTATCATCACCTTAATCATAAAAGCAAACATATTTTAAGATAATATATGTAAAGCACGCCCACTCCTGGGCATATATCCAGAAAAGATGAAAACTAATTCAAAAAGATACATGTACCCCAATGTTCACTGCAGCACTATTTGCCATAGCCAAGATATGGAAGCAGCTTAAATGTCCATTGACAGAGGAATGGATAAAGAAGATGTGGGATATATATATATATATATATGCTGGAATATTACTCAGCCATAAAAAAGAATGAAATATTGCCATTTGCAGCAACTTAGGCAGAATTAGAGATTATCATACTAAGTGAAGGAAGAAAGACAAACGTCATATGATATCACTTATTTGTGGAATCTAAAAAAAATGATACAAATGAACTTACAAAACAGAAATAGACTCACAGACATAGAAAACAAATTTATGGTTACCAAAGCGGGGAGGGGATAAATTAGGAGCTTGGGATTAACAGATACACACTGCTATATATAAAACAGCTAAACAACAAGGATTAACAGATACACACTACTATATATAAAACAGCTAAACAACAGCTACTGTATAGCATAGGGAACTATATTCAATATCTTGTAATAACCTACAATGGAAAAGAATCTGAAAATACATATATAGAAAACTGAATCATTGCTGTAGGCCTGAAACTAACACATTGTAAATCAATTATACTTCAATTAAAAAAAAAGAATAGAAAACAAAATTTTTTTAAATTTTATTTTATTTTTTTATACAGCAGGTTCTTATTAGTCATCCATTTTATACACATCAGTGTATACATGTCAATCCCAATCTCCCAATTCATCACACCACCACCCACCCACGCACCCCCACTTCCCCCCTTGGTGTCCATAAGTTTGTTCTCTATATCTGTGTCTCAATCTCTGCCCTGCAAACCAGTTCATCTGTACCATTTTTCTAGGTTCCACATATATGTATTAATATGTGATATTTGTTTTTAATTAAAATTTTTTTAAAAGAATAGGAAAAAAATACATTAAATAAATAAATAAAAGATGATACCCGTAAGTTCACTACCATGGAAAGGACCCTGATATATCATCATGTGAAAAACACAGGTTACAGAGTAGTATGAATGTTACAATCGCATCGTACATGCGGGTGGTGTGTGTACTGAGAGCAAACAAAAAAAAAGAAAGACGCCCAGAAGGATGTTAACAAAGGCGTCTGGGGGATGATATTTTAGGTGACTTACCTTCTTCTCTATACTCTTCTGTCAATGTTTTCTATGATGAGCTGGTCAGCTTTTCAATTTAATAAAACCACAATAAAGCCACCTTCATTTTGCAAAAAAAGGCAGGGCCCCTTGTCAGTGCCCCCATAGCATACCCTCCCCCAGGCCCAGACTCTCCTACACTGCTCCTCGGGGTGCATATTACCAAAGAGCAGGGACTTACGAGCCCTGAGCCTGCTACCCCTAGGGACACAGGCCACTTTATGGAGCTTTCCAGGCAGCCCTGGAAGCCATCAAGCTGGGGCGGGGGTGCGGGTGGGGATTGCCAGAATAACTGAATGGCCGGTGTCCATGCTGTGATTATATCCATGCTGTGATTATATCCACGCTGTGATTAAAAACATTATGCCATTTCAAAGACCCAAAATGATCTGATGACACCGAAAATGGATGGATAATGTATGATTTGGTCAGCTCTACCCAGTAAAATAAATGAACCAAGTATTCAGGTCTTTAAAAGAAAGTTATTGCAGCCCTTTGTCCATGACACTGATGAATCCTGGCTCACAGCCTGGTCAGGTCAGCCCAGGGAGCGTCACCTCACTCCAGCGCCCGCTCAGTCCCCAGCATCCCCACAGGCTCTGCTCCTCCAGGGGTAACAAGCACCTGGAACTCTGGTCTCAATTCCTGGGTCCTAACCCCAGCTCTGTCTCTTACCAGTTGTGTGACCTTGGGCAGGTCACTTAACCTCTGGGAGCACCAGCTTCCTCCTCTGTGAAGTGGGAGTAGTAAGAAAACCTGCCTCACAGGGTCCTGAGAGCCAAAGAGATGAGGATCGTGAGAAGGGCCTGTAGACAGTAAAACACTGAGTAAAATGTGGTCATCACCCTCTTGCTGGGGGCTGGAGGCGGTGTGTACAGGGAGAGAGAATGAGTTTCTTAGGATCCTCCAATAAGGACCACCTCCTTGGGGTGGGACATTTCTGCCAGAACGCAGAGAAAGGGACTCAAGATGAATTTCAGTAAGTTTGCAATTTAGCCCAGCCCAGGCCCTGCCCAGGCCCCCACAGTCTAAGCAAGAGATAATTCCAAGTCTGGAACCAGAAGCCCGTTCGGCTGCGTCTCTGGCCTAGGATGTGTCTGACAACCATCTCCACAGTCAAGAGCATTCGTGAAAAATGGTTCTTCTGAACTCTGGTTTTCCGGAGGAGCAAGACACTCACACGCCTTCCAGAACATGAGCACCCTGCACCCCTTCCCAAAGGAGGGGGTCACCGAAAGAGCACCACGGCAGATCAAAATCTATCCTCATCTTCCCAGGTTTAGTGTGAAGAATGGCACACGACTCCCAGACTCACCGTGTTCCTGGTCCGGTTATTCACTGTTTATTTCAGTATTTTCCAGGAAATTGCTCGTTAAGGATAAAAGCACCTGCTGACTGTAAAAGGACGTTATGCAAAGACTCTGGCATGGGGGGGGCCTGGGAAGAACATTAATGAACGAAGTGAAACAGAACAAACATGCTATAAATTAAAGGTCTAAAAAGAAACGTCTGGCATTGGAGGGATGAAATGAAACATCACATTTTTAGACCACGGCGGTGTGTAAAAAAAATCAGGAGGGAAAAAAATGACAAAAGGTGGAAGAGGTAACGATCTATTTCTGGAGCAACTAAAGCCTGTGCTTCCATTAAGAGAATTACAGATCAATTCTGTTTTGTCTGGGGGCATATATGCGTGGTGTGTGCTAAATGAAAAAGCTTAACGTGTCAGAGCAGTTCCTTCTGAGGGTTCCATGGAACAATGCTGACTGAGGCGTTAGGCCTGAGAGAGGCATGGCAGGTGATGGGGAGGAAGTTAGGAACATCTGAGCCATGTCACTGAGTTAGGCTCAGCCAGGCACAGGCCATCCTGAGCACGAGTGTCCAAGAGCATATGAAGCCCAACCTCAGTTAACTGGAACTTCAATTAACTGGGGTGCCACCAAAGCCACTGGCCACGCTCACGGGTGCATTTCTACCCCAGAGACAGCGAGATTTCTTTTTTTTCCCCTCCTGAAAAGCAGTTTCCAAGGCTAGCTTCTACGCTGGTGATCTATTCAGCTTTATTTCCTTTACTTCATACCCTCTCCTGGACAAGGACAGGCCTTGAGGAATAAGGACCCTTGAAATCATGCCAGATCCCAATAAATCCAAAGCGATGTGATCCCATTCACCACGATCCACTTACCAAGGCAGGAGAGGAAACAGGCACAATTGCAAAAAATGGTTTTGGTAGCAGGCACTGGAACCCCAGAAAGGTCTTCTCTGCCTAACTCCCAACTCAACAGGAAACTCAGAAATGTGAACCACCCATTCCTCAAGGCAAGATGGCGGGGGGGGGGGGGAGCAGGTTCCCCCTCTGACGCCAGCTGCTCCAAGTTGCTTTCTGCCCTTTCCGCAGGCAGGTCGAGCGGTGAGGCGCCAGCCTCCAATATGCTGAATCGCTGACAGGTAGAAAATGGGAAGCTCGTGCCAAGTCTAACCATGCCACCCCCGTGCTCTAATTCTCTGGTGTGCCCGCAAATTTCTAAACTTGCCATAACACATACAGGGACTCGGTGGGATGGGAAGAACGGGAGGCAGGTCAGAAGCTTGCAAAGCCACGATAGACCTCTGACACACAGAGGTTTGGCTGTGCCAAGATGGGGAGCAGAAAGAAAAGGAGAGGGGCACAGGTAGGAGTTGGGTCTGGGGTCTGGGTGTGCCCAGCTGGCTGGCAAACCACGGCTGAAGTTTGAGCTCAAGTGAGCATTGTGTACTAATGCCATATTCGGTACCTAAGAGCACCTAAGGATGCTCTGTTAACGTCCCCTGTTGGATGAGAACCTGGATGAAGACTGACTCAAATGGTGAACATTCCGTTCACTCACCAACCATGGAGCATCTTACTGAGCCCCGGAAGAAAGTAGGAAATGAATGGCTCCCGAGAGACTGCCCTTTGCCAGGCACTGAGCTGGGCACGTGGCCAATCCCCGTCTTCACAGTGGCTCTGAGAAGCAGGCATTATGATCTCCATGGGCAGGTGATGAAACAGAGACTCAGTTTAGAAGTGCATGAACTAGATCTGAACTGAGGACTACCTGCTTATCTATCACTATGCTTCCAGGTCCGTCTTTGCCCTTCTGACTTTGTGCATACGTGCACACATGTGTGCAAGTATGTGTGCAGATGTGCTATGTGTGGCATATGGGGGAGGGTTGGGGGGGGTCATCTCTTTGGATCAGAGCTTCCTCCATGCTCACTAAGTTTGAGTAGAGGAAGAGGAGACACTGTGCTATTGTGGGAAGAGGATGGGCTTGGGCCAGCTGTGTGACCTTGGGCCAGTCTCCTGCCTCCTTGGGGCTTCATTGTCCTCTATAAGCTGAGAGGAAGCCTTTCTTAGCTGGTTCCTCATCTGAACCACAGAATCCAGAAAATGATTTCAGTGACTGTTTTGTCAACTCTCCCAAGGATTGTTCATAACTCATACCATTCTAGATGCACAGGAGAAAAGTCAATCCATTACATACAGTGGACGGCATGGGGTGTTAGGAACCTAGCTGAGAAAGTACTAGATGGTCTTTAAGGTCCCTAGGGATCTGACATCAGGAGATGGGTGGGGAGGCTATGTGCCTCCACTACAGGAACTGGGCAGGTTGATGATCCTGAGCATAGCTGAGGCTGCAGGTGAGGATGCCAGACCCCCAGACCAGATTATCTTAGTTTACAACGTCCTCCATGTGTATTTCCCTTGTGTCATCCTGTAACCTAACTACCTTCTTTAAATGTACCAATCTCACCTCCACTGTGATTTGAGGAATCAAGAGAGAAATTGGAAACAGGCCTTTAAAGGAATAAGCCCTACCTTTCACTGTCTACCCCTAGAGCTAGCTAACTGGGGGCGGAGGGGTGGGTAGCAATAACTGGCAAGAGATCTGAACGGGATCAATAATTGAGCACATGAGTCCTGTGTACCTCTGCTGCCCTCAGAGGACATGGAGTTTATTTTAGTACAGAAGGGGTCCATTCCCCAGCAAGGCAGAGCAGTGGTTTGTGTGCCAGGAATGAGCAGGGCACCACCCTATACTGGGCCTCACCCAGAATATATTCTAATACCTTAACAAGTGAGAGCACACCTAGCCCTCAACTTTCAGCCCTGCTTGTGGAACGCTCAGATGCTGGGATGCGTCCAAGGCAACAGGGAAGGGACGCGCTGCGGAATTCTGCAGCCAGTGCAGCCCGGCTCCCAAGAAACCTCCGGCACAACAGTAGCCGTGGCAACATTTTTGCATAAAAAAAGGACATATCTAGGCAGAACAGGCGCATGCCAGACTCTGGATCACTCTACAAAGTGGAGAGGAGGATAAAATCACCCCAAGGGAGGAAGGCAGAGGAGACATTTATATCAAACCAATTTCACCCACTGTGGAGCAATCACTAAAGCCAAATCGTAGAGCTGTACGTACGGCTCTCTGTGTCACAGCGGATAAAGGTGGGAAGAACAAGTGAGCAATGAGACCACCAGCCTGACGCAGTTGCTGTGGGGAGGACTTGTGAGAGGACAGGATCTGCTGATGAGGCTGCCCGTGGGCTCTGAGGAGGGCCTGAGCCAAACGCCCAACCAAAAGCCGAGAAAAACAGGCCAGGGACAGAGAAACACAGAACCAGATCTCTCGCCCCCAGGTCTACCGATAATCAGCCGTGTGACCCTGAATGAGTCACTGAACCTCTCTGGGCTGTTTCCTGATAAGGAGGAGCTAGAATCACTTCTCAGGTAGTCTTGCCTGAGTAGATGACATGGGCTTAAAGGCGGGAGTTTGAGCTTTCCAGCATCACCCACCAGCCATGGGAAGGCTTTTAATGGCTTCTCTAGGCCTCGGGTTCTCCATTTATAAAAGGACGTTGACTGACAGTCCTGTAATTTTAGAGCCAGATTTGGACTCTAGCTAAGGCCCCTTACAGCTCTAAAAAGTTCTACGGTGATTCTCTGCAGCAAGAGCAGATGACAGGGAGGAGAGGGTCCTCTCCAACGGGGGGTTCTCAGCACCTGGCACAGTGTCAGTTGTGAGTAAATGTTTGATAACTAGCCAATGATTGGATCAATGAATCAATGAGCAAGTCTCTGTTTCTGCATGAGCAAACTGAGGTTGAGTGCAAAGACACTCACCCAAGGTCACACAGCTGATAACAGATAGAGCTGACCTCAAAGCCAGGTCTTTGGACCCCAAATCCAGTGCCCCTCCCACTCCACCATCTACTGGGGAAAGGGAAGGGAGGTCCTTGAGCACAGCCTCTTTGGTGGGCAAGGCAGCCTGTGGGCGTGGGGATGGTGAGATCTCCCTGGGGCCATACTGGATTCTGTGTACCTTGAATCTACCAGCCTCTCAGTCAACCCCAATGTCTGCTGCCTTTCCAGCCCATTCACCAAGCCCTTGTCCCAAAGAGGGTCTTCTTCTCCTCAGGTACAGAGAGAAGGGCTGCTGGTGGCTGGCCAGGGTCTCTCCCTGCCACCTCCTTCAGCCTTTCTTACAAGTACTTATTTTCTTCCTCCAAAGATGGGCACAAAGGAGGCAAGTAAATAGAGAGGCAGAGTTGGGTGCTGCAGGAAAGCTTCCAGAATGTAACTTTCTGCTCCCCAGAGGCCTCTGCGGGGAAGTCACAGTCTGATCCCACTCGTCTATCTCTGCCCTGCTTTCTAGGGCCCTCAGAAACTATCTTCACCAGCCCTCTCTCCCAGGGACTGATGGAACAGCTTCTGCAGCGCCTCCCCAATCTTAATAATCCCTCACCTTCTCGTGGGCTTTTATCTTCTCGTAGATAAAGCACATCCTTAGCTACTGTCTCATTTGATCCTAGAAGAGCCCACTGGAGATGAGAACCCTAAGATGGGACTCAGGGGGTGAGGAGGGGCCGAAAGTTTCAGTAGCAGAGTGGGGACCAGGTAGCACAGGAACACTTGTCCAGAGGTAGCAATAAGCACCTCCCCCTTTCCTCTGGCATCTCCTCTGTCCCTGAGGAACTGCAAAGGCAGGAATCAGAGTGCCCCCAACAGAAAGCTCAGAGCAGGGCTGAGGCTGCCTGGCAAGGGACCGAGGGGTGGGGGGGGTCAGGGGGGAATCATTCCTTCCAGGCAGGACATCTAGCTCCCTGCTCCCAGTGCGCGCGCACACGCACGCGCGCGCACACGCACTCACACGCACACGCACACACACACACACGCACACACACACACACACACCAGTGGTACCCATCCCGCCTGCACGCTAGAACCACCTAGGAACATTTTTAAATAGCCATGCTTGGGACCTCACTGTAGGCCAATTAGAACTGAATTTCTGTGGGTGGAGCTTGGGCATCTGTATTTTTTTCAAAGCACCCTAGACGATTCCAGCAAGCAGCCAAGGTCAAGAACCATCCACTAGGAATCCCTGAGGGCAGGGGCTGCGACCCTCATCCAGATGAAAGCCTAGGAGAGGGTGACCTTGTCCTTTCTCTGCTTCTTTCTCATTTCTAACCCCAGAGCACAGGCACCTAGTCTGAAGACCCCCTTCCTGTCAAGATCCTGGTTCCGCCCTGGACCCACAGGGCACCACAACCCCATCAAAGTGTCTCTGGGTGACAGAAGCAGGGGTCTGCTAAACCATTAGTGAAGATGTCTGCCACCTCCAAGAAGCCAGCCAGACCCAGGTGAAAGGGGAGGGCAGAGCTGCAATAACAGGAATGCCCATCGACCTTCCCCGTAGCACATCTATATGACAACAGACACAGGGCAGAGGGCATGTGGCTCCTCCACCCACCCCAGGGCTGGTACAAGTGCCCTGGACAGCAATCAACACCACCCAAACCCAACCACAGGTGGTGAATGAACAAACCGTTACTGGCATCCCCACAGGCGGGTACCTTAGCATCCAGGGCTGATCCCAATTGTGGGGAGAGCCCTGTCGTTCTTCTCTCCACCCACCTATCCATTCCCGCACTATTCACTGAGCATCTCTGATGTGCCAGGCACTGAGGATACAGCCCCACAGAGCTCAGCCACATGGTAGGTGCTATAGTCCCCATTGTACAGGTGAGGGGACTGAGGAAAGTGGTGGCCTGCCTGTCACTGGGCACTGGCTGAGCCAACCCAGGCCCTCCGGTGTGGTGAGCTCTGCTGTATAACCACCCACATAACTTTTGCCCCATCCCACGTGAAAAGCAGCGGGACCCCTCTTGCAGGGATGGGAGAGCAGAGCTCACTAAGAGGCTGGAGCCAAGCACACTCCCTGGTCCCGGAGCCCTGAGCTCCGGCATCTGCCCTGCCGGCCCTCCCACCCAGTCCCTCCTCTAATGAAAATCCAGAGAGCAGCAATGAAATTCACCTTAATAAGCACTCGTTAGAAATATGCTAATGGGGAGGAAGCTGATATCATATGCCCTGAAAGCCCAGGGGAGGAGATGAAAAAAATTCAATATTGAGTTTTGTCTCATTTCAAAGCCACTTTCAAAGTGGCCATAAATCTTCTGTGTGATGTGACATAACAAGGAGCTGCCAGCGGCTCGGGCGTTAATAATTAGCAGTTGCCAGGTGCTGAACTGAATGCATTAGACTTTCTGGTCCTCACTGCGTGGAGAGAGAGGGAAGGTGCAAACTAGGTCCCATGCGTGGGCTGACCCATCCGCAAAGGCTGCCCACCTGCCAGCCCTGGGGCAGAGCTTGTGGCTGTGAGAGACCGCACGACATGCCAGAAAAGCGAGGCTCGGGAATCAGCAAGGCCCACCTTGAACCCCAGCTTAGGGGGTGTTGAATTCCGCTTGGTGTGAGGACAAGCCCCTGACATGACCAAGCCTCAGCTTCTATCTGTGAGATTGACAACAACACATGTGCCGTGCTGGGTCCCTGGGGGGACTATGTGTGGGTGTCGTCTGGCTTACCAGTGTGGTGGTGTAGAGAACTCTGGAGTCAGCTGGTCTGAATCAAAAACCAGTGTTGTTAATTAGTAGCTGAGTTACTTTGGACAAATGAATCTCTCAGAGGCTCTGTTTCCTCATCTGCAAATGGAGATGGTAATTGTATCTATTGTGAAAATTAAATGAGGTAATTACACCAGGATCTGATACACTGTAATAACTCAACAAATAAAGCTGCTATGGCTATAGTAGCTACTGTTTATACTACTGTCTTCTTCAGTTCCCCAACACCCGCCTTCATTACCACTGATAAAAACCCTGGGAGTTGTCACTTATCCTTTTTTGTTTTTAATTTTCTGGGTAACTTTGGGAAACTGACTTAACCTCTCTGATTCTTAACTGTCCTACAAAGTGAGGATGATAAGTCCTGCTGTGATCTATGTGCAGGATGGTTATAGAGGTCAAAAAGGTAATGCAAGTGAAAGTGCTTTGAAATGTATAATAAATGGCACAGGAGTGGGGAATTATCATCATTGACCTCCAGCAGGAAGGTTATTCTAGATGCCATGGTTGGCTTCCCTTCCCTAGGCAGCAAGGGACAGTATCTCTCAAGACTTCAGAGGAAAAAAGTCTACATTTCCTCCAGACAACAGTGGAAGCCAATTACAACTTTTAATTCCTACAAATGTCTAACTGATGTCTCTCCTACTGGCTGCTGTCTTTCTTGCTCTGCCCTTGGGAGGAAGAGAGACAAGGCAATGGTCACTGTTTGCATAGGAGTTCTTCATAGTCTAGAACAGTTTGTTTTTAATTTGCAGTAAGACGTGGACCGATATGTGGTCCTACCTGCACTGGTCTCCCACCTCCCAAACTGGTCTCCACCTTATCCAATAAAAGGAATCCACTGACTGTATCAATGTCAAGTTGCTATCAAGTCTCTAGTGCTTTCACTCAATTTCTGGACTTCTCTCACTGTAGACCCAACAGCTTGTGGGCTGGCACCAGTCCCTGGAGTGCACTTTGAGTTGCTGGAAGGTAGTGGGCACAGAGGATCAAGCCAGGGTTCTCAGCTCCTGGTCCTGCAGTGTTTGTAAAGATGGGCACCTTTCTAAGGAATGTCGCAATATCCCTCTTTGCCCATGTCCTCTGCCTTTGCTTTCTCTAACTACTTCCTATGGGTTCCCATACAGCTCCCACCGGAAAACACACTGAAAAATCCCACTCCTGAAGCCATTCTTTCCGAGGCAGGCATAACATGGACACCCTTCCTGACCTGGGATTGGAGGGGATGGTGGCTGGGTCATAGCTGCTAGATCCCCGAATTATTCCCTGAGTCTCTTTGGTTGCCAGTGAGACCCAAAGGTGAACCCCAGACATCTCATCTGTTGCAAAGCCCCAGCCTGACTTTGTCCTCCCCAACCTCCTGCCTCCCATGGAGGCCCAGGCCTTAACAATCTGGCTTCCACCCTGATCCCTGATCCTCAGTTCTGACTCATTGCCCCTCTCCCCGCGGCACCTTACACAGTGGCCCAGCCCAGGGTTCATGCCAGCCTCCGCACAGGGCCTGACACTTCACCCTTCATCCAATCATTCACTCCACCCAGAAGCACCTAGTAAGTACACACATTAGCCAAGGCCCTGGATATATAACACATCAAGTCAGATGCTAATGGGAGAGAGGACAACATGTGACCAGGAAGTTACAGTACCTGCAAGAAGACCCAGACCTCAAGGCCACTTGTCAAGGGATCTGGGGAGGGGCACTGGCCAGAAGAAGGGGCGTATATGCTGAGACACGAAGGAAGCAGAAGAGTTAGCCAGGTAGGACAGGAGCGCTCTGGGCAGATGGAGAAAGAACAGGTGCATTTGAGGAAGTAAAACTGTCTCATTCTGGCTGGAGCAGAGTTTGAGGCAGCGGTGATGCTTGCTGAGCTGGGGCGGGTCAGCCCCAGAATACAATGTGCCTATGAGCCAAGATAAATAGGCAGCCATTGGAAGGTTTTAAATAAGGGATCAATTTGGCCAGAGTAATATTTTCCAAAGATTCTTTTCTGATTTAAAAAAACAAAAAAGGTGGAAAGAAAGTGAATGCTCATTAATAGGCAAATAATTGCTTTTAAATGATGGATGGGTATCCACACTGTGGACCATTTGGCAGCTATTAAAAGGAATGCATGAGAGCAACCCTGGTTGAGTTGGAGGTACGGTGAAGGGAAAAGGTCAGAGGCTAGATAGTATAATCCTTCTTTTCTAAAGCAAACAATCTACAGACACACACACACACACACACACACACACACACACACGTTTGTATATGGTTGGAGTTACAGGATACAGAAGGATACAGAGTGGGATGTTGGCAGGGATTTCCTGAGTGGGCAGGGGTTAAGAACATGATGCAGGGGGAAAGGGAAGAGAGAGGCAAGTTAAAGAAACAACTTTAAAGAATGAACTACAAAAACAACTATGATACGATTGCTTTTATGTGAAATTACTTATGTGGAGACCTTCAGGTCTCAGCTTATCCGCCCCTTCCTCTGGCCAGTTCCCCTTCCCAGGATCCCTTGGCAGTGGCCCCAAAATGTAAAAAGAAAAGAGGAAAAAGAAAAATACACAATCTCCTACTGGCTGAGATATGGAGGAAAGGGATCAGATGGAGGGGGCGGGGCAGACAGAATGGTAAGGGGGCTGCTACAGTGGGCCCAGGGCACAGTATCCCTCTGTGGCCAAATCTCTGGACCACACCAGCTGACCCCATGCCCATCCTGGGGGCTGGCAGCCCATCAGTCCACTGTGCCCCCCTCCACTCCATTCCTGCCCATCCAGCACGGCCCCCCCCCTGCAGCAGCCTGGACAATCCCTCCACATCTGTCCTGTTGCCGCTGTTGCTGAGGGTGGGATTGGAGAGTGGAGGGGGAGTGGGCAGGTCTGGTGCCAGGTCTCTGGTTGCCTTCCCTCCCCATGGTCTGACACTCCCTGTTAGAGCAGAGGCGGCCTGAAGCAGGAGGCACCTCTCCCATTGCTTCACTCGCCCTGCCAGCGTGCTCAGTAAATAACAGTTGATTCCTGGATGTGGTTTCACCAATGAGAGGTGGGAGACCGCTGGGGAAACCACCCTCAAGACTCAGTGAGTGCTTTAGTCTCCAGAGTGCAAGAAGATGCTGGAAAGACCAGGGAGGAGAAGGAAAGGCAGATGCTGAGGACAGGAGGGAGTCAAGTGTCTGTGTCAACGGGAGGAGCTCTCCAGCCTCCTCCTCTCCCCTCTGCCCTTGGCTCTCACTCTCAGATCTTTCCTGCCCCCTTACCTCTGTTTCCCAAATAACCACAACCACAGATGCAGGTACCCTGGAGCTCCACTCATGGGGAACATTGATTAGCAGCCTCAGTAAACTCTCCAGAAATGCCCCAGAGCCACTTAGGAAAAACCCTCTGTGGCATGGCTGGTAGTAACGCCAGATGGTCTAGACAGCCTTGATTCCTGATTCTGCCTGCCTCTGTAAACTTGACAGTCACTTGACCTCTCTGATCCTTAGTTTTCCCATCTGTAAAGTGGGGACCTACTTCAAGGGGTCTTTGGGAGAACTGAATGAGTCAGTACAGCCTGGGGAGGAGTTGTTTTTTAATTATTATTGGTGGTGGTGTCCCTGGATCTTTTCAGGCTAAGTCTATCTTCCCACCCCTATCCCCCACCCCCTCAGGCACCCTCAGGCACCTTCCTGAGCTGGACAGACCACACCCCTCTGTCAGCATCCCTCAGAATGCAGCCCACGAGGGTTCAGACAAAACTTATTGAGTAGGAAGCCTATTGTCACGCATTACAAAGGCTAATTGCAGGATTCAACAACAAGAGGGACGGAGCTCGGCCCACTCATAAATATAGCTGATTAAGAAACAAGCATCATTTTGGAATGATGCCACTGGTAGAAATCCACCACCTCACTGAGCAGTTTTAGAGCCAGGTGGGGAGGTTCACCCCAGACACTCCCGCGGACGCCCAAACCCCTGGGGGCTTCACCGTGCCCACCAGGCCTCCAGGGTATCCCCCAGTACTTCGATCTTCAGAAGCGGCCTAGAAGAATGCCCATCTCTCTGCTCCCTTGAAGCAGTGCCCGCTGGAGCCCCCAAGAAGTCAATTAACAGCATCTGGCTAATTTAAGCGAGATGTTACATTTCTCTTGTTGACTCAGTCGGCGCTGCTGCGGGAGCCTCAGAGAAGCAGCCCCCGCATCCCAAGAAGCTCCCCCTTTCATGTGGCTCTGGGGAGACAAAGCTTCTCTGATGGTTTTGAAAGCTGTGGTCCCAGCAGCCCCAGAGCAGGGGGCCAGGCCACCCAGGGGGAGGACAGCAGTTCAAAGCCAGCCTGGTGGGCACAGTGGGGTCCATTTGGGATCAGGAATGATTAGGACATTCCAGACCATAAGAATCAATAACATAATTAACAAATATTGTACTATTCCTCAGAATCTTGCTACAAATTATGCTGTCTTTAATCATACAATGTTCCCTGACTGTTAATGACATGTAATGTTAATTACACTCAGAATGAAGACTTCCTTGGAGAATAATTAATATTCTTTGAGGAGTCGCAGAGCCTATATGGGGGAGGGCTTTCTCCCCCAGTTATGGTGACTTAGTAACCCGAGGAAGCCCACCCTCCTTGTCCATGGGTGGACAGACCTATCCCTTAAAAAGAGAGTGACTTACACACCGTAGGCATGCAATAAAGACTTGTTAACTGAATGAGAGAATGGACGAACCGATGAAGAGGTTCACCTGAGCATCTAGTAGAATCCTAGGATGTGAGGGTAAGAACACTCTGAGTCATAATCTAGTCACCCTTTTTTCAAATGGAGAAGCTGAGGCTCAGAGAGAGGGAGGGACTTTCCAAAACCACACCTCTTGTCAGTGACTAAATTGGGATGAAAACTCAGCTGTCAGACCATCAGCCCCATCCTCTTTCCACCCACCAAGACCCTTAGTTTGGGTGGAAGTTAGGAAAGATTCAAGGGACAAGGAATGTCTTAGGAGTTGAGGAGGTGCCCACTTGCCTTCAAATACATTGGGAATATTGCAGGACGGCCCAGCCTCACATCTTTTTTTTTTTTTTGGTTGCCTTGGGTCTTCATTGCTGTGCTCGGGTTTTCTCTAGTTGCGGCGGCGAGCGGGGGCTACTCTTCGTTGCGGTGTGCGGGCCTCTCACGGCAGTGGCTTCTCTTGTTGCGGAGCACGGGCTCTAGTAGTTGTAGCTCGTGAGCTCTAGAGCGCAGGCTCCGTAGTGTGGCGCACAGGCCTAGCTGCTCCATGGCGTGTGGGATCTTCCCGGACCAGGGCTCGAACCCGTGTCCCCTTCAGTGGCAGGCGGACTCTTAACCACTGGGCCACCAGGGAAGCCCCAGCCTCATCTTTGACTTACTTGGAATTCCCTGAGTGGGGATGGAATGTCCCGATCAGCTGAGACACCACCACCACCACCCCCACCCCGGCCCCAAGACACAGGCTGCATGCCAGGAAACGGCAGAGCCCTGATCAAAGTCCCCAGAGAAAGGTCTCCTGCCCCTCAGGCTCCTCCAAGGCCAGAAGGGAGCCAGGACCTCCCTCCTCCTCGGCACCCACAAACCATCCCTGCCTTCTCCCTCAGCTCAGCCTTGGCTGAGCGCCCTGGGAGAACCAAGGTCTTATCACCCAGACTGCTATCAGTGGGAAAGTGGGGATGCAGGCAGAGAGCCCTGGACAAGGGGTCAGGACACTGGCTTCAGGTCCTGCTCTACCACCAATCATGGGCAGATCACTCCCCTCCGTGGGTCTGAGTTTCTTAATCCATCAGCAGAGCTCACCACCTCAGATAATCACTTCCATCCAGGCTGATATCCCAGGATTCTGAAATGACAGGAGGAATCTCAGTTTCCTGGTCTTCTGGGAAGTCCTCAGTTTCCTCTCCTGCTCCCTCCGAATTTGCTTACTTCCTACACCAAACGCCTCTCCCAGAGAGAACGGGTCATTAGGTCCGGTGGACCCCCAGTTTCCAGCAAAGAAGAGCTCCCAGCAGCTGTGGGAGAGTCCTCCCGGCTCCAGGGAGCCCCAGTCCCATTGTCCCCATATCCTCGGGGCGGGGGTGGTGGTGTCAGGGGGCAGGGTGAGGAGAGTGCAGGCAGATGTGCCGCGTGACACCCCTCACCCCTCCCACTGGCCTGGCCTTGGCAGCCCCTGCCTGCTTCCTGGATTTTTCCTCCAGGAGGGCCCAGCTCTGCAGCACCACTTACCCACTGCCCCCTCCAGCTCCTAGCCCAGCTTGGGCACTGTCACGTCCCCGGGAAACATAGACCTATCACCAGGGAGGGTGAGGCAGTGACTGGCAAGCACGTTCCTGAGCCTAGGTATCCCCATTTGTTCAATAAAATCCCACTCTGGTTTCAAGTCACGCCTCTCCGTTCAATGCACCTTTAGTGCTCTCACGGGTTTAGGAAGGACTAGAAAGAGGGTCCCTATTTTTCAGAGACGAAATAAAGACACAAAAAGCATGAGCATCGCCATGAAGGAGCCAGGACTGGAACCCAGACTTCCCCCTTCCTCCCCACCCTACTCCCAATGGATTCAGGTCTTTTCTTTGCTGTGTACGTCACCTCTCGGCATCACCTTCCCAGGTGGAGAAAATAGAAATTATTCTGCAGCTTGGTTACCCAGAAGCCTGGGCTGACCCCTGACATCTGACGCCTGAGGGGCCCTGCCTGGGATCCTCTGAGGACAGGGCAGGCCTCATCCTCCCCAAATCCTCACTCCCCAGCCCTGTGGGGGCCTGACTGCACTTCTCTCTGGACCATTACTTTGTTTGAAGTCTCCACGGAAGGAACCACGGATTTCTGGAAATCTCCCCTCCCTTGACAGGAGAACACAGACCAAGAGGTCACATCCCCAGCATCAGGGCTGTCCTCGCATTGTGGGCTTGAGGATACACATGGCCCCTGGACAGCAGGTGGTCACAACCCAGCCTACCTGCCCCCATGCCAGATGGCAATGGTGACCAGACACATCCTAGGGGCCAGCGTGCTCAGTTGGCAGCAGGGATCCAGAGCCCAGGTATGAACGCTTCAGGACCAGGCTATGGCAGGGGGGATCCAGGCCTCCCAGGAAGCTGCTCTCCTGAGCTGAAGCCTCCTCCCTGCTCATAGGCACACCTTCTTCGTGCATGTACACATCTCCCACGACTGTCCCCCAATGGAGCCCTCTCAACTTTCCTCTCCTCTCTCCCATTCCCTCCAGCATACCTTTCTGGCCCTCAGTCCCCTTTACTCCCTGCCAGCTCAGTTCTCTTATAGAAAACCTCCAACACGCCAGACTATCCTTCCACACTCATTCCTTGTTGCTTCCTACCCAGGCTCTTTAGGGGAAAGGGCACTGGTTTACGGGGCTTCCATATCCCCCAGAGCACTGACATCTCACTTGGAGCTGAACGGGTGATCAATGAAAACTCTTCAGCGGATGGGCTGCTAGAAAGAGTAAGGCAGGTTTTCCTTGGCTTGATGAATTCCCCACAGAAGAAACCAGCTCCTACTCATGGTGTGATCCAAGGAAACCCTTCCTGCTCCCTTCGGCCACCGAATAAATAGGGAGGAGCCACTTCTCACCTCGCCCTTTAGGACGCACTTGGAGCACCGAGAAGTAATGGGTCGGGGCTTTGGAATCAGGAGCCCGGGCTCAAGTTCTGATCCCAGTTTCCTGCTGCGCTCCCAGAGAAATCTGAGGCTTCTCTCCAAGCCTCAGTGACCTCTCCTCGCAGGGTGGCGGATAGTGTCACAGGAGCTCATTCATATATAGCGCCTGGCACAGGGCTTGGCCCATGGGTGCTCTCTAAATGCCAGCCCCCTCCTCCTCCCCCTGGCTGGCTCTGGGTTCCCACCCAGGCACTGGTGATGGGTATCAGCAGCTCGGGGGAGCTCGGCTCCTGGAGCATGGCCCCCGGAGCAGGGCTGCCCACCAGTTCTCCAGTGGCCTGCTTCCCCAGAGACAGGCGAAAACCCCTGCTCTGACACCTGGCAATGAGCAGCTTTGTGTGAGACAGGCAGCCCGGCAGCGCCAGCAGGCATGGCTGAAGTAAATGATAGTGTAACCCTTGCTACCTGAAACAACAACATCATAACTGTCAAAGCAATTTTCCACCTCAGTAGTTTAACACCTGAATTGTTGCTGCACTCCTCTCCCCCCCGACCCCACGCTCGCTCTCTCCATCTTGCTGCACTGAAGTCAGCCTCGCTAGGAGCCATCTCTTCCAGAATCGGTGGCAAAGAGTCTTTGCCCCCAAGAGCCAAGGGGCTGCAGAATTAATCAGCACACGGGGTCTTCAGAGAAGAGGGGAAAGGAAACAGGCTCTAATACCCCATCCGGCATCTGTCAACATCTGGGTTATAAATAATGCAGAGCTTTAACAGGGATTCCACCATTAGACTGCTGGTGACTCCCTGTCATGAAGATGCAGTTATTAATTTTTACTTACTGGGATCACATTTATTTTCCTAGAATGAGAAGCAAAGCACTGGAGGGATGTGAGAGACAGAGGCACCTCTA
Organism: Physeter macrocephalus; assembly: GCF_002837175.3. Lineage (NCBI taxonomy): Eukaryota > Metazoa > Chordata > Mammalia > Artiodactyla > Physeteridae > Physeter > Physeter macrocephalus. The sequence continues at coordinate 58,747,500 of NC_041224.1, forward strand.
AAATGCTGCCTGTCTGTTGGGGACCTACCAGAGAAAGACACACGCTCTGGGGATGATAATCAAAATCTTCCACAACTGGTGAGGCAGAGGAACGGACCAACCACCCTCCCGTTGGGCCAGGAAGTACCCCTTTAAGTTGATGGACCTTGGTGTGGTCTCAGTGAGGGTAGGTCCCAAGGGAGAGCCTGGGGTGGCAGATAAGTAGCCTCAGGGGACCTGCGGAAGCAGCCCAGCTATTTACCAACCAGTATGGAAGTGGTTCAATATTTTAACAACCATCTCTCTCTCTCTCTCTCTCTCTCTCTCACACACACACACACACACACACACACACACACACACACACACACACACACCCCTTCCTTCCCTGGTTACTCTAGCGGCAACTCCCTGTCTTTCCCCAGGGAACCATCAGGTTCTCTGACAGCCAAAAAGATTCCCTTCAGGGAAAACCAAGGGCCAAATTAGAATCACAGTCAGGATGTTAGAGTTGGAAGGGATCATTACATGGTCTTATCCAACCCTTGGGTTGACAGGTGTGGAAACTGAGGCTTCTCAAGGTCACTCTGGGACATCAAGGGAGGGCCTGTTGGGTCCCTGGCCCACTCAGTGCTCACTGTGCTGCCTCTATCACCAGAGCCGAGCCCCAGAGTCAGAGGTCACTGCACTTCTCAGGTGGTGCACACATAGTGATACTCAGAGGCAGGACCATGGAGAGAGAGCCTCTTGGCTCAAGAATTTGCCCACCTCTGCCTTGGGGTGAGGGCAGCGAGGGTGGGGCAGGAAAGAGGCTGGGCAGACCCTAAGACACCAGGCTCTGTGAGCCTGGGAAGCAAGCATGCCTCAAATTCAGGACATGAGGCAAACAGAGGTTAAGGGGTCGGGAGTCAGATATTCACACCCTTGCTAATTTCCTCGAGTCTCACAACCTTAAGCAACATCTGTTAGACATCTATTGGATCTGTTAGATCACTCCCCCATTTATCACTTCAGCATGGGCTTTGCCCATGAACTCTCGACTTGTGTTTTTACCTTCTTTCTCAACCTGTCTACACGGATGTCGAACAGACCTCTCAAATTTAACACACCCCAAACCTGATCTCCCCCTAAAACCTGACCCTCCTATAACCTTCCCCCATTTCAGGGACTTGAGCCAACAAACTTAAGAGTCATCCTTGATTATTCTCTTCTTTCTTTCACGCCCCTCATTCCACCTCTCAGCAAATTCTCTTGGCTCTACCTTCAAAATGTAGCCCAAATCTGGTTTCTTCTCCCCACTCCACTGCTCCATCCCTGGTCCCTTCTACATCATCTCTCACCTTTTTTCTTTTATGTAAGATGAACTTAGTGTGTAATGGAGGTTATCAACAAAATGGGGTTTGATGTGACCAAAAGGATTCACTGATTTTCTGTGTGATACAGAAAACAAGACCTACATAAACAGTAAAAATATATGTATGTATGTTAGAAAACAAAAAACAAAAACAGGTCTCCCTCTCTTAACCCTTGCCCTTGACTTGTTCTCACAGTGATTACAGCTCTTCCAAGCAAATGGTGGGAGAAGGTAATGGTGCCCCTGGGTGGTACCCACCAACTGAGCCAGGACTTGCCTTCTCCCGCCTAGGACCCTGTGGAGAAGGTGCTGGGTCAGTCATCAGGGAAGGAATTTTTGATGGATCAAGGGGTCTTGATGCCTACGGCTGCATCTGGAGACGTACCTGGTCCCCTCGGCATATGTGGCCTGAACTCCCAGTGTCTCGGGGCTGGAAGGGAGCTCAGAAACCCTGAACTGACTTTCCACTCAGCATGTGGATCTTCTCACAAGCAGCCCCGAGCGGCACGCTGCAGCCTCAGCTCACACACCTCCACTGCCAGGATCTCCCACGCCCAGCCAGTTCTGATTGCTCCCAGCCCCCTCCACGCACTGGCTCCATGGTCCTCCGTGGAGCGTTCCCAACTGAACATCGGTCTCCCTCTCACCACACGGCCTCCGCAGAGGGCCTCAGACTGCAGAATCAGAGCTGCTGGTGGTGAGTCCCTGGCTCCACCTGCCCTCTTCAGGGAGCCTCGCCTTGCATGAGCCAGGCCTTCTGCAGAGGGAGACAGAGTTGGTGGCCCGGGCTGTGCCCCATGCTCTGCCACCTCTCCCTGCATCAGGCCAGGGCAGAGCTGGCCCCGAGGGGAGCGAGAAGAGCTGCTCCCTGTGTCCAGACTCTTGGCAGCGTCTCTGTCTAGGAGTCCTCTTGGCCTCTGTGGCTGTGCATCCAGGCCCCAGCCCCTTCCAATTCCCTTTGCCTCTATTCACCCCGCTAGTGAGCAAAACAGAAGATTCAAGTCTTCCCTGGTCCGAGGCCCTCACAGCAGGCCTACCAGCCCCCAGACCCGGAGCCTGAGCCCACCTCCATTGAAGTCAGGGCATCCCAGAATGGCTGGCATCCAGGCCGAGAGGACCTCACCATCACAGTCCAGTTCCCTCTGGACCCAGAGAAGAGAGCTCAGCAAGAGGAAATGGCCTGGAAAGTCACAGAGCCGGGCCCCCCACCCCCCGCCCCGTAATCCCCAGCCCCATCCCTTCCCACGAGGCCTCGGGACCCGGCTTCTGCCAGCGTGAGCTCCTGCACCTCAAGGCTCTCCCCTCCTCACACACCAGGCTTCGGGGGAAGCCCGCACCCTGTGACTGCGGTAAAGCCATTTCACCTCCCTGAGCCTCACTCACAGGTTTTAGAGGGGAATAAGTGGGATCAAAGACACGCTAGCGGCTGATAGCGCCTGAATCAGAACAGGCATGGTACTGACACATCACACACAGATGAGGCATCTGTATCACAGCCAGTGACACCTCCACAACCAGACACTGCCACCTTCCCCCCTCAATCCCCCAGGGAGACATCCCATCCACTCTCCACTTGCCTGATCACAACTGGCAGAATGGTATTAATCCTTGGATGAGAAAAAAAAAAAAGGACAAAAAACTCTGCCTTAATTAGAGTGGGTGAAGAAGTGTACGTGTCCTGTCCCACCAACGTCACCTCACACAGCCCATATGTGTGTTACAGAGGCGAGGCGACATGATCCCACCACTGGATCCCACTAATCTGGCCACAGGAAATCAGCTCAGGCTGAAGGAGGGGCACCTACTACACACAGGGCTTTGTGCCAGGTGTTCCCTGCGGCCCCACCAGCATCACCACCCACCTCACTACCGCAGCCCTAGGTCCGGAATCTCCTGCCATCTTTGTCCCTGCACTTATGTCACTAAGAGAGGACACTGTTGGAAGCACTTAAGCAGGACTGCCAGCCCCCAGCACCTGTCCTGCAGACGCCTGACACAGGAAGATAAATGTATTTATAATATACACAAAGTGAATAACAAAGAATTTATAGAGTTGTCTCTGACAAAGCTGACAAGCCAGGGCTGGCAGCTTTAATCAGTTCCCAGCTGAGCCCAGGAAATCTACAGGAGCACAGCTCTGACCTTTCAGGCTGATTTCTAAAGGGAAGGTTAAAGTTCTGTTGCAAAGTGTTTTTTTTTTTTAATTTTAGATGAAAGAAGGGTGTCAGGTTGTATATACATGCCAATCTCCAAGGTGGTAATGGTAACACAGGAAGAGGATTTTATTTTAAATTAATCCCCGGATGCCCCTCCCGCTTTTGCCCCTCTGAAATGTTTTGCTCTCTGGGTGAGACACAGCATTTACCATTTGATGAAACGCTTGCTTGCGTGAACGACATGCAAGTGGGCTGAAAATGAATGTGGCTGCAGATTCCAAAGATTCATTTTTGATAAATACAGGGCCGGAAAGAGGACAGAATATTTAAAAAGTCACTTTTAAGCCCTACATTGTTTTCACCCCCTAACCAGAAGGGCTGTTGGGGACGTCCTGAGTTGGTATCACCCCAGGTGTTCCTCTTCTCACGGGAGAGCCAACAGTCAGAAGCTTCGTGTAGAAAGCTTATGAAATTCGGTTTAACTGCAGCCAACCGTTTAAAGTTCACCGTCTCCAAAGGCAGGCTTCATGGAAACACAGCCCTCTCCTCCTGTCAGATAGAACCATCTGGACCCCGCCTCAGAGCAGCTTCCTCAAAGCCGCCCCACCCTGCCCTCGGGCTGAGAACAGAACCGGGTACCAGGTTCCTGCAACAGCGGCTGGCCTTGGGCACAGACGGCCGTCTGCACCCACCTCTGGATCAGGTCCCAAACCTGGCTGCACATCAGAATCACCTGGGGTGGCTCAGGAGAAAGGAGATTTTAGAAGATGCAGGTTCCTGGGCGCCCCCGCCCCCAGCCCCACTGAATACAGTCTCCACAGATGGAACCCAGGAAGCTTAATTTTTGAAAGTTTCTCCCAGATCCTAATGAGCAGCCTGGGAAGCGTGGGCCTCCTCAGCCCCGAGAAGGTAAACAGTGGAAACACCTTTGCTCCTCAAACATTTCCGTCGCCTCAAACTCCCCCTTCAGAGAGGCCTGTTTCTATAGCACTTCCCACTCAAGCATGAACCTACATCTTAAAAACAGGTCAGACAACCAGCTCCAGCTTCCACTTAAAGATTTCTAAGTCCTCCATTCTGTGGCTTCTGAGCTCTGCGTTTTCAGACAAGCCTAGATGGCATCTCTTTGTAAATGTGCTTAACAGAATGGGAGAAATATTTCTGATATCATACACCTGATAAGGGGTTAATATTCAAAATATATATGGAACTCATACAACTCAAGAGAAAAAAAAAAAAACACCAAATAATACAATTGAAAAACAAAGGACCTGAACAGACATTTTTCCAAAGAAAATATCCAAATGGCCAGTGGATACATAAAAGATGCTCAACATCACTAATCATCAGGGAAATGCAAATCAAACCACAATGAGTAATCACCTCACACCTGTTTGAACGGCTCTTATCAAAAAGACAAGAGAGGGCTTCCCTGGTGGCACAGTGGTTGAGAGTCCGCCTGCCGATGTAGGGGACACGGGTTCGTGTCCCGGTCCGGGAAGATCCCACATGCCGCGGAGCGGAAGGGCCCGTGAGCCATGGCCGCTGAGCCTGCGCGTCCGGAGCCTGTGCCCCGCAACGGGAGAGGCCACAACAGTG
>NC_041224.1:58752766-58758514 GCF_002837175.3 Physeter macrocephalus
GTGAGAGGCCCGCATACTGGAAAATAAATAAATAAATAAATAAATAAATAAATAAATAAATAAATAAATAAATAAATAAATAAAATTTAAAAAAAAAGACAAGAGATACCAAGTATTGGCGAGGATGTGGAGAAAAGGGAACCCTTAAGCACCAGTGGTGGGAATGTAAACCGGAGTAGCCACTATGGAAAACAGTATGCAGGTTCCTCAAAAAATTAAAAATAGAACTACCATATGGTCCAGCACTCCTCTTCTTGGTATATATCCAAAGGAGACAAAAATCACGATCTGGAAGAGATATCTGCACCCCCATGTTCATTGCTGCATTATTTACAATAGCCAAGACAACATGGAAACAACCTAAGTGTCCGTCAACAGATGAACAGATAAAGAAAATGTGATATACATCTATATCTGTATATAAAGGAGTGTTATTCAGCCATAAAAAGAAGAAAACCTGTTATTTGCAACAACATGGATAAACCTTGCGAGCGTTATGCTAAGCGAAATAAGTCAGAGAAAGACAAAGACTGTATGATCTCATTTATATGTGGAATACAAAAAAGCCAAACTCATAGAAACAGAGAGTAGAATGGTGGTTGCCAAGGATGGGGGGTATGGGAAATGGGGAGATGTAGGTCAAAAAATGCAAACTTCCAGTTATAAGTTGAACAAGTTCTGGGGATGTAATGTACAGCATGTGACTATAGTTAACAATACCATATTGTATATTTAAAAGTTGCTAAGAGAGTAGATCTTAAAGGTTTTCAATACACGTGCAGAAAAAGGTAATTATGTGAGGTGATGCAAGTGTTAAGCTAACCTATTGTAGTAATCATTTCACAATATATACGTGTATCAAATGATCACACTGTACACCTTAAACTTCCACAATGTTACATGTCAATTAGATATCAATAAAAGCTGGAAAAAAAATGTAAGGCCCTTACTCCTAATAGAAACATTTTAAGTTGTGGCTTACACCTAAATCTGAATGAGGATGGAATTTCCCTTTGAGAGTTTATCTTCTTGCTGACCTTCCATGTGTCTAAACTTAACTTGAGCAATAATGATTCTAAATCTGTCAAGTTTATGAAATGTTTCCATGGCCATGATCTCATTTGATTTCAAACAATCCTCTCGCAGTTGTTACTACCTCCACTTTCTAGATGAGAAAATTGAGGGTCAGAGAGTTTAAAAGATTTGCTCCAAGACCTTCAGCCAGCAAGTGCTACAATTGCGAATAGAACTCAGGCAGTGGGACCAGCAGCCCAGTGCTCTTTCCACAGCAAGGAGTATTTCTCCCCAGATGCAGGAAACCCCCTATAATACTCCAGCCCAGTAATTGCAAAGTCTCTGCTTGAACATCTCCAGTGATGGGGAACTCACTACTTCCTGGGGCTGGTCCAACTCTCCCACTGTCAGGTGGAGAGAAGACTACATTGTATGAGGCAGGGAGCCCAGGAAAGCACCAGCTCTGAGGTGGCAGTGATGAGGGCAGCAATGGGCTGGTGAATTAGTGACTCACACAATGCCCAGTTGGTCTCATCTTCCATCTGATAGCTGATGGCAGTTTGTACTGGCACCTATTGTGCCCATCTGGATATACTTTTCTTCCCATTCTCCACCCCAGAGCTGTGTCCAGGAGTCCCAGAGCCCAAGGAAGGATCAAGAACCCCAGGAATGAATGACCCATCTCCAGTCCTAAGGTTGGGGCCATTTAAGATGCTTTGACTCCATTGTTTTGGAGTTTGGAGGGGAAATCCTTCCAGGTTTTTCAGCACTCTGAATTGGTCCACAACTGTGGTCACTCTGACACATCTTCTACACAACCCCAGGACCACAGCCCCTACAGCTGGACCCTCACAGCACGCGGGAGGACAGGAAGGGTAAGATTCAGGCCTGAGCACTGATACCGGACAGACCACGATGACACTTATGCCAGATCATGGGGACAGACCTCGGGACACAGGTCTTGGTGCATGGTACCCTCTGGGGACCTTTTGGGGAGTAGAATGTGAGGAGATGGGAGGAGACTGATGGGGGGAGAGCTTTGGTGGGAAGGATTATCAGGACCCCACAGCTGGGCTGGATTCCAGAGGGCCAGCAAGAGCCTAGAAGGGGCCATGATGGTCACCAGAACGGGACGCAGCCTCCCTGCAGACAAGGCAAGTCAGACTAAGCGCAATTCTTCCAGATTATGAAAGGGCAGAAAACAGCATAACAGATCTTCCGAAAGACTTTCACTATCTCTCATGATACAGTCATTCCCTCTCCCCCTTTTCTTTGCTAATGGAAGTCCAATTTGTTTATATGATAGATGGAGACCCTTTCACCTCAAGAGGAATACCAGCCCCAAAGGATGAGTTAAGATTGGTGATCTCATCCCCCTGGGCTAGTGATCAGTGTAAGGGTGGGCACACGTCACTGTTCTGGTATAAAGTGTATACCAGAAGTCAACTAGGAAGAACTTTCTTTCCTAAATAAAAAGACAAAGTCTCCTGAGGAAAAACTTTCTTTCTCTCCTCACTTCCTGCCTAGAACAGGACTGTGATACCTGAGAGTGCAGCAGCCACTTTGTAGCCCTGAGGCAACAAGCCAACACGCAAAAAATGGCAGAGTCAGAGGAGGTAAAAAGCCTAGGTTCTTAATGATGCTGTGGAACCACTATGCCAGCACCAGACACTCAATTTCCAGAAATCTTGCTATGTGAGAAATAAAGACCTCTATTTGTTTAAAATACTCTAATTGGTGGGGGTGTTCCCTTACTTCCAACAGCACTCTGTGCTAATTAATATAATATCCATGTGAGTAAGATAATTTGTTGAGTGCCTGTTACATACCAGGGGCTGTCCTGGTCCCTAAAAGCACACACACACGCACACACACATACACAAACGCTCCTACACCTAGAGGCAGCTATATTCTAGTGGGGAGGAAGAGGTGGTTAAGAAATAAATAAATGAATAATGTATGTTATGTGGAGATAAGTGCAATGGCAGAAAGAAAGCAGGGAAGGGGATACAAAATGTCAGAGTTGGAAGAGAGGGTTGTAACTTAAAATAGAGTGGTCTGGAAGACCTCACTGAAAAAGTGGTATTTGCGCACAGGCTTGAAGGAAGTGAGGGTCCAGTTGCGCAGGTATTAGGGGAGGAGTGCTCCAGGTAGAGGGAAGAGCGGCCTGGGCATACCGATGAAAAGAGCACAGCCATCCTGAGGTCAGCTTGTGGCATCAGGTCACAAAGCTCACACACCAGCCCTGGGTTCCTCAACTCATTTCTCAGTGACTTGGACAAACATCTAGAGTACAGGCTCACAAGTTCCTTGAATAATATGAAGTCTGACAGAATTGGATGAGGATCTCAAAAGATCTTGGCAGGCTGGAGCAATAGACTGAATGGGAGAATATGAAACAGAACAGGGATGAATGTAAGGGGCTATGCTTTTGATGCAAAACAACAGTAGCACAGCCCTAGATGGGGAAAGACATGGTGGTCACGTGAACAAAGACAGCCCAGGAGAGTTCCAGCATACCAGGAAACTCAGCATAAGGGCATGTTCCCTTGGAAAGCTGACAACACAATCTCCATCTACTTCTTAATGGACATATTTTAAGTGAGTGTGCCACTCACTCTCTCTGCACGGGTCAGACCACATGCCACTAGAGGCTGAAGCCCAAGCCAAAAAGACCCAGAAAAGCTGGGATCCGCTTGGGGTGTGAGGCCAGACTGAGGAGCCCTGAGATGGCCTCTCTGAGGAAGGATCTGGGGGGCTGGAGGTGTAGACACTTGGAAGGACACATGCCCATCTGGTGTCGGTTCCAGGAATACAGAAGTGCCCTCACAGACCATCAAATCAGCAATTACACCACCAGCAGCTCTCAGGCTTTGGAAATCAACCCACAATAAGATGTACTGTACACAACCTCACGACCAGCTAGACACAAATACGTATATGCATATGTGTGTAATACTGAAACCAAACTCCACAAAGCTCTATTTACCATTACTACACGGGAGGCAATCTAATCTTTTCCATTTTCCTAGTTTTAAAACGTCAGTTGGGGTCCACTGAATTGTTTCTATGACCCTCCTCCTGGCTTGCTACCAGCAGTATGGAAAACACTGAACTACACCATGATAAGTGCCACGATATCAACAAACAGGGAGCTGGGAGAGCAAAGACCTGGAGGAGGGGTCAGGGTTGACCACCCTGAGAAGTAAGATTTGGGTGGAGACCAGCCGAGGGGCCAGGAGATAACCAATATTTCAGAACGAATGGCTCAGTCAATGGTAGTGATGGTTATATTACAATATGAATGTACTTAATGCCACTGAACTGTACCCTTTAAAATGGTTAAGTGATCAATTTCGTGTAATGCATTCTTTACCACAACAACAACAAAAATTATTTGGACTTTAAAAAAGAGAGAGAGAATGGAAATCGTTGTCTTTAAATTGTGTCGAGTTGTGCAGCTTCTAGAATACGATGCAGCCTTGTAAAGGGAGGAACTACCACCACGTGCAACAAGGCATTATGCCAAGCGCAAGGAGCAAGACACAGAGGGCTTACGGTGTGATTGCATTTGGATGAGGTCAAGACAGGCAAAGCCAAGATACGGCACTGGGAGGGGAGACGGCATTGACCGGGAAGGGGCATGAGGAACCTTGCGGGGTGATAAAGTGCTCTATATCTTGATCTGGGTGGGAGGCACACAGGCATATCCAATTGGAAAAATTCATTGAGCTGTGCACTTAAGACGTATACACTTTACTGTTTATAAGTTATACCTCAATAGGAAAGGAAAGAAAAGGGAAATATTTCTTAAAAGGAAAGGGGAAAAACAAGAAACATGATCAAATCACTCCTTAGGTGGAGGTTAAGTTCAAAAGCTTTCATGTAAGGGTAACATTGTATATGGTCAAAATTACCTGTCAGCCAACATTGTTCTCAATGGTGAAAAACTGAAACCATTTCCTCTAAGATCAGGAACAAGACAGGATACAAAATTAATGCACAGAAATCTCTGGCATTCTTATACACTAATGATGAAAAATCTGAGAGTGAAATTAAGAAAACACTCCCATTTACCATTGCAACAAAAAGAATAAAATATCTAGGAATAAACCTACCTAAGGAGACAAAAGACTTGTATGCAGAAAACTATAAGACACTGATGAAAGAAATTAAAGATGATACACATCGATGGAGAGATATACCATGTTCTTGGATTGGAAGAATCAACATTGTGAAAATGACTCTACTACCCAAAGCAATCTACAGATTCAATGCAATCCCTATCAAACTACCACTGGCATTTTTTACAGAACTAGAACAAAAAATTTCACAATTTGTATGGAAACACAAAAGACCCCGAATAGCCAAAGCAATCTGGAGAAAGAAAAATGGAGCTGGAGGAATCAGGCTCCCTGACTTCAGACTATACTACAAAGCTACAGTAATCAAGACAATATGGTACTGGCACAAAAACAGAAATATAGATCAATGGAACAGGATAGAAAGCCCAGAGATAGGGTTTCCCTGGTGGCACAGTGGTTGTGAGTCCACCTGTTGATGCAGGGGACACGGGTTCGTGCCCTGGTCCGGAAAGATCCCACATGCCGCGGAGCGGCTGGGCCCGTGAGCCATGGCCACCGGGCCTGTGCATCCGGAGCCTGTGTTCCGCAACGGGAGAGGCCACAGCAGTGAGAGGCCTGCGTACCACAAAAAAAAAAAAAAAAAAAAAAA
>NC_041224.1:58759855-58799534 GCF_002837175.3 Physeter macrocephalus
TATGGAATCTAAAAAAAAGAAAAAAAAATGGTTCTGAAGAACCTAGGGGCAGGACCAGAATAAAGACACAGACCTACTAGAGAATGGACGTGAGGACACAGGGATGGGGAAGGGTAAGCTGGGATGAAGTGAGAGAGTGGCATGGACTTATATATACTACCAAATGTAAAATAGATAGCTAGTGGAAAGCAGCCGCATAGCACAGGGAGATCACGTCTGTGCTTTGTGAACACCTAGAGGGGTGGGATAGGGAGGGTGGGAGGGAGGGAGATGCAAGAGGGAAGAGATATGGGAACATATGTATATGTATAGCTGATTCACTTTATTATAAAGCAGAAACTAACACACCATTGTAAGGCAATTATACTCCAATAAAGGTGTTAAAAAAAATTACCTATGCAAATCTCTTAAATCACCCATGAAGTTGTATACATATGGGTGTATACAACGCTATAACATAACGCTATACACTATAATGTTTGAAAAACACTATGTTTGACAAAGGCTAGAATAAAGGGAACATCGAGGCACGGATCCATCTTTACAGTAACTGTCACACCAGTGTTGGGGAGCAGGGGAGGGAGGGAGAAATCAAGAGCACTCTGCCCACCCATCCAGGCTTGTTCCATTCTGCTTTAATATTAAGCCACCATAACATGCTTTGTTTTATAGAATTGATTTGTTTTTTGTCGGGAGAATTAAATGAGCTGGGTTCTAGCAGAGAAGCTAAACACAGCCATTACTCTACTATTAGGTTGCTTCTGTTTGGCACCAGGAAAGAAAAATAAGATGAAAACACTAGGAAGAAGGATTCCAGCTTGAGAGAAGAAAGAACTTGTGACCTGAAGTAGAGGAGCTCTCCAAAGATGAATGGGCTGGTAGGAAGTGAGCTCCCCATTAGCAGAGGGAATGCATAGGCTGAACCCTTGTCAGACCAGGTGACCCTGGTCATTACCGGCCCCTTCCAGCCTGCAGCTTCTGAGCTGGCCAGATCTCCTGGCTCCCTGTCCTGGGCACATCCCCTCAGCTCACAGCTGCCTTGACAGTGAGATGTGGGGCTGGCGAGAGGGACCGGCCAGGAACTCCAGGTGGCTGTCCGAATAGAGGATTGCTCTGCCGCCCCTGAGGATTTACAGTCTCCCTCCTGAGTTATGGGAAGGCGGGCAGAGCCTATAAAAAGGAGCCATCCGGGCTGTGCGGTTTGCAGGGCATCAATCCGCGACAGCCTGACCAGTGAGGCAGAGTGAAGATCAGTCTGCTGGTTTCTCACCTATAAATTCTCCCTCCCTGCACGGGAGGAGCAGAGGTGTTATATTTAAGAAGAGCTTGTGCCTCAGTTTTAATTCCAGGGATGTATGTAGGGGGTGGGGAGAGGGAGGAGGAAACAGTCCTAAATATAGCCTTGAGCTGGCTTCACCTCCCTCCAGTCCCATCCCTAAGCAAATGGTGCTGGGTGAACAGATGAAAAAGGGTGGTACACCTGGGAGCAGGACCATTGGACTGGGGTGGGGGACCCAGTATGGCCTGAACAAGGCTAAAAACACTAAAATGAAGCCATCACACCTACTTCTACAGGCTGGGAGTGAACACCTTTCCTACGTCTTCTATCGTAGTACCAGGAAGGACTGAGGTAGGAGTATAATGGATGGACAGAGAGGGCCAGACTGCCCTGGATCCAGAGTTGAACTGCACCACTCTGTGGGCACCTTTCGTATCATCACCAATGGAATCGTGAATGGAATGGTACAGTGCACAGCCTGGATAGCTGTACATGGCAGTCCTGCTGGACCCACATCAGAGGTCTTTCTTCTTGAGGATGGGGTACTGGAGAGAACACTATATCAAGAGTTAGGGGACCTGGGTTCAACTTCTAGTTTCATCTATGACTTACCGAGGGCCCTGAGCAAGTGCCTCACTTTTCTGAGCCTAATTTTCCTTACCTGTAAAATGGGGACAATAATTCCTGTCCAACTGGATCTCTCTCACCAGGTCTGGCATGTCTCCTGTGGGTTTTGTGGAGTTCTGGACAGAGGGCAACTTATTCTATAGATGACCCTTCCAGGGTCTATTCAGACCCCAGTCCCAGTTCTTAACCAGCCTTTAAAAATTACCATCCTGCCTTTCTAGGGCTGTACCTTCCTGGGACAGAACCTAGGAGAGCTGACAGGATTTATAGCCACGCATAAGGTGCTCCATAATTTCTGAACTAAAAAGCAGTACATGTGTCTGACAGCTAGAAAGAACATTTGAATTTGGAACTGTCCCAGAAACCCAGGGCCATCTGTTTGCCAATCCCAGGCAGGTGACTGCAGTCGCCAACAGCTGTGCCCACCACGGGAAGGGTCTGAGGCAGGAGGTGCAACAGAACCCAGGCAAGCTTTCCTGGCAGAACTCCGTCTCCAAGTGGCTGGGAAACTCCGGGAGCGCTGGTCACCCTCTCTGAGCATGTGCGGGCTCATCCTCTTAAATGAGGGCAACACCTCTGGCCTTCCCTTCACAGCACTTGAGAAATAATATTTTCCCCAAAAAACTCATAATTTCTCAAGAATTTGGGCTTAGCTGTTGAGGGAAATAAACCAAAAGGGGGTGGGGTGACACAGTGGGCTGAACTTGGCATCTGGCAGATGGAGGTTTGAATCCCACGCCCACGACCCCAAGCCCCTGGGATCTCGGGCAGATTCCTGACGTGAGGTGGTGCTACCCGCTCGCAGGGTGGTGTGGAGTAGAGAGAGTAGGTCAAGTTTCTGGTATAAGATGGGTGTCCAGAGGGTGCCTGACCTTGTCCAAAAGCTTCAGACCACCTTCCTTATGAGATTAGGGACAGTGTTTACTCTCCGGGTAGGTAAAGGGAACTAATCTCCAACACCAGCACCAGAAAGAAAAAAGAACATTTTTTTAAAACTCTCTCTCTGTCCTCCCCTCCCTTTCCTGTTACCTCTGTCCTCCCCCAGCTCACTCTGTCCCCTGGCCCCTCCTGATCCCTGGAAGCCCTCCCGGGGCCACCCTCTGCCCTTCTCTCACTCTCTTCTTCTCTATTTCCTCTCTTTTTTCCTCTCACCTGTGTCCCGTCTCCCAGACTCAAAGCAGCTGGGGGACTTACAGGGACTTACGGGGAAAGGACCAGAAGAAAAGCTCCCATCTCCCTACGGGGTGCTGGGTTAGGACCCCATGATGTTGAAAGAAGTGTAGGGACGGACTCAGAAGACCAAAGGAGCAGTCTCTTTCCCTCCACCCTCCACTCCCTACTAGGTCAGAGACATTGGTCCAGGCTCACCTCTGATCGGGAATGGCCGCAGACTCCTGCACCCCGCAGAACAGGCACGGCCAGAACCCAGGACAGTGCTGTCGGCAAAGCTGCTCCAGGTACCAAAGGTGGCCCTCCCTGGCAGAACAAGAGAAGGATGCCACGATGTCCCTTCAGCTCTCCATGTATCCATTCCCTGAGTGATCTGGTGCACCGGCAGGCTTTAAACACCATCAGTACAGTGACAACACCCAGATTTATAACAGCAAGGCCCTCGCCTTAAGTTCCAGATCTGTATCGCCAACTGCCTACTTGACATCTTTCCCTGGATGGCAAACAGGCTTCTCAAATCCAACATGAACAAAATGAAACTTGGTCCTCCCTTGCCCTCTGCTCCCCCGTCCTAGGATTTGCCACTTTGAAGACACCACCATTCATACTGATGCTAGAGTTATAGTGATTCCAATCCATCAGCAAAGCCTGTTGGCTCTGCCTCCAAAGTATATCTGCAGTCCCATGACTGCTCCCAGCCAGAGCCCTACACCAGCAGCTCTCACTTACAGAAACTTCTTAACTGGCCTCCTGCTTCCCCCATTCAGTCTATTCACTCAGCAGCCAAGGAGAGTTTTTTAAAAAAAATACAGATGAGGGCTTCCCTGGTGGCGTAGTGGTTGAGAGTCCGCCTGCCGATGCAGGGGACACAGGTTCGTGCCCCGGTCTGGGAAGATCCCACTTGCCGCGGAGCAGCTGGGCCCGTGAGCCATGGCCGCTGAGCCTGCGCGTCCGGAGCCTGTGCTCCGCAGCAGGAGAGGCCACAGCAGTGAGAGGCCTGCGTACCGCAAAAAAAAAAATACAGATGAGATCACTCTGCTCCACTGTTTAAAACCCTCCAGTGTCTTCCGTTTACAATCAGAATAAAATTCAAATTCCTTCCTGGAGTAGGAGGCCCTCCATGATCTGGCCCCTGCCCATCTCTCTGGCTTCATCTCATATCACGTTCTCCTTGTTCCCCCTGCCCCAGCCTGCCCCACCTTCCATTTTTTTCCCTCCAGCAAGCCAGGCTCATTCCCACCTCAGGGCCTTTGCACCGGTGGTCCTTTCTACCTGGAAATCTCTTTCCCCAGATTTCCCCATGTCTGCCTCCTTCTCATCATTCTCCTCTGAGACGCTTTCCCTGACCTTGTCCACACTCACATCAGCATCTCCAGCACCTGGCATGCCGCCTGGCACAGAGCAATCCTGGATGAATACCTGCTGATGAACGTGTAAGTGAAAGAAGCTATAGACATTTATAGCTGCGAGGAGGAGAATACAGCCGGACAGTCAAAATTGCTCCTCAGGATGTGGCTTTCCAGTTCCCTGCCATCCTATCCTCCCTCCCCTGGACACATTAACTTGGCCACGGCCCCTGTGGCTGCAGACAATGCAGAAGTCCGAGGAGTGTCCTCTCTCTTCACATGCACACTGCCTATAGCCCAAGCCCTGCCTTTCACAGCTCTAGAGAGCAGAGCCACAGCAGAGCTGGGCATCCTGACAGGGGCCAACAGCCCCAGGGAGATGGACCACTGCTCCCATAGCCGGGGGTAGAAAAGGAAACTGTCCAAGTCCAGGAATAGCTAGAATAAAGGAGGTTGTGCCCCAAGACAATCCAGAAGGGGACCCTATCCTACTGTCATGAGGCTTCAGACCCTTGATCCACACACCCTTCCTCCACTTCATTTTTACAGCTAAAGAACAGACTGTAGCTTGAATGGTTATTTCTCTGACCCCTGCAGCCCCTACCCAGCCATCAGGCCTGCCTGTTAGACACTCATGAACATCTCCTCTGCAGCATTCTCCACAGCTCTGTGTGTGTGTGTGTGTGTGTGTGTGTGTGTGTGTGTGTGTGTGTGTGTGTGTAAGATTATTGATGATTGATCCTGTGCCATCCAATAGAGTAGCAACTAACCACACGTGCTATGGAGCACTTGAAATGTGACTAGTATGTACTGAGAAGTGCTATAAGTGTAAAATACCTCATTAATAATTTTTATGTTGATTACATGTTAAAAGGATAATATTTTTTTTGAGGATGAATTTTCTGTCTTTATTTTAATGAAATGAGTTATGATTTCTCATGAAAATAGTTTTCAAGACAATGACTTTGCAAGTAATAATTGTTATTTAGATTATAGAAGTTAAAAATCAAAGTTACAGACACCTGAAACTAACATAATATTGTATGTCAGCTATACTTCAGTTAAAAAGGAAAAAAAAATCAGTCACAACATTAGTAAACATGATAAAATACGATATATTTTCTTCCACTGTGCGCTAGCAATAATCTAAAAGGATAATATTTTGCATATACTGAGTTAAATAAGATATATTGTGAAAATCAACATCACTTGCTCTTTTTACCTTTTTTAATAAGGCTACTAGAAAATTTAAAATCACATATGTGGCTGGCATTTGTGGCTGGCGTCACATATCTATTGAACTGCGCTGATCTGGTCAATGCCTGCCTCCATCACTCTGTGCCTCTCCCGCCCACCACCTTGTAGACTCATGGAGGGGCCCAGGCCTCCAGAGCCTTGCATAGGGTTTCATTCATCACAGGCACTCAAAAAAACATGTGCTGAGTGATTAAACACCAGGCTGTCCATCCTGATTTTAGGAAAGGGAAATGATGCAAATAAGCCAGCTGATCTCTCCGGCTTCAGCCCCCATCCCCTGATCACCCCCCACCCTCTGCCCAGTAAAGACCCAGGCCCAGGTGTCTGGACCCTAGAAGCTTGGCCAGGAGCAGCAGAGCCAAACATACAAGGAAAGGTCCACCCTGGCACTCTGAGAGTGTGCGAAGTCTCTCTCTCCCCATCCCTGTCCCTGTCTCTATCCCTCCTTTTCTTTCTCTCTCTCTCTCTCTGAAATATCATTTCTCATGGTTTGGAATGAAACCTATTATTCCCAATTAACCTGCCGTGAACCCACAGTACTTGCTGGCTTGCCCATAATTATTCATCCGTAGTAATAGCTAAAGTAAACTCTGGCAATCTCAGCGAACACTGACATCTCCTTTGGGAAAACTTTCAAAGATGCTACGTCCTTGGTTCCTTATCTAAAGCTTCCCTGCCCTGTTTTCTTTCATATTATTTTTTTTTGTGGTTAATTCTTGAGAAGAAGGTATCCCAGACCAGAATAGCTCCATCTGACATCAGGTTATTGGACAAAACTCTGGCAATGCTGTCCTGTTTCTTCCTACCCGCAGGTGGAACAGAAGCCAGACGGGCAGCATCCGGACCATCCGGGTAAGTCACACACAGATAATTTTTACAATTAGCCAGTCCTTCTCGAGGCTCCCTTTTCCCTGCCACCCTGGGAGCTGGGCTAAGTCCACAGAAAGCATAAATCTTGGGCACAATTTATTTTGGGTTTATTTCAGATGTAATTTACTAAGAGACCATCTGCCAAAAAAAAAAAAAAAATCCAGAAAGAAACCTAAGTTGTCATTTTAACTTAAGTGTCGCTTCTTTTGGTCATCTTTCTACCTAAAAGCCTGCATTAAAGATGCAGTTGGGCTTCCCTGGTGGCGCAGTGGTTGCGCGTCTGCCTGCCGATGCAGGGGAACCGGGTTCGCGCCCCGGTCTGGGAGGATCCCACGTGCCGCGGAGCGGCTGGGCCCGTGAGCCATGGCCGCTGGACCTGCGCGTCCGGAGCCTGTGCTCCGCAACGGGAGAGGCCGTGGCCCTACTTCCCTGGTGGCGCAGTGGTTAAGAATCCGCCTGCCAATGCAGGGGACACGGGTTTGAGCCCTGGTCCAGGAACATCCCACGTGCCATGGAGCAACTAAGCCCGTGCACCACAACTACTGAGCCTGCGCCCTAGAGCCCACAAGCCGCAACTACTGAAGCCCATGTGCCACAACTACTGAAGCCCGCGCACCTAGAGCCCATGCTCCGCAACAAGAGAAGCCACTGCAATGAGAAGCCTGCACACCACAACAAAGAGTAGCCCCCGCTCGCTGCAACTAGAGAAAGCCCGCACGCAGCAACCAAGACCCAACGCAGCCAAAAATAAATAAATAAATAAATAAATAAATTTTTTAAAAAGATGCAGTGGCCCTATAACCACAATAACAGATGTAATAAGGCTTGAGTCAAGAACTGGGGTCGGCAATGGAAAGACAGAGGGGGTAGATGGAGCAAAAACTGAGAGAGGAAGGGCTCTGATACAAGGCCTCCTTCCTGATGCCTCTCAGCCTTCGGGGGATTCGTCCAGAAGAGGAAAGCTCTCAGGTTCCTGCGTTCTGCAGAGAGGACCAGCTAAAAAGGCAGTGGGTGGGGTGGGGGAAACGCGAGCAAGGCGCTAATAACTGGCTCTATTTAGGGCAATTTCTTCTTTCCCTTAAGAGAGCAGGGTCTCTAAAAGGGAATGCCCAGATGGTGGACAATCTGAACTGAATCAACACAGTGGCTCCAGTGGTTCAGGTCCCAGCCTCCTTGCCTTCTAGAAGGGTGATATTTGGGCACTCCAGGGCTTCAGCTTCCTGTCTGTAAAATGAAGATCAACCCTTTCTTCCAAAGTGAGTTGAGTTGTGAGGATACAATGAGATCGTTTTTTTTTTTAAGTGGCCCAT
This sequence comes from Physeter macrocephalus, assembly GCF_002837175.3. Taxonomy (NCBI): domain Eukaryota; kingdom Metazoa; phylum Chordata; class Mammalia; order Artiodactyla; family Physeteridae; genus Physeter; species Physeter macrocephalus. The sequence goes on from NC_041224.1 coordinate 58,767,715, forward strand.
AGCTTGTGAAGTGTTATACAAACCTAAGGGATTCTGATTCTTATCATCCCTTCTGGAATGAGAGGTGGTGGCCATGGAGGGTCTGAAGGCCTTTGCAGCGGACGCGCTGACACGCCATCTGCTGCCCCCATCCCCACCTCCCACCGCCAAGAATGGCCCTAGGCTGACTGCAGCCACCTGTCCAGGAGGTTATAAACGCCCCTTCCTGACAGCTGTCAGTCAACAGCTGACTAATACAAAAGACCCACTCTGACCAGGAGATCACTCTGAGTTCTGGCTCAGGCTCCAGAACCTTCTCCAGTGAGACAGGCTTTACTTGAGGCCTTGTCCCTACTCAGCTCCTTCCCCTTCCCCACCCTCCCCTCATCCCTCCCACGTTTCTTTGTGAAGAATATCCCTCACCCCCACCACGTGTGCTGAATCCCTGCCTCAGGCTCTGCTTCCTGAGGAAGCCACTGAAGAAGCCTCCTTCGAAGAAAGGCCTCTGGGGCGACTGAGGCTGCTATAGGAGCCACGGTGACCACAGCACTGAGGGGGGCACTGTGGCAAGGCCTGGTGGGGGGAGGATAGCCAGTGTTTCTGCCTGACCTGCTCAGCCAGAGAGGAGTGCAGAAAAGCCAGGGCTGGGAGGAGGGCTGGGCTCCCACCAATGTGACGGGCAAGGCCTCACCTCTGGGACCCTGGTCCTGCTCCTGTAACGCTGGAGCTGATGTAAGATGGTGAGAAAGCCCCTCACCACAAAGCCCCCCGAGATTCCAAAGACGATGAGAACCGCAGCAGGTCCCTTAGCCAAAATGAGGCTGGGGTCCCTGAAGAAGGGGATGGAGAGGAGGGAGGGGGAGGGGCAGTGCTGGGTTCTGGGTCACCCTGTCCCAGTCACTGAATTCTCTCTAGTGAGGCTCTTTTCCTAACCCAAAAAAAGACCATGCTGAGACTTCCTCCACCAGGCTCCCCAAACCTAATCTGGGAGTACCCCCCCACCCCAACCCGCCCTCCTCTCCGAGAGGGTCCCTATCTGCGGGATCACTACCACTTTCTCATCCTTCCCATCCCTGCACGCCACCCAACCTCTCCCACCCTTGTCACACCCTGGTCAATAGCTCCTTTCACAAGGTCGTCATTACCCACTAATTGTCCAAAATTTCATTCCCTCGTCCTTCTTGGTTAAGGATTGATTTAAGGAATGAGTTCAATATCCCTGCCATCTCCAAGTGCTTATTAATTCCCGGCGCTTCCAGCTCCGTGCGGAGCCCACTCACCTTGCACTGCTTAGCCCCTCGCTGATTGGTAAAACCCTGGCTTTTAGGCCTGCAGGATGGGAGGCCTAATGTGCGCTAATCTATCATTACTTCACAGGGCTGGCAGAGTGAAGGATGGCCCTCCGCCTCCATCCAGGACCGGGCTGCAGTGGAAGCTTGCTCAGCGGGAGGATGACTGACACCTTTATCGAGGCAGGCAAAGGAGGCACTGGCTCCAGGAGCAGAGACCCAGGGCATCAGCAGAAATCAACAAATGCTCGCCCCTCGCCCTGCCTCCCTCCAACAGCCTCCCCTAGAGCTGGAAGGCCGCACTGTACATTCCCTCAGGGGCTGGATGTCGCCCATTCCCTCCCCACATCCCTCTCCTGGCTACTCTGTGGTCTGGGAGGCCGACCTACCTGCCCGGACAGCATCAATGAGCAACCTTGCCTCCCTGCCTCTGCCTCTGCTAATGTTCAGCCAATGGGGAGCCCCAGCAGTAAATGGGAGGGAAGAGAATGAGGGCGGGTGTTTATCTGATTGCCCCCGACCCCCGCAGGGCCTCGGGCTGGCTGTGTCCTAAAGGTCCAGCTCCTGTCAGGTGATCCTCTCTCTTCCCCCCCTTTTCTCTCTCTGAATGCTCCCTTCCTTGCCCTTTCAGGTCCAGGGCTGGAAACAGCCTCCCTGTAACTCACCCCGGGGCTGCACATCCCTTGTGGGTTCCCTATACTCTGCCCCCACCTTTGCAAGCAGTGCCTTTATTCAACTCTCCTCAAATTACACATCTTGAGGGTGCCATCTCTTTCCTGCTGGACCCCTGAGCAATATACCTCATTTTACCAATGAGGAGACTGGGGCTCAGAGAGGACTAGGGCTTGCCGTCAGTCACACAATGCATTATGGCAGGGCTGGCTGCAGAACTCACGTCTTCTGACCACATTCAGTAAGATTTGCCCACCTGACCACTCTGACTATTCCTTTTTGGCCCCTGCCTAACCACAGCACACATCTTTTTATTGAGGCCACAGCAGGAGGAACATGTTCAGGGTGCCATCAGGGCTCACAGACCTGCCCCTGCCAGAGACGGTAACATCAGCTCAAGCACTCCCCTTCTCGGCACCGTCCAGATGCTGGGGCAGCCCCCTCAGGGGTGCTCTGTGGCCTGGGACACTGTTTCCTCCAGTCTTTATGCTTGCCGCCTCAGGTGACAGTGCACCTCCCATTGAAAATGCCAGATTCCTGGGAATTCCCTGGTGGTCCAGTGTTTAGTCTCTGTACTTCCATTGCAGGGAGCATGGGTTCGATCCCTGGCCCAGGAACTACAATCCCGCAAGCCACGCGGTGCAGCCAAAAAAATAATAATAATAAAAGCCAAACTCCAGGTCACCTCTACCACAATCAAACCCCAACAGAATCGATAGATTAGGGGTGCAAATTTCCACCAAAGGCCTCTCTTTTTCCATAAGCCCTTCATCACAAAAGATGACTATTTAGTTAGTAAATTTCTATTCCAGCTTCTCCTATGGGCCAGGGACTAGGCTAGGCACTAGAGTTAGACTAGTGAGGGATGTAAACAGCCAACTGCAACTAACTAACAGTGGAATAAAATAGGGTCTACCAAGCTGAGGACCAATGCCTGACTCTCCCCGCTCCTCGGCCCCCAAGGAAGGAAACAGTAGGGTCCAGAGGGACCACTCCAAGCCCTGTGAGCTGCTCAGGAAGGGTCCTGAACAGCTTCCCACCGAGACTCACCTTCCTACCGAGACCCATGGGAGCCCACACACTGCGGGAGAAAGACCCCCTGGCCACCTACCTGCAGAGAACACCCTTGGACAGTATGCCACAAGTCAACAGCCCATCACAGCAGATCAAGTCAATATTCCCTTTGATTACCAGGGGTCTCTCCTCCAGAACCGTCCTCAGAGGGGCTGACCACGCCCCCTCCTTCAGCCTGAGACACCTGCACTCATACGCGCACTCTCCCTGAGAAAGGATCCTCCCCCCAGGCTTCACGGCACTTGGTGATTGGTCACCTGCTCAGGGCGTTTTGGTCTATTCTTGGCACCTCATTCTATTCCACAGGGATTGGCAACCTAAGGAAACTGCCAAGTCCACATTTACCTGGCCCAAATCCAAAAGTCATCAGCAAATCCTGCCACCTTGAGGTGGAAGAGGCAATCGCCCAAAAAGTCTCCCCAAAAGTCAGACTGAGGCCAAAGATTGGAAAGGGCCTGGGGGGGAGAGGACTAGGGTTGCTCTATTACAGACCTCTGGGAACAGCCCCATCCCACCCCTTCCAAGAGGGGAATGAAGCATGGGCCCAGGGTTTAATCAAGAGAAAACTGGCTCTGGTAAACTGAGGCACGGTCCATGGGAAAACCCCTTGGCTGGGGATCAAGAGAGCTGGATCTTTACCCAAGCCTGCCATTGAGCCCTTCCCCATCCTGGCCTCTTTTGTAGAAGGAGGGGTCGGATCAGATGAGCCTTAGTGCTGTAAGTGATGTGACTCTGTGCAATCTTCTAGGGAGAAGGAAGAACAGTGGCCTAAACCCTGGTACTGTGCGCTGGACAACCAGAATTATGTCCTTCCTGAAACCCAGCCCAGCCCCGCCCCTGGGCCTGTCTCCGCTATTAGAAGATGCTGCTCTGAGGAGCTGACCCAGCTCATCCCAAAAGGACCCCAAAGCCCCCCTGCCCTGGCAGATGCCTCCTCTCCCAGCTTCCCCTCCCTTCTCCAGGCCATCCTCTTTCAAGTCTGAATATCTAGAACTGCACTAGTTAATCTGGTAGCCACATGTGTCTATTTAAACCAATTTGCATTAATCAATTGCAAATAAAATGTAAAACTCAGATAGATCCTCGGTCACACTAGCCACGTGCTCACGTGCTCAATGGCCACACATGACTAGTGGTTACCATATTGGATGGTATAGATACAGAACATTTCCATCACTGCAGAAAATTCTTTTGGACAACACTGGTCTAGAAACTAACCTTTGTTTTTGCAAAGTGCTTCCTCTGGCTTCCCTAATTCCTTCCTGCTGCAGAGTCAGTCCACGTTCTCCAGCCCTCTGCTCTGGGGAGGATCTTAGGTGGTTTTAGAATGGAGCTTGGCCACAAGTGACCAGGAGGTGGTGGTTCCTACCTGCCTGAGAGGTAGCCCTGGATCCTTCAGTCACCCACTGAAGCATCTGAGGAGGACATAGGGTAACAATCATCCAGCACCTGAGAGAAGTTACTCACAGACATTAAGCTTTAAGCAATGACAGTGTTCATTACCACCCCTTAGCCAGCCACCACCTCCTTCCCCATTTGATCTGTCCCTTGCTTATTCCCACAGTTCAAGGATGCTGTCTTGAAAGGGGGCAGAGGAGAAGGAACCAGAGGATATTTTCATGCCCCTAAGATTTGGGAGATTTCTGCTGATGTGGCTAAAGGAGCTTAGAAAAACCCCAGAGATCATTTTGGGGTCCCCATCTTCCCAGAAATTATTCATATACATGGCTGGAAGAATCCTCACAAGGAGTTAAAAGCCAAGAAAATACCTTCTTTGATAGCACAGAAGCCTGGCAGGGGTGGAGGTGGGGTAGGGGGACCCAGAGAGCTAAATGGGTTATCCAGAAATCACAAGAGGCTTTTAAAAGTAGAAAACTTACCATATGTCAACCTATAATGTATAGACAGTAATTATTTTCCACTGAATATTTTTGGATTTAATTTTGTGGTGACAATATCCCTTTACATCATGTATTCAGCAGTCACTCTTCTCTTTGCTTAATATGCACAGTCATCTTTCTCCTCCTATGTCACATATTCAATAATTCCTCTCCTTTGGTGCCAGAGGTGGTGAGATGAGGGGAATGTCACATTTTAAACCGGTAACAGCTGTGTTTCTGTTTTTTCAATTTTACCTCTACTGATGCCTTGTAAATATTGTGAGCTCCAAAAAGCAACACAGGGTGCCATGTTTGTCCCGATCCCCAACTCAGCAGCCTTTTTGAGGCCTTTTCTCTGAGGACAAGATGTGCCTCAGGAACCTGAGACCAGAGAAGGGAGCATTGAGCAACTGTCCAGGTCCATCCCAGTCAGTGGAGGATGCCAGGCCTCCAAATGAAAATATGCTCCTCCTATTGAGACATGTTTGGGGTGGGAGCCACCCCGGTCTATTTAGTTTACGGTGGATTCTCTGACTCTCTTTGTTCATATCCACGAGACCATGTTTCTCAACTCCCAGATGTTGCCTCTGCTTCCCCCTCAGATGTGCAGGAGTGGACAGCAGTCAGGAAAGTAAGGCCAGGACCTGGGTGAGGAAGCCAGCTATCTGGGGCATAAAAATTTAAGGAGGCCCTGGCTCTCAGGTGCCAACCCTACACTCACAGACCCTAAGAGCCAGGGCTTCCTTAAATTTTTATGTTCTAGGTGCCTCGATTGCCTCACCCAGGTCCTGGGCCTTCAGGAGAACCAACCCCTTGCAGATCTGGGAGTCAGAACCAAGAGAGAGAGAGACAGGAGGTGGGGGAGAGTCAACATCAAGAAGAACAAGTGACTCAGGAAGGGAGCTCATTAAAATGCTTCAAGGGACTCCAAACTGTGGAGCGTTTTTTTTAAAAAGGAATTTAGCAAGAAATCAATCAACACACATGCTGATAACTTATTCCATGACAAAAGAGAAACAAAAACCCCATCAATTCCTGCAGCCTTTGGGTAGCCAGTGTCTACTGCCACTAATTAATTTTCTAGAACTTTCACTCTCCAGATATCTCAAAACATGGTTAATCTGTCAGCCCTAGGAGGCACTGCCAGCATGTGCTGTAGGGGGTTGGTGGTTTTGGAACCTGTGCCACATGGGGAGGAGGGACACAGAGGCACCCACAGCAAGCTCAGGCTCCCCCATTCTGCCCTTCTCTGCAACCACATCCCCACACCTGCTCCACTAAGATAAACAGCATGCCAGAATGCAGAACAGTGCATGCAGCAGTGCAAGCCTCCCTGCCTCGGTTTCCCCAAATGCCAAATAAGGAGATTGTATTCAATCTGGTTTCAGAGTCCTAAATTCATGTTGCCCTGCTGAGCACTAAGGCCATGTGGGTACTTGATTAATCTATTTGTTTCGGCACACTGCCCTGGTGCCCCTTGCACAGCGCCTAACACTGTCTTACACACAAACATGTCCAATAAACTTCTGGAGGACTGCCCTGCAGCCTCCTGCACTCCAGGCCCCAGCCTGTCTGCCATCACCAAGCCAGGGAACGGCTTCCCAAGCCCTCATTGGTGGGGTCTATGACCCAGGAACCTCACTCTGGACAGTCCCTTCTTTCTGCCAATCGTACAAGCTCATTGATGTCTCTCCCGAAGGAGCAGAAAAGGACACGAGACCTGATCCTGTAAAGTTAGCTCCATGGTTGAGAACTCCAGATTAAAACCTCAGATAATCTATAGATTGCAGGCATCTTCCAAAATCTGAGCCCCAAAGAATAAGCAAGCCAGTGTCAGCTGGGAGCCGTCCCTGCCCAGACTATTCTGAGAGGATGTGGAAGCGTTAGAACATTCCCCAGGATTCCAGAGCAGATCAGCAGGTGATGAGGTGCCTGGAAGCAGCACCCTCTGTTGGGACCCAAGATTTGGCTCACCTTCCTGGGTCGACTCCTAGGGAAGGTGACCTGATGGTAGGCAGACCTTCCAGGTCCCTTCTCAGAGCACGTGAACCCCACACACAATCCCATCCTTAAGCCCCATGCAGCGGGATGGCTATGCTTTTCTCCTCGGTGACCCAACCCACCTCACAGGCAGGAGGCCACGGTCTCATCCTCCTCCTCTACATGGCTTGTAGTTTCCTTTTTTATTCATTTATTTTTGTCTGTTTCCTCAAACAGTATGTGTCTAGAATGAATACCAGGCTCTCTCTGGCAGGAGAAAAAGGAGCACGGAGGGGAAATGTGAGAGCAGTAATCCACTGTAACACTTTAGGGGAAACTGCAAGCAATTTCCATTCTATTGATCCTCCCTGAGCATCAAAGCCACACTGAGTTTATTTGGATTAAATTCTGGAGTGTGTAGCATGAGGGGGCTCCAGTTAAGTTGTCTAGCTCTATGGCCACAATTTAATTACAATCTCGCTCTGACTGTCCATTTAAATACAGTAGAGGAACAGGGCATCGTAGAGTCGCCCAAGTCCCAGCCCAGTTCGGTGGCGCCTGAACATGGCCCAAGCCAGCCCATCTGCAGCTGAGGAGCCTGTGAATCTCAATTACCCTCAGCTGACCACTCCTCAGCTCCTCCAGACTACTGCTCAGTTACATTTTAACCTGGGCGATTTGGAGCCCAATATATTCATTAAAATGTAAATGTTTGCTAAATCAATATAATTTGTGGTGTTTACTCTTTTTCCAAAGGTAAGATTTTGATCTTAACAAACATTGTTATCATTAGAAACAAAAGAATGTATATTACTTAGTCACTAAGTGGATACAACATGTTAGCTATTCCTTTCTGGCAGAAGCAAGGAATCAAAGGCTAACTCCAAGCGCTTCCCTGGTGGCGCAGTGGTTAAGACTCCGCCTGCCAATGCAAGGGACACAGATTTGAGTCCTGGTCCAGAAAGATCCCACATGCCGCAGAGCAACTAAGCCCGTGTGCCACAACTACTGAGCCTGCGCTCTAGAGCCTGTGAGCCACAACTACTGAGCCCGCGAGCCACAACTACTGAGCCCATGTGCCGCAACTACTGAAGCCCACATGCCTAGAGCCCGTGCTCGGCAACAAGAAAAGCCACCGCAACGAGAAGCCCGTGCACCGCAAAGAAGAGTAGCCCCCGCTCGCGGCAACTAGAGAAAAGCCCGCGCGCAGCAACGAAAACCCAACGGAGCCAAAAATAAATAAATAAAACAATTTTTTTTTTAAGTCTAATTCCAGAGTTGTGTGCCATTCTCAGACTCTGGAGGTTCACAGACAATTAAAATGGCTACACAACTGCTGGCACACTCACACACACATGCACACACATACACACCCATGTACCTTAGAGGGCCTGGCAGACATTCACCAACTCTTTATTTAGTCACTTAAAGGACTTTGCAATCATCTCCTATTATCTTCTATCATCCCAGTTTCATGAATACCAGGGATGTGGGATGACAATCTTAGAATAAAAAATAGTCCTTAATATTGAATAAAGTTCAGCTTCATGAAGAACTCACTGCCTTGTTCTCATTTTCCTAATCTCATCTGTGAAAACTTGGTCACAGCCCAGTACAGATCCACAGATCACCCTTGGGAACCACTAGCATAGACTGATTTTTCTTAATTTTTTATTTAGAGATGATGCTGGGGAAAAGGTGTGGTCTCTATTTGCTTCTCATTGGCCCAGGTAACTGAGAGCAGAGCTCACTTTCATAGAGGTCCACAACCAACCTCACGTCCTTTGGGTTCCTCCTGCGCTGACCCATTTGCCCCAGAATGAGGCGGAGTTCCCCCAACGTTCTCCTAGAGGAATGTCTTCTTGGGCAACCAGCCATGCCTTGTACCCTAAGCCTCACAAAACCAGCAGGGAGCCTGGCATATGGTAGAATCTTACATGACAGTTACTGAATACCATTGAAAAGTCACTGAGTGGTCCCCTTATCCATAGAAGAACCCCACCCACAGATACTCCCAGCCTCCTCTTTTGCAAGGCCACCCCTCTAAGGACACCAGCATGTAGAATAGGGAGGGAGGCAAAGTCTCTCAGTGACCCCAGAATGAAAGGCAAATAGACTCTGCCATTCCCCTTCCCTCCCTCCACCATGAGCTTGCTCAGCAGACCGGCCGGTCCTGAGATTCCTTTGAAAGAAGTGACTTTTCCTGCCCACCGTCGGAGCCAGGGGTAAGAAGCAATGGCAGACAGAGCCACGGTGCTTGATCCACCAGGCCCACGCCAGAGGGAACATCAGCAGTATTTGACAAGCTAACCGGTTCCCCTGAGAATAGAACTGTCATTAAGCCAAGAGGGAAATCGTTACCTGATCTATAAATGATTACACAGGAGTAGGAACTGTCACTCCCTTCTGAGGAGTTTGCAGAATTGGGATTTTAAACAGAGCTGCAAACTGGTGCAACACTCAGCTCCCTGGAGCAGCTGGTGTATTATTCACGGGGGGAAAAAAAAATTCAGAAGTTAAGGCACTTCATGAGCTCAAGGGAAAAGAGAAGGTCTTAGGGACTCTGACTATCAAAGGATTTCAGACCATCATCAGTGTCAGCCGGAAACTTAACTCAAGGGAGAACAACGAGTGAGATCTTCTGCCCGAGAGTTTGGAGGCCAGCAACTGGCTGAGGTCTTAACACTGGCAAAACAAGCTACTGGAATCAGAGCTGTCGGCAAGTGGGATCATTTAGTCAAAGACGCTCCTTTTTCAAAGATGGAGACTCAGGTTCCAACTGCAAAAGTGAAGCACTTTGTGGTACAGGAGAGCTGGAGATATCCTTAAGGGTCCCTCGCCCATCGCTGGGAGAATGGATGAGTAACAGGTGGTGAAAACAAGCTACAGAAAATCCGGCATCAGTAAGAAACCAATGTTCCTAGAGCAATACAGTGGGTCCCAAAACGTGGTGTTGAGTGAGAAAAGCTGGGAATGGAAGGAGGTTTGTAGCCCAATAAAATGTATGTAAATTTAAAACACATACTAACACAGAATGACACTACATATTTTAAGACACACGCAGACTTTAGAACACATTCCAACCACATTAGAGTGGGTGACTACGTGAGAGGATGAGAGGGAAAATGGGAGGAGAAAATTACACAAAGAAAGGCCATACAAAGCCTGACGATGACAACGAGCTACTCACTGAATGTAATTACACCCGCGGTCCATGAACAAGGAAAATAAACAAATTGAGGACCAGAGAGCATAACACAGCACTTCTCAAACTTTAATGTGCAGACCAGTGTCCTGAGGATCTTGTTAAAATTCAGGTTGTGAGTGAGGGGGGCTGCGGTGGGGCTTGAGGTCCTGCATTGCTAACAAGCTCCCAGGTGATGCAGGTGCTTTGGGTCCATGGACCTCACTTTGAGCTGCCAGGGCTTAAGAGATTTACCCAAGATAAAAAATGAGCAGCAAAGTCCAAGTAAGAGTCTACATGTCCAATATGGATACATTTCAACATAATTATGGCTCATGAAAGAATACAGGCAAAAAAGAATACATTATCATAACATATACTTCCATTTATATAAACTTCTAGAACATGCATAACTCATCCATAATGACAAAAGGCAGATCCGTGGTTGCCTTTGGACATGGGGCTGGGGGGATGGATGAGTTACAAAGGAAACATTTTGGGATAATGGATATATTGACTATCTTGATTGTGGTGATGGGTTTTTCAGATGTCAAAACTCATCAAACTGTACACTTCAAATATATGCAGTTTATTGTGCAGCAATTATACCTCAAACAAAACTGAAAGCAAACAAAAAAGGATCTGTGCCCTCCCTCCCTATCCACGCCACACTGAAGACGCCCTGTTTGCATTTCAAGCTGAGTGGGACAGTTTTTAGCTAGCCAATGCTCTCATGGCTGGAACCCATCCCTTTGCCTCCTCCGCGGCTCCCACCTGGGGCCTGGGGCCACCATCTCCCGCCAGGTCTGCTTGGGAATCCATGCTCCGACTCCACTCTGGTCCTCCTCTCCTCGTCCATTCTACTTCCTCCTACCACCACCTTAAAATACTTCAAGATGGCAGGGTATAAAGACCAAAAGTCAGGCCCTGCCCTGGATGCCTCCTCCCAACTCTTCTTAGCAGCCCTCTCCTCTCATTCTCCAACCCGGCCACACAGACTTCCTTTTACTTCTCCCAAAGCACTATCTTTTTTTTTTTTAATTAAAGTATAGTTGATTTATAATGTTGTGTTAGTTTCAGTGTATAGCACAGTGATTCAGATACAGATATATAAATAAATATATATAAAATTTTTCAGATTTTCAGTTTCTTTTCCCTTATAGGTTATTACAAAATATTGAGCATAGTTCCCTGTGCTATACAGTAGGTCCTTGATTATTTTATATATAGTAGTGTGCATATGCTAATCCCAAACACCTAATATATCCTGCCCCCATCCCTTTCCCCTTTGGTAACCATAAGTTTGTTTTCTATGCCTGTGGGTCTGTTTCTGTTTTATACATAAGTTCCTTTGTATGACTCCACATATAAACCATATCATACCTTTGCACCCACTGTGGATCTCTGTGCAGAACACTCTTTGCCTCGGCCCCACCCCTCTTGCCTGGCGAACTCATACACGTCCTCCAGTCCCAGCTCAGGTGTCTCTTCCTCAGGTGTCTCCCCTGAACCCTTCCCCCATCCAGGCCAGCTCCTTTGCTCTACACTTTCCTAGAACCACGTTCCTTTCCTTCCAAGCACACAGTCCAGTGTGTCATCACGCCTTCACCAGTGTGAGTGCTTGATCCAGGCCTGTCTCTTCCCTGCACTGTAAGCCCAGGCAGGGGGGGCCATGTCTGTTTTGCTCACCTCTGCCCAGCGCCTAACACAGTGCCTGACACACAGGAGGTGAACCATAAATACTCAGTTGTTGAGTGAATGTTTAGTGAGCCCTCCAAAAGGGCCTATGCCATCCCTGGGCAAAGACATTCCAGGATTTGGAGACAGCAGCTCATGGACCGCCCCCCACCCTTCTCTGCACCCCACTCCCCTGCTGCACTGCCCCCTGCTGGCCCCTGCTGTCTCAACTTCTGCGGTGGTGACCTGACCACGCGCCCGGCGGGAACGGGGGTCACCTGAAAGTTCTCCCTCACGTCCAACCCGATCCTTAACCTTCCTTTCAAAGCACACTTTGCATAAAGTAAACAGCATATTTGCTTTTGTGGGCTTTTTCTCTTTCCACAATTTCAATACCACTGTGTTTGGATATAATCGTTTTCTTTCTGAGCTTGTATCCCAAACTCTGGCAGGGCCGGTGAGAGTAGGAAGATAAGTTTCAGAGGACAATCTGGACCTTAACAAAAGTCCCCTTGGGTGAGGCAGGCTCACTGGCTGTGGAGATGAGGCATCCAAGCCTTGGGACTCACTCCCAGCCCGGGGCAAAGACTCAGGAGACCAGAGGAGGCCACCCCAAAGGGGGGCGGGTGGTCAGAGAGGGGTCAGGAGCAGAGACACCAGTAGACAAATGGGTGCCTCACGGGGAGCAAAAGTCAGGGGGCAGTGGGTCAGCAGCCAGGCAGCAGGTCAACCAGCACATGGCAAGCAGAGCCAGGCAGCAGGGCCTCCCGAAGAGCAGCCCTCTCTCCCCCAAGCTGGTGCCTGAAGCCCCAGAGGGTGGCAATGCTGTAGGCATCCCCTCTCTGCCACAAGCCATCAGAACTGGCCTCCATGGTGAAGGAGCTGGCATCATTCTCTGAAGGCTTACAGGTCACCGAAGGTAGCTTCCAGAAGGAGGGCTGGCGGACAGGGAGCAGACCAGGTCGCTACACATAGTGGGAGATCAATCACAAGAAAAGACATGGACCGCCTGGTATGTATCTAGTTATGGATGTACTGTCAGCCTCCATGACTAAGGGACCAGGCTGTCGGTCACTGAGTGGTGCTGACTCTCTGCTAATTCAATTACCCTGCGGAGCCTCCTCCCACTCACCCAGTGGGTGGGGAATAAAACCCAAAGTTGAATTCCCCTCAAGCTAATAACAAAATGCTAACTGATGGACAGTTTTACAAAACACATTCTCTTTGGCAGCTAGGACAGACATAAATATCACCTTTCTACAAAAAGAGGAAACTGAGGATCAGTGAGGTTGAGAAACTTCTCCAAGGTCACAGAGCTAGTGATGGCTGAGCCAGGGCTTAAACCAGAGGCAACACCAGCTTTGAAGTAAATCTCATCATATTTTAATCCTAGTTCTGCCACTTACCAGCTGTTGACCTTGGGTGAGATACTTACCCTCTCTGAGCTCCTGTTTCCTCTCCAAACAAATGCTTTAATTACTATCTATCTCACAAGGTACGAGGGAGAATGTAATAAGATGTAATATAAGAAACTGATGGTCCATAGAAAGCAGTTAATAAATGCTTGTTTCTTCTTTCCAATTCCAAATCCTGAAATATATTGTTTGGGGACACTCCAATGTGGAGGTTACAAAGGACTTTTCAGTGAAAAAGGAAGCATGTTCTGGAGACAAAGTGGAATCTAGGAACATGTCTGGCCAAGCATTTGTCTGTCTTCAGTCCCCGGGCAGTGCAGCCCCTTCTTTCCCCTTCCTCTCCCCATCTCTCTGACAGGGCAGATAGAGCAGGTCCTCCCAGGTCTGTGTCACCCCCCTTCACACACACGGATGCCGGGTCCACTGGCCACTGGGGTACGTACACTGTTCTGGCCCTGAAGGTGGAAGTCTGTCCACTGGAGTTGCATGATCAGGGACCAGGGGGAGGGAGGCTGCTCCTCACACCCCAACCTCTGATGATGCTGGGAAGAAGGCTCCGAGTGGAGTTGGTGACATTACAGCAGTCTTGTATACTCACAGGCAAAGCACTTCCTCTCTGGTCAGTCACTCATTTCACCTCACCCACAGCCCTGGGAGGGGGCAGCGGAGCAGTTGTCAGCCCTATTTTACAGGGAGAAAAATCACAAAAAACTGTCCAGCGTCGTGGGGCTTGATCTCAACAGACCAGAGCCCAAGCTTCTGTTCAATTCCATGTCATTTGTCCTTTACACTGAGTCCTGCAAGCTCCCTGAGGACCCCAGCCAGCATCAAACCTAAGCCTCCCTATATCGATGTCAATTCCATGACATTTTGATAACTGAGCTATGGTTATGTTAAGAGAATGCCCTTCCTTTGGGGAAATACATATTGAAATATTAAGGGGTAAAGCAGCAATTAACTATCAAACAGTTCAGATACACACACACACACACACACACACACACACACACAGGGCAGGTTTTCTCTACCTCAGCACCACTGACATTTTGGGCTGGATGACATCTGTGCTGGGAGGGGTAAGGGGACACCTGTCCTGTGCATCCTAGGATGTATAGCACATCCCTGGCCTCTACCAATAAATGCCAGTAGCACCCAACGCCTGCCTCAAGTGTGACAACAAAATTGTCTCCAGGCGTTAGCAAATGAAGGTGAAATCGCTTCCTGTTGAGAACAGCTTCGTGGGTAGGGGGACAGAGACAGAGGGAGATGGAGAAAGCAAATGCGGTAAAATGTTAACCTTAATTTTTGTAACTTTCCTATAAGTCTGAAATAATTTCCAAATTAAAAGATTTTAAAAATAAAATTCTATGAGCACGTACAACTTTAAAAAAAGAAAGGAAGAAAGAAAAAGACCCTGCCAAGTTCCCAGCTCTCTAGCTCAGCTCAAAGGCCCTAAATCCCTTTGGTCCCACAGCTGCCAGCATTCACTGGGTGGTCAGAGCCCACGAGACCTTCCAAACACACGTGAACCCTCATGCCCACCGAGAGGAAGGTAGAGGTACACCCACTCGACAGATGCAGAGCCCAAGGCTGGGAGAGAGGCGCGGCACCAGACGCAGTGCGCAGACTCCAGGCCCCTCTGCTTCCCAGCAAGCGCAGGCATGCAGCAGCCTCCTCCCGGCCTCCACCGAGGATTCCCTAGCAGAAAACTGAAAGTTAAGCGCATGTGCTTTTTTCTTTATTCTCCTTTCCCAAGAGGGGCTGTTGGGCTGGGCAGAGTTGCCTTTCAGACGTTTCCAAGTCAGCAGATTTTGCCTCCTGCCTTTGCCTTACAATCTGTGATTATTCCAAGTCAAACTGGCTAGCTGCCATTAGGAGCAAACTGGTTATCCAGGCGAAAAAAATACTCCAAACTTTTAAATAAACAAACAAATGAATAAGACAAGGAAGGCAGTGGGGGTGGGGGGAGGAATGGGGAGAGAAGAAAAGTAAATTGCGCGAATGCAAATTAGAATTATTAAAAAATTAAAAGTTACTTTAAATGAGTTAACCTAATTACCACCCAGTTCTCCCAGGGAGACAGTTGCTTGTGTTCTGTCGAGCGGGGAGAATGAAGCGGAATCCTCGGGCACTAGAGAGGGGAAACCAAGAGAATCAAAGTTTCAAAACATCTGGTCTGGGGGGCAGGTGCGGGGGGAGAGTGACAGAGTGCTGGGCAGTGGCAAAAATGACAGTGAGCAAGGGAAGCATGTGAAACATAATTAACGCAGGTATCACATTTCATGGTTGACAAAGCACTTTCTCATTTTTGTCTAATCCTCACACCCACACAAGGGCCCAGCATTGTATACACACAGAGAGTCTAAGGGCGGGAGGGTTTGGGCCCATGGTCACAAAGCTAATGAGCAGTAAACCCAGGCCTGGAGCCCTGTGCTCCCACGCAAAGACCTGCTGAGGCCCTTTCGCCTCCTGGACTAACCTCCAGGAGGACACTGGGAGGGGATGCAAGAACAGGAGCCCTCTGGAGTCAGATGGACCCAAGTTGTTTTGTTTGTTTAATTTTTATTTTATGTTGGAGTATAGTTGATTAACAATGTTGTGTTAGTTTCAGGTGTACAGCAAAGCGATTCAGTTATGCATATACATGTATCTATTCTTTTTCAATTTCTTTTCCCATTTAGGTTATTACAGAGTATTGAGCAGAGTTCCCTGTGCTATACAGTAGGTCCTTGTTGGTTATCTATTTTAAATATAGCAGTATGTACAGAACTGAGTTCTTTTTTTTTTTTTTTTTTTTTTTGTGGTACGCGGGCCTCTCACTGTTGTGGCCTCTCCCGTTGCGGAGCACAGGCTCAGCGACCATGGCTCACGGGCCCAGCCGCTCCGCGGCATGTGGGATCTTCCCGGACCGGGGCACGAACCCGTGTCCCCTACATCGGCAGGCAGATTCTCAACCACTGTGCCACCAGGGAGGCCCCAGACCTGAGTTCTGATCCTCACTGTTAGGAGGTTCACTGGAGATGATGTATCTAAAGCACCTGGGGAGGGCTTCCCTGGTGGCAGCAGTGTTTAAGAATCCTCCTGCCAGTGCAGGGGACACGGGTTCCAGCCCTGGTCCAGGAAGATCCCACATGCCGTGGAGCAACTAACAAATCAACCTGCCCTGCGTGCGCCACAACTACTGAGCCTGCGTTCTAGAGCCCGTGAGCCATAACTACTGAAGCTTGCACTCCTGGAGCCCGTGTTCCCCAACACGAGAAGCCACTGCAATGAGAAGCCCGCGCACCGCAACAAAGAGTAGCCCCCTCTCATTGCAACTAGAGAAAGCCCGCGTGCAGCAACGAAGACCCAACGCAGCCAAAAATAAATAAATAAATTTATTTTAAAAAATAAATAAATAAAATAAAACACCTGGGGACTTCCCTGGCAGTCCAGCGGTGAAGACACCGTGCTTCCAGTGGAGGGGGTGTGGGTTCGACCTCTGGTCAGGGAACTGAGATCCCACATGCCGTGTGGCGCAGCAAAAAAATAATAATAATAAATAAATAAATAAAGCACCTGGCACTTAGTATGTGCTCAGTGAATGGGACCCTTACAGCTCCAAGGAGCAACAACAGGGAAAGATAAGCGACATTAAATCTCCACTCTACCTGTGACCTTGTTAGGCCAGTAGTTCTCAACCAGGCTGCACAATGGAATCCTCAGGAAGCTTTTAAAACTCCCCGAGTCCATGTGGGCCTCCAGAGCAATCAAATCATAATCTTAGTATGTTTAAGGCTCTCTGGGTGATTCCAGTGTACAGCAACAGTCAAGCACTTTTAAGCTAATCTGTTTCCATTTAGGATATACCACGAAGACATAGATTACTCTGCAGCTGGAAGGATTCAGGGTAGACACTAAGTGGAACTTTTCTAAAAGGCTCTAAAAGGCAGATCCAAGGGAGGATGTAGAATGTCCCTCCATGGTGATTGGTAAGAGCAGAAATGAGCCCTTTGTGATGAGGAAGGAACAGGAAGAGTCTAGGGGGTTTTCCAGAGGCCCTCCCCCAACACGTACACAACCAAACCAAGCAAGACCCCCGTAGGTACAATGGGCAAGGAGTAAGGGAAGAGGGGTTGTGGGTGACCAAGAGATAGTACCCTGCAAAATGCCAGACAGTGACCAGAGATCCTTGCCCACCTGAGACTCGCAGAGGGACACTCCAGATGACTTAACAGCCCTCACCCCACTCTGGAGCTCCGGACATTCACACCATCCCCCGGTGACTCCATTCACCCACCCTGCACGGCACACTGCGATTCACAACACACCCTATGCAGTGCTAGGACCTGGGCACTACCCAGAGCATCAATTTTCTTTCCATTAATCCAGGAAGTATCTAATTTGCATATCATTTTCATAAATTTGCTTGTTTCAATTCAAGAAAGACCCCAACTCCAAGCAGGTGAGATCAAATAAATTGGCTTATTTATTGTCCTTCCTGGTGCAATTGTATTCCAACCTAACATCACGGAGTGTTCACACTCCGTGTGAACTACCGCAGCCTGGCTGGACTTCCAAGGATGGAGGAAAAATAGTTTCCTCCGCCCAAATCTGGCCAGGGGTAAGATGGAGGGCTGCCTTGGAAGGAGAGCCAGAGCAGTTTCACTGTTTTAACTATACCCCCCAAAACATAAAATCCTATTTTGCTGTTCTGTCCTGCAGCAGGGACCACAGTCCTGTCTAACCCCAGGCTGGAGTAAGTCCTGCTCTTCAGAATGGTCATTTAATTTATTATAGACACACCGTCAAGGCCTAAGCACAAAGCATTCAGCTGACTTTTAAGGTCCCTTCTGACTCTAAGCTCCTACAATGGGGTTTCAATTGATTCTTTGCCTCACATAGTTGAGTGGAAAAATCCATTATCTTAACAGCTGGCATCAGAATTCCTCTTAGGGAGAGAACTGTCTCCAGGGGAAGAAAAGCCTTTGATATACTGCTTATGGGACCTGGACCCTGAGAGTCTGAGGGCACTGAAGCCAGGCAACCACAGAGGAGGTGCCACAGAGAAGGCACCATGGAGAGGATGCCATGGAGAGGGCACCACAGGAAGGGCACCAAGGGAGGACTATTGTCTGATTTATAAGAGAGAAAGGCAAGATGGGATGAAGCCTAGGAGTGATGAGGGTTAAGAGTCCCGAATGTCAAAATGGCTTCAGACTGAGCCATCCACCCAGTTCAGGTGACCCATACACACTGTCAACTCCCAGACATCTTGAAGAGAACATGGGAACGGCATTGGAGCATCTCTTATCTAGATCACAAGGACCTGGGAGACGCCAGTTGATGCCTGGTTACACTCTTTTTTGTGTGTGTGGTACGCGGGCTTCTCACTGTTGTGGCCTCTCCTGTTGCGGAGCACAGGCTCCGGACGCACAGGCTCAGTGGCCATGGCTCACGGGCCCAGCCGCTCCGCGGCATGTGGGATCTTCCCGGACTGGGGCACGAACCCGTGTCCCCTGCATCGACAGGCGGATTCTCAACCACTGCGCCACCAGGGAAGCCCTGGGTTACACTCTTAAGAAGAAGATCCACTAAACAGTGGTTCAACAAATGTTGAGGGCTTACCCTGGAAAAGGCATTATACTAAAATCTTCATAACAATCCTAGGATATAGGTTTTATAATTATCCCAGTTTACAGAGGAGAAAACGGAGGTTCAGAAAGGCTACATGATTTGCCCAAGGTCACATGGCTAGAAGGTAACAGAGCTAGAATTTGCCCTCCAGCCTGTAGGGCTCTTAACCACCACATCATACCAGGTAAGCCCCTCAGCTGTCCTATAAAGCACAGAAGACCAACATTCTTTGAGACAAGGAAGCTGAGTTTCAGTGACCCTAAGTGACTCACCTAAGATCACTGGCTCATAGGTAAAGTCTTCTGATTCTTGGTGTGCAGTCCTTTTCACTCTATCAACTTGCCTCTCCAAGTATTACAAATATCAAATGAGTCTATGATTTGGTCCTCACTATTCATCTGGCAAAATGGTATTTGGAAGTGACAGGATGGAGAGAGGACGTGGGCTTTGGTTCAGGAAGACCTGTGTTCTGACCCCGGCTCTGTCCCTCCCTAGCTGTGTATACCATAAGACATTATTTAATCTCCCTGACCCTCAGTTTCCTCACCTACCAGATGGGGGGATACTTCCTGTCCACTGACCTCAGAGGATAATGAATGTAAAGGATTCTGAAGCACAAAGCAGAGCCCTGAGACCACAGGAGAGAAACAAGTTAAGCTTAGAGGAAGCTTAGGGAGGAAGGGGTAAGGGAAAGGCTGTACTGTGACATCCCTCCTTCCACCAGGCTCTTAGAACCCCAGGCTCAGTGAGCAACCCCTAGCCCCCAGCCTGGGGCAGCACTGCTCCTCTTAAGAGAGCCATTTTCCATTCCTCTGAGTGACCGCGATCCTAATCTCTCTCCCCTTTGAGCAGGAAAGCACTCTGCTGCATCCCAGTGAGCTTCCACTGGTGCAGAACCCCGGGCCCCTGCCCTGTGCCCTCTGAGCTACCACTGGAGCTCACTCACAGTGCTCAGTCTTCAAAGGATGCTGTGAACTTGTTTGTTTTCTCCTCTGCCTCTTGATCCAAAGACGGACCCAAAGGCTAAGAAAGACTGCTTCTGAAAACAATTAAATGGCTCACAGCTTTCCTCACCTGGAAAGAAGTTGGCTTTGAAAATGAGCATCCCATCTTTTTCACCACCACCACCAACTGGGTCCATGTCACAGAGGAGACAAGGGGCCTGCCTGCCAGAGACGCCAGTCTGATGGAGGAGACACAGCCCCTGCCACCGGGAGCTCCCTGTCTGATGCATCTCCTGCCCTAGGGGAGCGCTCTGCCAGACAGGAAGACCCAGTCTTGCTCTGAAAGAGCTACCAACCTGACAAGGGAGCCTCACTCTCCACCTCCTCTTTGGAGGGGTCCCCAATCTAAGGGAGGTTCCTAACCCTGAAGATAGTACCATCCGGGGATCCTTGCCATACATTTGGCCAAACTCAATATAGAGGAAGAGTGGGTTGTTTTGTTTTCTTTTAAGAAAGAAGTAGAAAGAGAATGAAAGAGCGCAATGAGCAAGCTCCTCACTAAATGTAACTTGGCTTTACCAGAGGCGGACGAGGCCCCGGCCTCCCTCTGTGCCATTCCTGTCGTGTTCCTCACATTGGCACAGGGACCTGTTGTCCCACCAGATGAGCCAGTTCACCAGGAAACAGGCCTTCATTTGAGTGGACAAATGTGACCGTTAATCTGAAAAAGAAAACAGTGCTGCTTTGCTAGACCGGCCTGGTCACCACACACGTGTACAAACACACACACACACAAGCGCTGCTGACGGACACCCTGGAAGTTCAAGGGATTGGGATACTTGGAGTGGCAGGTGCCACCCCCAGTTCTGAATATGGGACGGGCACAGAATATTAGTGCTCTCCAGTTCTCCTCAAATTTCAGGTCAACTAAGACCTCATGCTCCCATGAGGACCTCACCTGTGCCTGCCACCATTTTCCTGACCTTCCCAGATCCCCTGGAGTCCCTTTTACTATTTCATATGCCCATCCCCTGCTGCTATCTGTCGTGGGGGGCATCCTCAGGTGATGGGAGCTGCCTTTAGTGGAGGGTCTTAGAAGCCCATCCCTCCCCACCCCACCCGGCCAGTGACTGACTAGGACCCCGGCGCAAAAGCCCAGCATCCTTGCTTCAAGATGGAGACTCTGTACTGCAGTTTCCACTGCGGACCTCCCCTCGTGATCAGGCTGAACCAGACTTCATGTGAAACTTCATTGCTCACTCCCCTTCTCCTGAACGCATGCTCGATGCATCAGCTACTCTCAGATCCCCATCTCAAGCTTTGCATCTAGGGAACCTGCCCTAAGGCACTAAGGAGAGAAAACATGGAGACGGCAAACCCGGGTTCAAAGCCTACCTTCTTAACCTGCTAGCTATATGACAAAGGCAAGTTACTTTGCCTCTCCAAGCCTCAGTTTCCTCATCTTTACAATGAGAGTGATTATAATGAGGTATGAGAAAGTCGAATAAAATAATGTAAGTGAAAGTAGTTTGTGACCTGCTAAAAAGCCCTATTGGCAAGACTGCAATGTGATGACCATCAGAACATTTGGAACAGTGCTGGCCTGAAGGAAAGGCAGGGGGTAAAAATCCATCCATAATACTCCCCACTCAAGGGCCTAATAGTTACCCTGCAGCCAGGGAGACTATTCCTGGCTCAGCATCAAGGCAAGAGTGAGGACATCCCCAAACACCCCAGCCTTTCCTAGGTCATCGGAACAAACCAAAGAATCCCTGGGTCAATATATGTCCTAAATGCATTTCTATATCCAGATTAGTATCATGTTAACATACTATCAGTAGACAAAGGTAGCACCTATGCTAAATATACCATTTTAACATTTCACGAAGACCCTCGGGTACATCTAGTTACGGTAAAAACTTCAGTTCTTTCACTCCAAAGCCATTGTGATTCTATATGTTGTGACCACATCCATCCCAAGCTGTTCATGGTCCCAAAATGAAGTAGATTCATTTGTGTTAATACAACTGCCCCTATTCCGTACACAATGACTCCCTTAGCCCTTTCAAAGGTTTTCCACTTCATTCATTCATTTATACAACAAAAATCTGTTAAGCATCTACTATGTGCCAGGCACCGTGTTAAGCACAAGAGATACAATATTAAGCAAAGTAAGTACAGACCCTAAACTTATGGAGTCTCTAGGAGAGAGATGTTAATAGAATAATCACATAAGTATGTAAGTACTAACTATATTTATACAGTTGACCCTTGAACAACACAGGTTTGAACTTCATGGGTCCACTTATATGTAGATTTTTCTTCACTAAATACATTCTACAGTATGACATGATCCACGGTTGGTTGAATCCATATGGAGGGTCAACCATAAGTTATACTCAAATTTTTAACTGCGAAGAGGGCCAGCATCTGTAACCCCCAGTGTTGTCCAGGGATCAAGTGGATCAGTTTGCTAGGGCTGCTATAACAAATACCACTGATTGGGTGACTTAAACAGAAATGCATTTCCTCAGAGTTCTGGAGGCCAGAAGTCCAAGATCAAGGTGTCGGCAGTGTTGGTTTCTTCTGAGGCCTCTCTCCTGGCTTGTAGATGGCCATCATCTTGCTGTGTCTTCACGTAGTTTTTTGTCCATGTCCTGATCTCCTTATAAGGACACCAGCCATACTGGATCAGGGCCCACCCTTATGACCTCATTTTACCTTAACCACCTCTTTAAAAGCCATATCTCCGAATACAGTCACATTTTGAAGTTCTGGGGGATTAGGACTTCAACATATGAATTTGGGGGGACACAATTCAACTCACAACAATATCCTAAGAAATGAAAGTTCAGGAACATATAACAGTGAGAGCAGGTGACAGGGAGGTGACTTATCTGGGGTGGTCATTGATGGCCTCCTTGAAGAAGTGAGATCTGAGTTGTGTCTTAGACTGGGTTCCCCCAAAAGCATAGCCTGAAACAAAGGTGTGCGTGCAGGTAGTTTCTTCGGGAGGTGATCCCGGAGGGCAGGAGACAGTGGCAGGAGGAGTGAAACAGGAGAGATAGCCAATACAAGGACACGTTGTTGAGTTGGCCAGTGCTACAGGCAACTGGGCTCCTTCTTTTGGGACTCCTAAAGAGCACCTCACAAGTGCCCACCCAGGAAATGAAATGGGTAAACCTTTATCCACCACTGTTGTCTCCATCAGCCAGGGACATCCACACTGATGTCAAATCCCCTGTACTTCTACATTGGTATATGGGTTCCTTTGGGAGTCTCTCACCTCAGTGTCAGAAAAGTCCTGGGACAGGAAGTGAGAGGCACGCAGAATGGGCCAAGATGAGACCTGTCAGATTACATCTGGGCAAAGTTGGTTAAAGCCTGTATGGAAGAGCAGGGGCGAAAGTAAGATGTGGGGATGAGAGGGTGTGAAGTGAGCCCCAAGAGGTGTCAGTACAAGCTGTGAGCCGCAGGATGAGTAGGAGTTAACCAGAGGAGGGTAGGTAGCAGCAAGAGCTTTCCAAGCAGAGGAAACAGTGTGTGCAAAGGCCCTGGGACAGGAGGGAACAGTATTCAGAACACTAAAATAAAGGCCAGTGTAGCTGAAGCTCAGGGGAAGAATCAGTGGTGGGAGATGAGGCTGGGAAGGCAGGCAGATACCAGACAATACAAGCCCATCTTAAGGATCTGGAACATTATCTTAAGAAGGATGGGAGCTATTGAAGGGTTTTAAGCAATGGTAAGGAGAGACTCATGACAAATTCATGTTTAAAAAGCTTGCCTATGGGAATTCCCTGGCGGTGCAGTGGTTAGGACTCCACTCTCTCACTGCCAAGGGCCCGGGTTCAATTGCTGGTCAGGGAACTAAGATCCCACAAGCCGCGTGGTGCAGAAAGAATGGCTGTTTTGTGACTTCGCTAAAGCGTAGCACCCATCCCATCTACTTTCAACCAGGAATTTAGGGGTCTAAGACCAGAAACGACTGAACTGTCACCTGTGGCAACTGTAGATGTATCATGTTTTGCAATGGTTTCCTGGGAAGGAAATGGTAAAGCAGGAGAAAGGGGATGCCTCCTGGGAAAGGAAGAAGACGACTAGTCAAACCTCCTAGGAAACAGGCTAACGACACATCTTTGGCAATAAACCAGTGGTGTTTACTAACAGTAGGTCCTTAGCTACAGAATGCTTTTAGCAGATGTACCTGGCTTACTGAGTATCTAAGACTGCCTATGATAAATAAACATGGAAATCTATGAATTTATGGAGCATGGATCCCTTTTGTCACCTAAGTTATGTAACTGAGTACAAAGTAGAGATGTTTCAAAGCCAAAATAGTTGCCTTCTGTGGAAGTAATGTAGTTACATACAGCCCTTAGAGACCTCATAAGTAAATCTAGGCAGAGCAAGTCCCAATGTGGTGAAAAAGGGCTTAATGGGTTGCTTTAATGGTCCCATACCTCTCCCTATTTCACTTGTGCCTCCTGTATTCTTGAAAATATTCATACATCTTGACACCTCTGATTCATGAGAGTCTGATATGACAAGTCAATGCACTGTGTCTTCTCAGTAGGACAATATATGCAGTCTCATCTCCAGGTTCATTACATGTAAATTTTCTCTGCCTTTTGGGCCATTGTCTCTCACTGAGCTGATGTTTTTAGTTCCAATTACATCTATCAAGTCCCCAAAATGCCTTTATCCTTGACTGTGTCCTAATGGGTAGCCCAGAGTCTCACATCCCGTCAGCCCAGCAGGAGTTCAATGTCCCCTCCAGTAAGAATCTCTTTTATCAGTTCTCCATGAGCCCCTCTCCTCAACAAGTCCTCTGGATTTCAAGAGGTCTTGCCCATGAACAGGTTACATTTATCAGGAAATAATTAAAATAGTTTTCCAACTTTAAATTAATCAAAGACATTCATAACAACGAGTCCAGAGCTTCTGACCAGCGTGAAACTAGCTACCATGTGAACTTGACAGCATTTCAGATAAAAGCAGAGAAAATGGTCTCTTAACACGCACGAATGTTCAATGCGGGGAAGGAGGGAGAT
This sequence comes from Physeter macrocephalus, assembly GCF_002837175.3. Taxonomy (NCBI): domain Eukaryota; kingdom Metazoa; phylum Chordata; class Mammalia; order Artiodactyla; family Physeteridae; genus Physeter; species Physeter macrocephalus. The sequence continues at coordinate 58,792,476 of NC_041224.1, forward strand.
TTTTCTTGAAATTTTGGAAATACTTCTTAAAGGGACCCCAGGTTGGAAACCACTGCTATGTATATAATTCTTTATTCTCTTTCACTTTGTTCTTCATCTGCCATTTCTGACTGCTCACAAAGCTCGTCGATTTTCCCTGCAGTTTATTTGCTCCCACCTGAGTACTTCACCACCCACATGATTTTAATGTCATCAGCAAGCCTCAAGCTCACCATGAATATTGACTTTCAAATCCCATGTAAAAATGTTCAATAACCATCTCAGGAATAACACACTGAGTGTGACTCTGAACCCCCCCAAGGGCCCTTTTCCCTCCACCTGGATGTCCTCCTTATGGCTTTGCGTTCCAGCAACCCTCTGCGTGGCCCTGGCTCAGCTTCCCGCCCCACCGTGATTGATGTTCTCCAAAGGGGAGTGAACAGAGAGATCCATGGTTTTCAAGGGGAAAAAATTAAATCTCCTATTTGTATTATTTTACCTAAAAGGTGAAAAAAGAATTTTGATTAAATACTTAGTGTGCATTGACAAGCAGTACATATGTATACTTTATTAGTAAATTTATATATGTGGGAGTGGAGCTCAAAACTTTTCTTATGAAGAACAGTGGCTAATTCAAAAAATGTGGATGCCACGGCTGGAAATATTCTCCCATCCCTTACCCTCTTTTCTATCTCTCTTCCCACCCCTAGCCCTACTGCCTGGGTATTTTTCTGGCTGCCACCTCCGTCAAATCTCTACTCTGTTGCTGTCCGCTTCCAGACTCTGGCTTGCGCTCCACCAAGTCTCCTAGACATGGTGTTTCAGAGGCCAGTGAGTATACAGGGGGGCCTGGACCCTGCTATCCCCAGGCCAGTCCTAGAAGTTCCCACAGTCAGACCCCATTCCTGGGCCCACAGCCCAGGTCAAAGCCCCAGGCTGCTACTTATGTGGGTAATTGTATAGTCAAAACATACCAATATAAAAATGTCCCTTGAAATGTTATATAATGTAGTCCAAACTAGAAACAATCAAAATACCTACCAGTAGGGTTTGAGGGGAAAAAAATTACAGTACATGTACAAGATAGTCTATTTTGCAGCCATTAAAAATTATATTCTCCAGAAATTTCTAATAACATGGAGAAATTGTCAAGCTATAAGATCAAATACAAAAGCAGGACTCAAAATCTATGTAAAGTGTAATCTCTCCAAAGAAGCATACAAATGGCCAACAGGTACCTGACAAAATATTCAACATAGCTAATCATCAGGGAAATGCAAATCAAAACTAGAATGAGAACACCTCACTGAGGTCTAACACCTGTTAGAATGGCTATTATCGAAAAGACAAGAAATAACAAGCGTTGGAGAAAATGTGCAGAAAAAGGAACCCTGTGCACTGTTGGTGGGAAAGTATGCTGGTACATCTATTATAAAAAACAGTATGGAGGCTCCTCAAAAAATTAAAAATAGAACTACCATGCGATCCAGCAATTCTACTTCAAGGTATTTATCCAAAGGAAATGAAATCACTGTCCTGAAAAGATACCGATACCCTCATGTTCATTGCAGATTATTCACAATAGCCAAGACATGGAAACCACCTAAGTGTCCATCAGTGAATGAGTAGATAAAGAAAATGTACATATATACAATGGAGTATTATTCAGCCATTAAAAAAGAAGGAAATCCTGCCATTTGTGACAACATGGGTGGGCCTTGGGGGCATTATGCTAAGTGAAATAAGTCAGACAAAGAAAGACAAATACTGTATGAGCTCACTTAAATATGGAATTTAGGGCTTCCCTGGTAGCGCAGTGGTTGTGCGTCCGCCTGCCGATGCAGGGGAACCGGGTTCGTGCCCCGGTCTGGGAGGATCCCACATGCCGCGGAGCGGCTGGGCCCGTGAGCCATGGCCGCTGAGCCTCTGAGCCTGCGCGTCCGGAGCCTGTGCTCCGCAACGGGAGAGGCCACAGCAGAGGGAGGCCCGCGTACCACCAAAAAAAAAAAAAAAAAAAAAAAATACGGAATTTAAAAAAGAAAAACCACCAAACTCATAGATACAGAGAACAGACTGATGGTTGCCAGAGGTAGGGGGGTGGTAGGGTAGGTGAAATGGGTGAAGGTGGTCAAAGGTACAAACTTCCAGTTATTAAGTTCGGACAGCATGCATAGGGAGAAAAGCTGGAAAGAAATAGACCAAAACATTACTAGAGGCTTTCCCTTTTTTCATTCACCAATTCACCAAGTATCTGGTATTGATCTAGGCCCTGATTTATGGGATCATGGCTGATTTGGTTTTTTGCTTTACATGTTTCTGGACTTTTCTAGTTTTCTACAAAGAGCAAGTTTTACTTTCACATTTACAAAAAATAAAACAGAACCAAACAGTATTCTTCTTATGAAAGCTTATACTGTGAATCCGAAGACTGTTTTGAAAATCTGAATTGTACATACTGATTCCTGCTTGCTTACAAGTTTTTTACCACTTGTATAAATCTCTAGGGGGTAATCAGGTATCATTGCTTCTGGAGAAATGGTGGTACTTTTCCTGAGTAGTTACTCTCCCTGGGAATTCAGGGATTTTGTTTTTTTAATGTTTGCCTAAGAAAAAAAGATTTTTTTAGAGATCTTCTTATCATAATTTACCCTCCCCCACCCTCAATTCCTGAGCCCCTGAACATTAGTAACTGAGCCCAAATTAGCCAGCAAAGGGGCTGTGACACAGCAGCCAACCCCCATCTCCACTGGCATCCAGATATAAAAAGGGGTTATAACTCCAACAGGAAGGAGTGACGTTAGACATAAGGCAGAACTGTCCTTTCAACATGACGGTTGAACCAAGAAGCGGGGTGACTCCTTTCTCTAAGGGGCTCAGAGCAGGGTGGGAAAGAACATGCCTGCTTGGAGCCTCCTTCTAGCCCTAAGATCCCAGTGTGCCTCTATGGAGTCGTGGCTGGGGTCTTGTCCCTAAGGATGACTGCCACTGAGATCCAAAGCATCCCTCAACGTCCCCACTGCCAAAGAAGTATTTAGACACAAACCCAAGGCCAGCTGTCTGGGCTGCCCTGGCATGCACACCTCATTGGGAGAGGGCTGTGGTCAGCATGCCACCTGGGGTCAGAAGAATCTCTAAAGGGGCAACACCTGATGTCCAATGACAAGCCCGAACAGAAGCCCTCACCCCTTGGGTAATCCACGCTCGTAACTCCTGGGACCCCAGTGAAGCCCGCACTTCTCACTCACCCCACTTCAACCCCAGTTCATACATCCCCCTTCACCCCTTCTTCCCCCAGGCTTTACCCCCAGTGACACAGCCCCCCCTCCCTCCATTCTTATCTTTCCCTGCTCCCCTCTCTTCCTCCAGGCCAGAAGCGGAGCTGGAGAGGCTGTTCCAAGGCTGAGGAGGGAGCTCCCACCCCACAGCTGCCCTCAGAATGGGGTGGGGAGGATATACCCCTTGAGGGTAGGAGACACCAGAGAGAAAAAGGGCAGGTGGAAACACACAGATCCCAGGGCTGCTGAAGCCAAGCAGAGCCATAGGGGGGGGCGGTTTACAGGATGACGGGGCGGGGAATGCGAGGGGCTGTGAAAACAACTGATGCACAAGGAGTAGGGAAGGCCATACAAAAGAACTTATGTTATTCTGCAGTGAAGGCAAACACTCCCTGCCCAAACCATGTTTTTCTAAACGATGCCTTTAACACCCTGGAACATCTCCTATGGTTAAAAACCTGCATCCACACCTTGACATTGATGCCAGTGGGGTGGAAAGTGTAATGGCAGATGGGGGCCAAAGACGTTGTAAGTGCCGAGACCCTCGTGTACATGCGTGCGCACACACACACACAAACACACGTGATGGACAGCACCACACACGTGTGCAGGCACACACACACACACATCAGCCACACACAAGCATGCACGCTCACACACTCACCACACACACATGCACAAATACACGTACACACACCCCACGCGTACACATACACATGTCGCCAACACAGCCATCAGCCAATAGCGCGATCAAAGCCCACTGCCCGCTTCTTGGCAGCCCATTCGGAGCCCTGAGTTTTTACAATAAAATATTTAATGGCAATGGAGAGCAATCATGCCTGTGCTGAGTGGGCGCTGTGTTCCTCCACGCTGAGGTCAAGTCCCATTCTCCTCAGGGACGGCCCCTCAGCCAGAGTGAAAGGATTGGGGGGGGCGTGCTCCCGTTCCTTCAGAGGGGAGGGCACGCTGCCGCTGACTGGCAGACAGCCCCCCAACCTCCCGAGGGCAGTCCTGGTCCCACAGCACCCGCCTCTGGCCTCCCCACATCCCGCCCCCCTTCCCTCAGTGTCTGAGCAGCAGCGCTCCTCCCCCTCCCCCTCCCCGTCCCCCATGGCTCACCCAATACAGAATTCTGAGGAAACCCTGCCCTTTCTGGAAGCCTCCCTTGGTACTCGTGGTTGGGTTTCCTTCAGGACCGACCGCCCGGCAGGGCTGTGCTCTGCTCCCCTGGGGCTCTGGTCTCCAAGGGGAGGCAAGCGTCCTGTCAGCGAGGGGCAGCCTGGCCCAGCTGGTACTCAAGCAGACGTCTGCAGAGCACGTGTGGACAGTGACAGAGAAAGACGCCTCTCTCCTTCAGCCCTGCTGACCTGGTCCTCCCACGCTCAAGGGGCTGAAGGAACTGACCAGAAGCATCTGGCCACGCAAAACAGCTGCTAGTGCCCCACTCCAGCCCGCACCCTCCCACGACTGGAGAAAGCCCCACCCTCAGTTCATGCCGCAGGGAGAGGGGCTCCGGGAGCCTTAACTCCCAAACATCAGCCCCAGTTCCCACACACCTCAGCCCCGTGCCTCTCTGCCCGCCCCCAGCAACGCCAAAGCGCCTCGTGCAATCCCCAGGTGGGACAGCAGCTGAGACCTTCGTGGAGATCAGAGCATGGATCTACTGATTCCGAGGGCCCGCCTCAGGCGCACAGGCCACTGCGCAGTATTTGTGGAGTGTGATAAATCCTCTGCAGCAAGAGGGGAAAGTCACCTTGAACTGCACCCACCACTCCGTCTGGTTTCTTGAGAGGCAGTGTGATTCAACTTTTGGAACTGGCGACAAAGGAGGAGGTGGGGCTCTGGAGGGTTCCAGGCAGAGTCTGGGGTCCCAGTGCAGGAGCCAGTGCACAAGGCTAAGCTGTCCTGAATGTGCTGAGAGTACATGAGGGGTGATCTCTCAGACCCCCTCCTGTGCCACAACTTACCTGCTTACAAGAAGGATATGATCCCAAGGAGAACTCTGATGCCAGTGGGAAACTGAGTCAAGCAGTCCCAGCTCTGACCCCAAACACCTCCGCTCCTTCCTCCCCACTCCACCCAAATTAACCAAAACAGGACTCTTCAAAGGTTAGAAACAATTACCCAGATTAAATAGGACACAGAGAGCAAACAAGCAGTGCAATTATACATAATTCTTAACTGGAGCTTAATTTGGGGGGAAAAAAACTATAAGAGACATTTGGGGACAATAGAGAAAACTTTAACATGAACTGGGTATTAGAAGATATTGGATATTATTAATTTTGTTAGTTGTGATAACATTCTTATAATTATGTAAAATATGTGTTTATTTTTTCGAGATGGGGGCTGACGTGGTTAGAAGCAAATATCATGATGTTGTAATTTACTTTAAAATGGTTCTACAAAAAAGATAACAGAGGAGGCAAACATAAAAAAGTGTTAACAATTGTTGAATATTGGCGGTAGTATATGGATTTTTATTGTACTGCTATTTCCAATTTTCTGTACCTTTGTAGATTTTCAGAATAAGTTAAAACAAAAACAAAGAAATCGAAAAACAAACGCTTTTAAAAGAAAGAAAAAAGAGTCACAAAGAACGCTCTTGGGCCTCGTGGTGCCAGTGGCAAATGCAGATGTTAGCTGCTAAGTGACTCCTAGTAGAAAGGGCACATGAACCGAAGTTGGAGAGGCTGGGTGCAAGGTCAGCTCAGCCCCTCCTATCTCCCTAAACTTATTTTCTTTGAGCCTCAGGTTTTTCTTATCTGTAAAGAAGGAAAAATAAAACCACCCTCACTAAGTTGTGAGAACTCAATCAACTTTTACATGTGGAAACACATAACACCCCGTGGGTCCTCAATAAACATTCATTCTTGTCCTTTCTTTGCATCTCCCCTACTTGGTAAGAGGGTTGGTCTAGTGTGAGGCAATGAGATGCAAAATTTAAGGATTTTTCTCTTCCTGGAAGATAAAGTAAATGTATTTTCCTCTATTCCTCCTGCTAAGTACAACTAAAAACCCTGGACACTATATGTTCTTATAAAACAAATATAAGAAGACTGTGAAAAGTGGAAAGAAGACACCAAAACAACTAGAAACTTCAAGACCTCACATGATAGCAAGTTCCTTGGATTTTCTTTTGGCCTCATATATCCCAGACTTGGAGCTAAAGATACCAGGAACCCAGAAATGCCACTGGGTGCATATACAACAAGCACTACCAAAAGCCTGCTCTCTCTAGCCAAAGGACAGGAAGAAGGCAGCCTAGCAAGACAGAAAACTTTTAAACCATACCCACTCTACTCCAGCCAAACGCCAACAGTGGTCCCACCAACAAAGGCTAAGACGTGAGCCTCAACTTCCATCCTTGCAAGATTACAGCAAGGCACACCAATGCGCCCCCCACCGCCCCCTATGGGAGTGGTGTCAGAAAAGGCTAAGTAGGTAGCCAGGACTTTCATCCCTACCAGCTGGTAACAGACTGTCCCTGTAGTGTAAGTGAAGATCATGTGAGGAGCCAGATGTCCCACTGCTGCCCAGAAGGAACAAAAACCCCACCCCCACTCTTAGGTGTCAATAGAGGCCAAGTGGGAAACCTAGATTTCTAACTCTACCTCTCTTATGAGGCAGCAACCCCTACTTTCCCTGCCAGAGAGTTGTCAGAGAAAGCTAATTAAAACAGAGGTATAGGAGTTCCCTGGTGGCGCAGTGGTTGAGAATCCGCCTGCCGATGCAGGGGACACGGGTTCGTGCCCCGGTCCGGGAAGATCCCACATGCCGCGGAGCGGCTGGGCCCGTGAGCCAT
>NC_041224.1:58799611-58801920 GCF_002837175.3 Physeter macrocephalus
CGGCTGGGCCCGTGAGCCATGGCCGCTGAGCCTGCACGTCCGGAGCCTGTGCTCCGCAAAGGGAGAGGTCACAACAGTGAGAGGCCCGCGTACAGCACACACACAAAAAAAAAACAAAAAAAAAAAACAGAGGTATAAATAAGGTCCAGAGTCACATAACATAACATGTAAATGTCCAGCTTCAATTAAAAAAAATCACTCACCATAGCAAGAACCAGGAAGATCCCAAACAATGAAAAAGAATAATCAATAGATGTCAACTCCAAAATGACAGTGATATGAGAATTTTCTGACAAAGATTTTAAAACAACCATTATATAAGACACAGACCTACTAGAGAATGGACTTGAGGATATGGGGAGGGGGAAGGGTAAGCTGTGACAAAGTGAGAGAGTGGCACGGACATATATACACTACCAAACGTAAAATAGATAGCTAGTGGGAAGCAGCCGCATAGCACAGGGAGATCAGCTCAGTGCTTTGTGACCACCTAGAGGGGTGGGATAGGGAGGGTGGGAGGGAGGAAGATGCAAGAGGGAAGAGATATGGGGACATATGTATATGCGTAACTGATTCACTTTGTTATAAAGCAGAAACAAACACACCATTGTAAGGCAATTATACTCCAATAAAGATGTTTAAAAATAAATAAATAAATAAAACAACCATTATAAAAAGGTTTTCTTGAGCAATTATGAACACACTTGAAGCAAATGAAAGAATAGAAAGCCTCAAAAATAGAAGATATAAAGAACCAAATGGAAATTTCAGAGTTGAAAAACAATAAATGAAATAAAAATCCCAGTGTATAGACTTAACAGCAGAATGGACAGCACAGAGGAAAGAATCAGTAAACTGGAAGATAGAACAATAGAAATTACCCAATCTGAACAACAGATAGAAAATAGACTTAAAAAAAAAAGAACATGAACTGAAATAAATGATGTAATGTTTGTGTCATTGGAATCAAGGAAAGAGAGGAGAAAGAAGCATGTCAGTAAGTAAAGGGCAGAAAGAATATATTCATAAATAATGGCTGAAAACTTCCCTAATTTAATGAAAAATATTACATTTCCAAGAAGCTCAAAAACTCCAAGTAGAATAATATCAAAGAGATTCACACCTAGACACATCATAAACTGTTGAAAGACAAAGATCAAGAGACACTCCTGTAAACAGCAAGAGAGAAGCAACTCATTAGTTGGGATTCTCAATAAGAAGAACAGCTGTTTTCTCATAAGAGACCATAGAGGGCAGAAGGCAAGTGGGATGATATATTCAGACTGCTGATAGAAAAAGACTATCAACAAAGAATTCTAGGGACTTCCCTGGTGGCACAGTGGTTGGGAGTCCTCCTGCCAATGCAGGGGACACAGGTTCGATTCCCAGTCCAGGAAGATCCACATGCCATGGAGCAACTAAGCCCATGCACCACAACTACTGAGCCTGCACTCTACAGCCTGTGAGCCACAACTACTGAAGCTCGCAAGCCTAGAGCCTGTGCTCCGCAAGAAGAGAAGCCACCACAATGAGAAGCCCATGCACCACAACGAAGAGTAGACCCCACATGCTGCAACTAGAGAAAGCCCGCACGCAGCAACAAAGACCCAGGGCAACCAAAAATTAATTAATTATTTTTAAAAAAGAATTCTATACCTAACAAAACTTTCCTTGAAAAATGAAGAAACTAAGACATTCTCAGATAACAATAGACAGAACTCATCACTAGCAAATCTGCCCTACAAGGAATACAAAAGGGAGGCGAGAGCACCGGAATCACAACTAACTGCTGAACAATCATCGACAGGAAGACACTGGAACTCACCAAAAAAGATACCCCACATCCAAAGACAAAGGAGAAGCCACAATTAGATGGTAGGAGGGGCTCAATCACAGTAAAATCAAATCCCATAACTTCTGGTGGGTGACTCACAAACTGGAGAACACTTATACCACAGAAGTCCACCCAATGGAGTGAAGGTTCTGAGCCTTACGTCAGGCTTCCCAACCTGGGGGTCTGGCAATGGGAGGAGGAATTCCTAGAGAATCAGACTTTGAAGCCTAGCAGGATTTGATTGCAGGACTTCGACAGGCCTGGGGGAAACAGAGACTCCACTCTTGGGGGGCACACACAAAGTAGTGTGCACATCGGGACCCGGGGGAAGAGGCAGTGACCCCATAGGAGACTGAACTAGACCTACCAGCTAGTGTTGGAGGGTCTCCTGCAGAGGTGGGGAGTGCCTGTGGCTCACCATGAGGACAAGGACACTGACAGCAGAAGTTCTGGGAAGTACTCCTTGGCGTGGGCC
>NC_041224.1:58805284-58805576 GCF_002837175.3 Physeter macrocephalus
GGCAAGGATCTCATTCAGATTCAACAGAGAAATCAAAAGCTTTACAGACAAGCAAAAGCTAAGAGAATTCAGCACCACCAAACCAGCTCTACAACAAATGCTAAAGGAACTTCTCTAAGTGGGAAACACAAGAGGAGAAAAGGACCTACGAAACCAAACCCAAAACAATTAAGAAAACAGTAGTAGGAACATGCATATCGATAATTACCTCAAACGTGAATGGATTAAATGCTCCTACCAAAAGACACAGGCTTGCTGAACAGATACAAAAACAAGACCCATATATATGCTG
>NC_041224.1:58805865-58806246 GCF_002837175.3 Physeter macrocephalus
ATTACACTTTCTTCTCAAGTGCACAAGGAACATTCTCCAGGATAGACCACAACTTGGGTCACAAATCAAGCCTCAGTCAATTTAAGAAAATTGAAATCATATCAAGCATCTTTTCTGACCACAACACTATGAGATTAGAAATCAATTACAGGGAAAAAAACGTAAAAAACACAAACATATGGAGGCTAAACAATATGTTACTAAATAACCAAGAGATCACTGAAGAAATCAAAGAGGAAATTTAAAAATACCTAGAAACAAATTACAACAAAAACACGACGATCCAAAACATACGGGATGCAGCAAAAACAGTTCTAAGAGGGAAATTTATAGCAATACAAGCCTACCTCAAGAAACAAGAAAAATCTCAAATAAACAATC
>NC_041224.1:58808099-58808317 GCF_002837175.3 Physeter macrocephalus
AGCAAGATCTTTTTTGATCCACCTCCTAGAGTAATGGAAATGAAAACAAAAATAAACAAATGGGATCTAATGAAACTTAAAAGCTTTTGCAAAGCAAAGGAAATTACAAACAAGACAAAAAGACAACCCTCGGAATGGGAGAAAATATTGGCAAACGAATCAACGGACAAAGGATTAATCTCCAGAATATATAAACAGCTCATGCAGCTCAATATTAA
>NC_041224.1:58808839-58809312 GCF_002837175.3 Physeter macrocephalus
ACCTAGAAAAATGGTACAGATGAACCGGTTTGCAGGGCAGAAGTTGAGACACAGATGTAGAGAACAAACGTATGGACACCAAGGGGGGAAAACCACGGTGGGGTGGGGATGGTGGTGTGCTGAATTGGGCGATTGGGATTGACATGTATACACTGATGTGTATAAAATTGATGACTAATAAGAACCTGCAGTATGAAAAAACAAACACACAAAAAAACAACAAATACTAAACTTTCTTTGGGTTATTTGTATGGAAATATGTTAATATAAATTTTTCAGAAATTACATGAAATTTCTAAAAAAAAAAAAAAAAAAAGACACATGCACCCCAATGTTCACTGCAGCAGTATTTACAATAGCCAGGTCATGGAAGCAACCTAAATGCCCATCAACAGACAAATGGATAAAGAAGTTGTGGTACATACATACAATGGAATGTTACTCAGCCATAAAAAGGAACGAAATTGGGTCAT